>NC_092454.1:11802967-12126092 GCF_036169615.1 Heliangelus exortis | reverse complement strand
GTTGTTAAAAGTGATTAACTAAGAGAGGGTTAACCCTGCCCCTGGGGCAGTTAGGAAAGGTTAACAACCTGTGCCATTATGACCTCCCAGGGATGGACAGATTTGAAAGGAGGGAGGGATCTAACCATACCTACTCTCCTCATTTTTAAGAAGTCCAGAGTGAATCTACTCAGGTTGCCCACCTTGTGAGACAAGACATCTATCCTCTTAACTCTGGGTTAATTGTTGGTAGCTATGAATTGATAGCAATCTTATTATCCCAATTTTAGGATTTGGCTTAAAAATAAATTTGAAGGTATTTTATTTTCAGACTTCTTTCCTAAGCTAATCAGAGACCTTTTTTTCACAACTACAGAGACAAAGAAGTAATTTTTCTGCAAGATTCCTGTTTTATATGACATTAGGTCAGATGTGACTTCTGAAGGAAATTGGAAAGATTCATTGAACAATGATGCTCTAAGTCAGTGTTGAATGGATAATTTGATCATTGCACAATAAGTGTAGTCATTCAGTTGGTCTATGCAAGGAAAAACACAAGTCCATGTAGAAATAATATATCACTGTACCAGGGAATGCATGAGTGTAGGAGAGAGTTCCTACCAGAGTGAGCTACCTTTATTTTAATTCCCACCCTAACTAGTCTGCAGTGCCCCACAAGCAGACAGATAAAGTCTTTAAAAAAAACTTGCACAACTGAAGTAGTTTGGTTTTTGTTCTTTTTTTGGTCTCCAGCTCTTTTTTTGGCCCAGTTTGCTCAGCCATCCTGCGGGTTTCTATTTGACAGTTACGATTTCAGGAAAGAATCTGCAGCTATGCACATTTGTTTAAGATCTGAAAGAGACACCTCTAAGGAAAACAATTCCCTGCAACTAGGGAGCATGGTACCTAGCAAAGGAATGGGTTAACTGGCTGCACAGACTTTTCGTGCAGACTTCATCTCAATGGTCAGTCAAGGCACCGGCTGATGCAGAGAATGTAGCCAGAGGAGATTCTTATAGCTGCTTAATCACAATAAAAATATATTTTCAATAAATGCCTCTGAATGGATTAATCAGAAATCTCCTTTGAAGCAGGAGAGAAATAACCCTCATTATAAATTAGAGATGCAAACTCCCAATCTAATGGCCTTGAGCTGCACAGCACCCGTACCTGTGCCTGCTCAAGCTCAGGGTTATTGATTAGATCAGAGCTTCTGCACAGGCACTCAGTTGAATAATCAGGTTTCGAAGCAGACAGTCATGAACAGGAATGAAGGGGACTGGATTTTATTTACTGTTAAAGTGAGTGCAAGAATAACTCAAAGAGAAAGTGAGGCAGTATTTCTAGTGAAGAGGCATTTCAAAGGGAAACCTGGAAATGCAATTGGAGGTTGTTATTACCTTAAGAGTTTGGTTAGCTATTTGAGGAGGAGAGATATTTAAAAGTCTTTAGGCAAAGTCAATGCCTAATGAGAATATCTGAGCTTTAAAGGTTCTTTCAGTTTGTCACTAGATGTCAGTCTGCACCTTCAGGTTCGTTATCATTCTGCAGCAATGTGCACCTCTCTAGCAGCACCCCACCAGGAATTTCGAACAAGAGACCCATCAGGAAAAATCTCTTAAAGAACTCTGAAAGTGCCATTTTGTATCCTTCAGCTGTGTTTATTTTAGCTCATGAAAGGAAACGCTTACACATGAAGATATGAACACTTGGAGGCAACAGAGGTGTTTTTGAAACATGCTATACTAATAACAGATCAATCCCCACAAATATCCCAGAAGTTTTTTTAATCATTAATGTATAGTTTCAGAGCTGGAGCTGGAAAGACTCTATTCTTGGGCCACAGGTCTGCTGCTGTGAGCACACTCAGAGCAACTTTTCCTTTCTCACAGTGCCCAGGCTAGTGCCTCTTCCCAGTGCAGTGGAGTCCACACTTCACACACCAATGGTTGGGACTCGCAGCACACGTGGAGCAAAATTTCTCTCTGCTGATGCACACCTAGAGCAGTGTTGGACACACGCTGACATGCACAGCTTGAACTGATGGTCTGGCCTAAGTCAATATGGCCAAATGTGGATGGGCTGTGCCTTTTCTGAACAGCAGATTCATGACCTACACCTTGTGGCTCACTGGCCTTAAGAGAGAGCTGCCTTCCAAGTTCATAATCCAGCCCCAATGCATCCAAGCTATTTTCATCTTGGAGTGATTTGCCAAATTCAAGAAGTTATGACTTTAGTGAACAGATAACTGGGACTTCCCCTAAGAATAGTATCTTGCTAGTATTCTGGGCTAAGTATGGGTTGTTCTGAACATCATTTATTGTGCTGTTTTGCTGACATAAAATTATGTCTACATTAACATAAACAAAAGCACAAAAGTTTTATCATGCTGAGCATTGCAGAGGATGTCTTTTAGGCAGTTTGTTATCTACTGAAATTCACAGTTATGCTTTGACACCTGGATAGCTTTCTGCATAATGCACAAGAACATTTAAGCATCAAGATATGGATTAACACTCCAGCAAGTCAAGCAAGAAACCATGCTGTTAAAAGTCAAACACTAAGAAAAGAGTCTGGCTTTGAGATTTATCCCTGTGTGTTACTTTAGGTATTTTCTCCTAGCTTATAGTGACATGGTTAGATCTCTCTTTACTCTGGAGTTAAGCATTCATGGTATCCTTTTCTCATACAACAGTGTAGCTTTCTTCTTCTGCTAGTGCAGTCATTACAACTTTCTCCAAGAATATGATACTCAAATGCATTACTTGCAGATCCTTTGACACATTAGGCTGCTAAACTTACAAGTCTGGGAAGCTTGTATGTCTGGGACTCTTGTGTGGCATACTGAAATTGTAATTTAATCAGGACCTGGGAGTAAGATAATAATTGGTCTTGGAAAGAATACAGACCTGCATTGCATCCAGGTTTTCTTCTATGTCTACAAGGAAAAAAATTCTTGAAACTCCCTCTTTGGTTCTCACAACCTAACCAGTATGCTGCAAAGTAATGTTCAAGTGATGCTTTCCCTTTATGATCTAGCAATGGTGAGCAACTCATGAAACAGGGAATTGTTTCAAGACACAGGATTTGAGCAGCCCAGGGGGTTCAGTTGTTCACCAGGGATTCGGAAGAGGGCAACCGAAGCCTCCTAGGCTGCAGGTGAAAGTTTTTCCCATTTATTTAGGCTTTCAATAGAGAAGAGAAAGGAGCATTATCTGCACATGCATTGCACAGGAGAACCATATCTAGACATAGATACAAAGGAACTGAGGGAATGAGTTAAGTTTACAGCCACTCCTAACAGTGTGGTCTGGCACAAGGTATTCTGTGTTGGGATGCAGAGCTGCCTCCCCCACTTAAGATACACATTGCAGCCAGTAATGAGACTGACTGAGAGATCCCCATTAAGTACAGGTATATACACATATAAATGCCACACACTTAAGCAGATTTAGGCATGCTCAGGAGCAGACTTCTAGGCACAAAATTTTTTTTTTTCTCCTCTGCCTTAGAAAACAACAGCTTCTTCTTGAAAGTAGCAGAACCAGATACTACCAGACAGCAGAATTCTGCTACCAGAATTTTACAATAGGAATTGCCAACATGTACAGTAAACCTAACAGACTCTGCAAAGAGTAATTGCCACTAATAGCACTGCAATTTTGTCTGGACTGAAACAAGAAGTTTGCTCCACATCAGTACTTAGAGATGACAAATACCCCTCTGCACAAATGCTCTTTTAACAGAGTTGGGCATATGTTCGAGTTAGGCTGTAGGGGAGGGGGCTAGATATAGAAAAGGTTTTTGAATATTGTATTTATATATTCATCTCATACACAGTACTGGGAATTAATGAATTTGCTTTGATAACAAAACCAGAACTGTTGCTTTCTTTCATCTTTTAGAAGAAATATTTTGATCTTTCCTTTTAAAATTATTTTTTCCTTATAAGTTAAAAGAATATTTTAAAAAGTAAATATATAACCTTACCACAAAAAGTTTCACAGCTTAAAATTGCTCATTTTTTTATCCCCTTAAAAGTTTGTTATTACCAACTTATTTCCCAGATGTTACTCTGGGAACACAGTCTGGGACAGGGACTGTCCCTCCCATTCTCCAGGGTTTGAGAACACTCAACTGCAGGCTCTAGGGTTTCTCACACCAGAAGAACTGGAGTTAATTCAAACACTGGCAAGTATCAGTTCAGATCCTTAACAAACACTTTAGCAAAACAAAAACCTTTGGGCTTCATTTTAGCTGAACCCAGAAGGATCCCAGAGAAAGCAGCTTGAAGAGAATATGATTTGTTCTCTCCTTCCCTCCCCCCACCCCGTGCTCCAGCTTTTTTGGTTTTTGGGGTTTTTTTTAACTTACAGTTGTGCTGATTTCCTGGAGTGAAATACAAACAGTCTGAAGCACAGAAAGAGCAAAGCCTGCATCCTCTGTGCCATGGCAGAGAAATGCCTGCCTTGCCACACAGTTTGGGGCTATGGGTTTCCTCCCTCAGCAGCTGGAGAGAGGCTTGGGAACATGTTGTTGAGGAATGTTACACCTTACCCTCCAAACCCAGGCAAAGCAAAACCTCTCCACGAAGCTGCAAGTTCTGTCCTTGAGTTTCTTCTTGGCTACCTGGGTTGCTCTGTATCTTGGCAGCAGTGGAGGGGATGGGGAGAGCTGGAAGAGCAGATCCTGCACAGATTGAAAGTTGAGCACGGTCTCCTCGTCCTCTCTCTTTCATGGATCCCAAAGAGGGGTGGAAGGGGCCAAGCCTGAACAAGTGGGAGCCTTGTACCCACTTGTCCTGGCTGTTCCCATCAGAGCAGGTATGAAATAGGATGTAGGATGCCTGATCCCTGTGCCCTCACTAGAGCCCAGGGAGCAGTGACCACAGATGTGTTGGCATCACAGCAGGGAGAAAGCAGCCCAGATCCTGCTACAAACACACAATCACAAGGATAATGGGACTGCTGATCCCCTGATGTTTGTACCTCCAGGTTGGGGGGGACACAGCTAATGCTTTCCCACCTTGTTCCACTCCATCCATCCCCTACGGTACCCCAAAAATCCTGTATTGTCCCTGGATGGGGTCCCCTCATTCTTAGTTCTTCTACCCCAGAGGAGGTATGAGAGCTAAAAAGCATCTTCTAGAAATACCCTAATCTCCACTGCTCTCTCACCATCACTGCTCTCTCCTACTTCTGTTCTGAAGTCTGGGGGGCATATTCAAGATAATTTCCATCATCAGGCTCCCAAGAGCAAACACAGTCCTAAAAGAGCATCTCTCACACAGAAGCCCTCCTTTACCCAGCCCTCCTCCAAGGTATTCAACATCCCATGTCCACATCTTGCACAGACCCCCCCACACCCCAGAGTCTCCTGCCCATCTCACAAGTGCTGCTCTGCGGATTCAGCAGGCAGCGGGTCATAGGTGCCACTGTATGTCACCACCCCAGGGGGGTAGTAGGCCATCTCTGGCTGGACGGCTGCAGCAGGGGGAGGAGCAGGGTTGGGGGGCATGTGCATCAAGGCATGCAGGCCCTGCTCCTCCTGCTCAGGCTTGGTGGTGTCGGTGAAAGGGCGCATCACGGTGAGGGAAGGCGAGGCGATTCTCCAGAGGAGGTTCTTCAGTGCCTTGCGAAACTCCCGGCGCATGAAGCAGTAGAGGATGGGATTGAGGCAGCTGTTGGAGTGTGCCAAGCACACACTGATGGGGAAGAGGTACACCTGGGAGAGGAAGTACTCAGTACTGAAGTGCACCACGTTGAGTTTGATGAGGATGCCCCATGCCGTAAGTGCTTGGTTAGGCAGCCAGCATAAGAAGAAAGACAGGACCACAATGGTCACCGACTTGGTCACTTTGGAGCGACGCTTGGTGCTGGGGCCGCTGCGGGTGCTACCAACATGCTTCTTACTGATGAAGCGCAACAGGAGCAAGTAGCAGAAGCTGATAATGGCTAGTGGCACCAGAAAGCCCAGCAGCACCTTCTGGATATGGTACAGACCGAGCCAGAACTGGGCATTGATGCTTCGGCCCTCGGGGAACTTGACAAGACAGAGCACATCATCGTAGACGGTAGCAGTGGTGGAAAAAATGGCATGGGGCAGGGAAGCCAGCATAGCTGACAGCCAGATGAGTGCACAAAACCACTTGGCAGAGCAGCAGCCACACAGAGGATCACCTTGCCGCTGATTCTTCAAGGCTGAAGCCACAGAACGGTATCGAGCCACACTCATGGCAGTGAGAAAGAAGACACTGGCATACATGTTCATGGCTGTCACATATGAGACAATCTTACACATTGCCTTGCCAAAGAGCCAGTTGAAGTCCAGAGCGTTCTCCACTGCCCAGAATGGCAAGGTCAGCACAAACTGGAAGTCAGTCACCGCCAGGCTGGTCACAAAGAGGTTGATGGAGGACTTTCTCCAGCTTTGTTTGTTTTTCATTAGATACAGTACCAGCAGGTTGCCCACGAGCCCCAGGGCACACACCACGGAGTACACCAGAGAGATGATAATCCTTACCACGTCGGAGCTGTCCCCCTGCATCCCATCAGCTCGCTCCATGTTGGTATTCTTCAAGAGCTGCAGAAGCGACGTGTTGCTTCTGTTGCCCATCTGAACTCCTTCCAGGAAACCCAGCGGCAAATCCCTGGACTCCCACTCCGCTCCTTCCTTCACGCCAGCTGCTGGCGAACAAGAACCGGGCTCGCAGGTCTCTCCCATCCCATGCTAAGGGAGGGTGACGGTTTCGAGGGAGACTTTGCCCACACGTCGGAGCCAGCGGCGGCTACGGTTCGGCGGGCTGTTCGGAGAGCGGGCGGGCGGGCTGGGTGGCGGGCGGGCTGTTAGGAGAGCGGGCAGGCTGGCTGGGTGGCGGGCTGGGTGGCGGGCGGGCTGGGTGGCTGGCGGGCTGGCGGGCTGGCGGGCTGGCGGGCTGGGTGGCTGGCGGGCGGGCTGGGTGGGTGGCTGGGTGGCGGGCTGGGTGGCTGGCGGGCTGGGTGGCTGGCGGGCTGGGTGGCTGGCGGGCTGGGTGGGTGGCGGGCTGGGTGGGTGGCTGGCGGGCTGGGTGGGTGGCTGGCGGGCTGGGTGGGTGGCTGGCGGGCTGGGTGGTTGTGCGGCGGGAGCGGGGACGGCGTCTCTCCACTCCAGCGGCTGCGGGTCTCCGGCACCGCGCTTATATCGGGTTGGCGGATGTGGGGCATGCGCGCCGAGCGGCGGGGCGGTGGAGCTCTCCCGGGTGCTGAGCACGAAGAGCCGCGCCCCCGTCCCGCCCCCCGCGCTACCCCCCCTCCGGGTCCCTCGCCCGGCCCCTCCCGACTTCCCCCCCCAGCTCAGCTCTTCCTCCCCTCAGCTCTGGATTACGGCAGGTTCGCCCCCTCCTCCTGGCCGGCTGCAAACCGTGCATGTGCAACCCAAGCCGCCGGCCGCGCGGCTGCCGTGGGATGAGTGAGTTTGGGAAGCGCCCGAGCCCGAGTCAATGCCCTCTCCCCAAAAAAGTCCAGCCGGTAGGGTCAGGTCCCCAAGAAAAACCTCTTCGTTTCCCTTCTGCGCTCGGGAAACGCTACAGGGGCTTCACAGCCCTGCCCAGCTTCAGAACAGAACCTGCGCTTTCCTGCCTGAGAATCCTCGGCACCAACCTTGGAGGTGCTTCTCCGTCCCCCCAGTGACCCCACTCAGGACAGGCACCCACCACAAGCTCCTTCCCTGCTTTCGGGACATAGGAAGAGGGTGGCTACCCCCAATCCTAAAATGACCATCACGGGCAACGAAGCCGGAAGCACTCCGTGCCTGGGAGAAAGCAAGAGCGGGGAACCCCCTCAGGTGGATGTCAGAAGGGCGACAGCAGCCGGCCGCCCATAGGGGGCTCCTGAGCCCCGCGCCGTCCCCAAACCGTGCTTTAGGACACCAAGTTTGCAGCAGAAACTGAGAGCAAGCGATGGGAAAAGGAACCCAGGCCGTTCTTCTCCTGTCAAAGCCCGCAGTTTGGAAACGAAGTAGGTTCTGTTTCCCGTGTAAACCAGCCATCTGGAGCAGACTAAGGAGAAATTTAACCTAGTAAATTATTTCTCCAGTGTCTTTAAACTTATTTGTTTTACTGAAATTACTGCTAAGACATGGCCGTGTGTGCCATTTATTGCCAGAAGTCCATTCACCACACTGGTTCATGTCTAGAGAGCCCCTGTAAAAGTGTCAGCCGGGTCACAGGAGTGCTAAAGGGGAACAGTGGTAATTAGGAAGTTTTATACATAATTCACATTGCATATAACGAGGGCACGACATACTGGAATTAGCAATACAATGCTCTGGGAAGGCATAGCCTCCAGATTAATTGCTACGCCAAGTAAACTGGTACTAAAATGTAATGAAAAAAAAAATCCCAAACATACAAACAAACAACAACAAAACCCACAAAAAATGTGCACACACACAAAGATTAAAAAACAAGAAAAAGAAATAATGGGCCTTAAAAAGGCTGCCTGCAGGCAGCCCTGAAAAAAATGGACTTCTGACATTTCTTCCTTACTTTCTCCAAATAAGAGACTTCTTTCTCTAGGCTTCCATACCTCCTAATCCCTGACTAGGGTGGCATTTTCAAAAGCACAGTATTAGATTTCATTCCTTAGACTGCTGAATGGCAACTCTTCTGCAAACTCCCACCAGCCTCATCAGTGTTGTACTGCTGACTGTAAAACAGTACAGGGAGGAGAGAAAGCCATGGATCGCTCAGCACCAGTAGTGCAAAGGCACCAAAGGCAAAAAAAAAACCAAAAAACCCCAACCAACCACTATCACCAGCAAAAAACCCAAACCCAAAGAAACAAACAAAACCAGAACCAAATGCTATTTTAATTTAAGAGCTGCACCACCACAGAAGTACTGCAAGTGGCACAGAATGTGCCATCCAGTCCTTTGCAGACTTGGTTGCCCTAGCACAAGTTTCAGCACTTATCCAAAATGAAGTTTAGTAAAATATTTGAAATAGGCAAGTTTTGTTAATTTTTCCCCCCTTTGCTGTTTCCTTTTACTGTTAGCCCACAAGGAATAAAAAAACATCTGTCATTACGGCATGCAGAGACTATGGCATGTTCACTTGGTAAGTCATTAGTGGGATAGACAGTGTAGAAATGTTTTTTTTTCCAGATCAAATTCTGCCTCATCGTCATCACATTGCTACCTTCATGCTCTAATAGAAAAAAATTACTGGAAAAAATGCAGAAACTGTGTCTCAAATGAAATATCTTTTTCCACCATTTCAGTATTTCCATGCTTGGTGCATCTTGGTGATAGATCATGAGAGGTCAGCAGTAAAAAATATTTCAGTAGTGGGAGAGAAATCTCTGAGGATTTATTGCTTTTTTTTTTTTTTTTTAGCTACTCAGAGAAAGGAACAGAGGTGAGCTGGGGTACCCCACGGGAACAGTAGTAGTGGATTTTGAACTCAGGGCTGCAAATGTGAAATGCTTGGCCAGGTTTTTGCCTTGTATTCCTACCACCTTACCAGAAATTCTTGTTCTGTCTTGGGTGGCTTGTCTTTTTCTTTCATCATTCTTCATCTCAGAGAAGTTTTAGAGGTAGGTAAAGGAACGTGGTACACCTGGATGAATAATAAAGGAAATATTTGCCCAATGATTTATTCACCATACCATCAGAACATTTCCATAGTTGGAAAAGTGTTAAAGAAATCATCAACTATTTTCAGAAAACACTGCAAAATTCATCAGATACATTACCTAAGGGTTATCATTCTGACCAGTATTATCTTCTATTTAACCTTTATTTATTCCACCAACACCGCCAGTGGTTTGTTGCTAATATGCAATTTTCTGGACTCTTCTCTTTACCCAAGTGTCAGTGTAATTGGTGCTAATGACCCGTTTTGAAAACTATAATAAACTTGATGGGCATAGGGTTTTGTGAAGTATTCTGGTGATAAAGGAGAAATAATGGATGACTTGCTTCCTCTGGAAATCTCAAACAGGTCCTGTAGAGTTTTATTGAAGTTTTTTGGAGGGTTATACATATGGGTTTGTATGCTAAAAAAAATCCATTGTTTGCCTACAGATAGCATCAGTATGTATTGTAAATTTAAAAAGTTTACACCACTTCAAACCACCAAAAGGATCTGTCCATTAAATTTAATGATATTGTATCAGAAAATTAGTCCTGTAGGTAATTATCCATTCACCTTTAAAAATGTTTCAGATAAATATGCGAAATAAACATTTCCTGAAAAATACAATTTTCCCACAATTTACCCTGAAGGATACTTACCATTTTCCACTTCCTTTACAGAACTTGTACATAAACAAAAGATTGATTATGATTACAATAGTTACTAAAGCAGCTGTATGCTGGTCTGAACTGTTTTGGCAAGGGAGGTGGGGTTCTGTTTTCAATAGGAAAGCCATTTTTATAGCTTAAAGCAGAATTTTAAAATACTGAGTGTATCACTATTTTAAATAAAGAAACATGTGACTATTTATTAAGGCATTTTTTTAGCAGCAAAGGGTTCTTTTTTTTCTTTTTCTTCTAGACACACTAAGGCAAAAAGTAGTAATAGTAAAGCTCTTGAACAATTTCCATTAAAACTTACTAACATGTGTTACTTAAATGGAGTTTTTATTATTCTTAAATGTTGCATCCTTGCCATAAAATTCTTTTTATGAGTGATTCTTTTTATGGTGTTTCTTTTCTTTTAAACAAAATTTTGGAGCAGGAGAAGGAAAGGGAAATAGGAAAAAAAGGGACATTTTGCATTAGTTTATTTGCTCAGGTTTAATTTCTGGAAGCCATATGCTCTCCCTTTGGCTTTTTTATGAGTTCAGGGCTACAGTTTCATGCTTTTGACTAAAGTCAGACAGCAACTGTTAACAGTTACATTTTGAATTGGATTGTATAACTCAATTTCTTCATCCTGAGACTTAAAGTTTGAAAGTTTGGTGTGACTTGATGTATACAGACTATAGGAAGATTTTAATGGCAATTCTTTTCTGAACTGTGTAGAAGGAAATGTATACATGTTTTAATTACATCTGCAGCAATATAATCAGCATACTTTGTTAGACAGCACAATTATCACACCATGGTATCCTTGGACCTGGACCACAAACATATTCTCCAGAAAGTATTATTTCAATATACATACAAATTTTATTTTTAAAAATAACTTTAATCACATTCATGTTGTTTCTTCCATTTGCTTTCTTGGTGGATCATTGAAAACGTATTTTCCTGGCACTAATTTGTATAAAAAGCTAATTTCAGAGTGACCTGTTGCTCCAAAAACATACTTTGAAACTTTTACTATGAATTGTAACACCGACTGGGCTTCTAAATTCACGTAGTACAAGCACAGATTTATAGTTTTGTGAATTAGGTCTACAAATTACAAATAACAACCCATGTTTGAAGACTGATCAGGAATCTGAATGTGAGCATCATGAAAAAATTCATGTAACAGAATCACGGACTTCTTGAGTTTGCTTCATTCTGTTACTTTGTTACTTGAATCCGCCCACAGACAGATTCTCTAAGCTGAATACAACCTTTTTTCTTTTTCTTCTATTCTTTTTCTTCCCCCCCCCCCCCCCCTTCCCCCTCTTTTTTCTTCTCTCTTTCTTCTTTTCTTTCTTTCTTTCTTTCTTTCTTTCTTTCTTTCTTTCTTTCTTTCTTTCTTTCTTTCTTTCTTTCTTTCTTTCTTTCTTTCTTTCTTTCTTTCTTTCTTTCTTTCTTTCTTTCTTTCTTTCTTTCTTTCTTTCTTTCTTTCTTTCTTTCTTTCTTTCTTTCTTTCTTTCTTTCTTTCTTTCTTTCTTTCTTTCTTTCTTTCTTTCTTTCTTTCTTTCTTTCTTTCTTTCTTTCTTTCTTTCTTTCTTTCTTTCTTTCTTTCTTTCTTTCTTTCTTTCTTTCTTTCTTTCTTTCTTTCTTTCTTTCTTTCTTTCTTTCTTTCTTTCTTTCTTTCTTTCTTTCTTTCTTTCTTTCTTTCTTTCTTTCTTTCTTTCTTTCTTTCTTTCTTTCTTTCTTTCTTTCTTTCTTTCTTTCTTTCTTTCTTTCTTTCTTTTTTATATTTTCTCCTTTTTTTTTTTTTTTTTTCCCTGTACCCCCTTTATGAAGACTATGATTGAAATGGAAGTCAAGAGGCCAAACTGTGCCTCTGATTCAATTACCAATAATTAGTTGTGTTAAGAGGCTGCATGTCGAAATGAGGAAGGGGGAACAAGATAAAAAAACCAACCTACTCACAAAGTCCCATTGGAACCTTTCAGAAAAAAAGCCAATAGATGCACAATAATAACCCAGCAAACTGCAGATTTTTTTGGATTGAGTTAGTCTCTTTCAGATCACTCTTCTGCTAATACTCAGTACTTTTAACATGGTCCACCACATCACATGTGATTCACCCTCTTAACATTTCTAGTCCAAGCAAATTGTTAAGATGCCTGTACAGTTAATAGAAAGCCAGGTCTGGACAGTGTTTCACCTTTCATGTGACAGAAAGGGATGTGTTAGCCTCCAGAGGTACCTCCTCTCACTGCTTAGTGAAGGAGCAGACAAGCAAGCGTGTTTTAGATGCCTTTTATACCTTTAAGCTTTGGACAAGAGAATCTCATTCCTAGTAAAGCAAAATTTCGATGCTGTCTTCAGCAAGGCTTCATTTTGTGACAGCTTCTCAACATCAAATTGTATACTTTATGCTGCAGTTCCTCATTTCTCAGAATCTCTGCTCTTCTTTCTCTCCACACACATTTACATAAGCAAATAAGTTCCAATGCACACATTTCTTTTGCTGCTGTCCCGGAAGTCTACTTAAGTTTATAAGAATCCATATATCGACTGTGCCTGGATTGTCAATGTAGGCTTGACTGTGTCTCTTGATTGTGTGTCTTGTTTTTTTCTGACCTCTTTTCAATAAATGTTCAGGCTTTCAGGCTTTTTAGTGCTGGGCTGCAGTTATTGAATTGAAATACTTTTGTTGCCACAAGAACACAGCTGATGTGCTGCTGTATTCTTTTTCTTTTTATAAAGAGAGAGAGAGAGAGAATCCCTTACATTTTACATTCAAAAAAAGCTTCAAAACCTCAGATTAAGCCTCTTTGGATCAGAAAACCACTAATTAATTTCTTTTCAGTACATTTTTACAATTATTTGTGAATAGTAATGGTTTAATATAGGTATCTTATTTTAATAGCTCAGAAACACTTGTCTAAATCAGGTCTGTACCAGGATGACAAGGTGCCACAAGTTCTGTTCACTTAAATAGCTGGCCTCAGCATGTCCTTATGGTAGGAAAGTGCTTTCTAATTGTGCAATTACTTCACATTCATTGGGTCAGATTTTGATAGTTCTCTTTCTCCATTTTGTATGACTTTTGCACCTGCAGTTTTTTGTCATTTAAAAAATCAGATAAAATCAAATCAAAACACCCACATTCCCACACACTCTCTTGATTTCCAAAAGCTTTTATTTCTCCATTAATTTCCTGGGCTTTTCTTTTCCTTTCTCTTATGTGATGCTGTCTTGAGAAGAAATAACAGGGATGAAAATAGGCAGGAGTAAGAGGTTGAAAGAGCCAGTGCAGAATGAGAAACTAGTCTCAGAAAGGGCAGAAGGACAAGTATCTCATGCTTAGAAACAATTACAGGCAATGATAACTAACTTTCCATGCTGAGGAGGAAATCAAGATGTAATCCTAGATATACTACTTGCCTCTCATCTGACACAGTGAACTACCTCTGAAAAAGAGGAACCACTACCCAGTGAGACACTATCCTAAAAATGGAGGAAAGTAGCTGAATGCCCCTCAAGAAGGGCTGTTCTTCTAACTGCCTTCCAGAAGTTCCCTAGAACCTTCACCCCTTCTTGCCAATGCTCCTAGCCTGTTCTGCTTATTTTACAGCCCTTATCCTTCTTATTCTTTTCACAAGAGCTACATCCTTATTCTCCAATTTAATTATTTTAAAATAATCATGGCAAATTTTGTAGCTTGCTCTTCGCAACAGTTGTCAAGTGTTCTAAAATGCTAAGTATTATAGACATTATATCCATTCCAAGTCGCACTTAGCTTTAAATCAGTTTCAGGGAAATACTGATAAAGAGATAATCAGGCTACAGAGTAGTCTAGTCTGTGCTATGTGACTAGACTTCCAAAAATCCTAGTGGCAAGCACAGGATCTTGTTGCTGTAACAGAAGATATACTGTTACTCATATGCAAAATATATAAATGGTTATATTAAAGTAAATACTTTCCAGTCAACAAATCTCTTGGCAAGTGTTGCATGTCAAATATTACATAAATTAAACTTCTTTTCCATAGTTTGTGTCACTCCATTAGCTAGAAGAGAGTACATAATGAGTCATAAATGAACTATCATTCTTTTAGAAATATGTTCAGTTTCTAGAATTATTATGTCATAGGCCTGAGAGAAGTCACATTTCCATCTAATTTAGGAATCCTTGGAATTTTAACTCTTTCTCATGTTTTCATTCTCCACAGTTTGATGTTCACACTTCTCACAATTATAGCAGCTGAATCGCGACAGCCATTTATCTTTGGGAAAGCTTGAGCAGAGGAACCAATGTAATTAAGCACAGACTGCCATTAAGCTTTCCAAGAAACACATGGTGCAGCTAATTTTAAGCCAAAGGCTATTGAGGCGGATGAGAAACTTGGCACAGGCTTGAAGGCCAGGACAGCATCAGAGCTGGAAGCAGTGGCCAGGCAGTAACCTCAGTAGAGCCCCCGAGGGGATGCTTGGCAGAGAGTACATGGAACATACCTAAAAATACAGGCACCAAAGCAATTAGAATAGCTGCCTACAAAGAGAGGATATTGAGAAGTAACCCCAATGTGGCAGCACACAAAAGGAAACACAAAAAGGGAGGTTCAGGTTGGAAATTAGGAAAAATTTATTCACTGAAAGAGTGGATGAAGCATTGGAACAGGCTGCCCAGGGAGTTGATGGAGTTGCCATCCCTGTGAGTGTTAAAAAAATGGGCAGACGTGGAGCTTTGGGAGCTGGTTTAGTGGTTAAGGTTGTGTAGGGCTGACGGTTGGAGTTGAAGATCACAGAATCATCAAGGTTGGAAACGACCTCTAAGACCATCAAGCCCAACTGTCCGCCCTACAACCTCTCGCCACTAAACCATCCACTGTAGCACCTCATCTACCCACTTTCTGAAAACCTCCAGGGATGGTGCTTCCACCACCTCCCGGGGCAGTCTGTTCCAGGTCTTTTCCAACTTCGAGGATTCTGTGAGTCTGTGAAACACACAGGAAAGGCCTTAGCGTCCATGGGTGACAACCAGCTGGGTTCTGTGCAGAGGCTAGATGCCCCATCCCGACCCCGAGGGGCCTCGGACTTCCGACCGCCCTCCGGGCGCCTCAGGAGGGGTGAGACCGCCGATGTCCCTTGCCGCTGCGGCGGGACGGGGCGGAAAACGCGTTAAACACCCGCGTGCCTCAAGCACTTCAGCCACAAGACTAGGGGAACCCTCTGCTTCGGCGAGTGCGGGGCTGCCAGGCCGCCGCCTCGTTTCCCGGCCCCCTCAGAAGAGACACTCGGCGTGCGGCCGCGGAAGGGAGACCGCCCTGTGCGGGACGGCCGCCTCCGAGGGGTTCCGGGGCTAACGCCGGCTGTAGGCGGAGTGGAGGGGGCGGAAGCCCCCGGTGGCGGCCTCTCCTCCCCTCCCGGCTGTCCCGACCCGGTTCTCTCCGGCGCGTTAACCCCAGCGGCTCTGAGGCGGGGGCTCCCGGGAGCAGCTCCAGCCCCACAGCCCTCCTTCCTCCGCCGGCAGAAACCAGACACCGGGACGGCCCCGCTCAGCCCCTGTGGGGAGCGGCGCCTGTGTCCGGGCGGCGCAGGAGGCCGCTCCGCCGCTACCGCGCCGCCCGGCCATGCCGCGGCCCGGCTAGACGGCGGCGGTCTTGGCGCCCCGCTCGCAGCTCCCCGCCCGCACCATGCCATGTGTCCCGCGGAGCCGGGAGGCACACCTCTACTTTTGGCTCCTCGTCTTTCACTTCCAAGCGCCCTGCCTGGGCAGAGCCTCGCCCGCCGCCAGCTCGCTCGTCCCCGACGGGAGGCAAGGTCAGTGGAGGAGGGCGGGCTGGGGTGCGCGGAGTTGCGCGGACACGGTGTGAGGCAAAGTGGATTCCCCGCTGCCACCGCCTCCCCGCCGAGCAGCCTCGCCGCGGGTGTGCCCCGCCGGTCGAGCCTTGGCTGTACTCGGGGGGGAGAGGCGGCCAGCCGCGATGTTTCGCCCCCTCACTCACTCACCACCCCACACTCCGTCGTCCCCTCACAAACTCCGTCAGTATCGGCGTTACTGCCCGGGTTCTTGGCGGGCTACGAGCAGGCAGCGCTGCCCTCAGCTCCTCTTGGGACCGGCTGCTCCAGGCTCCGAAGTTTGTCAGTGCGACCGCACACACCTTTTTGCTGCTTTGTGGAAGTCATTGACTTGCACTGGGTAGATGCTAAATCCTGTTTTTTTTCTCATCTTCCTCGATAAGAGGCATCTCTCTAAATACCAGAATAGTTTTGGACTACTAAACTGAAGAACTTTACTGTCCTGATTATTTATTTTTTTAAACAAATGATCACTTCTGTGCTGCAGCAGCACAGGCTACACAGGCAACAGGAGGAGTAGTGTGACCAAGATACACACCATGAGTCATTTATATTCGGTGAGGATGGTAGATTAAAAGTGAGACTTCATCTGCAGAAGGAGTCTTTTGGGGCCAGTTAATCCAGGTGAATTAACTTCATTCCCCCAGTTGACACTGTCTGTGCACATCCCTGGGGGAGTGGAATTCAGGAATTTTATCTTGTTGCTTGTTTAAGGTAAAACAGAGAAGCGGCTCCCAAGAGAGAGAGAGAGAAAAAAAACCCACAATCCATTAATTAGCTGGAAGACTCTGCCTGGTGGTAGAAAACCTGAGAGTGTAGGAGGAAATTTTGCTTCCTGAAAACCTTCCTGATGCAGTCAACATCTGTGGTACTGTCAGTGGGACAGCTTGAACAGAGGAGAAAAGTCTGTGCCCCTCAGAGATGGTGGAAAGGACAAGTGGTTAAGTAAGCATGCTTGAAAAGTGAACACTACCCTGAGCTTGGTTCCTGCTAGATTAATTTAAAGTGAAAGCAAACAGTTACTACATATGTGTGACTCTACATGGGACAGGAATGGTTTTGTTAGCACGCAGTAGCTGTTTAATCTTCACACAATTCGAAAGTAATGTAGAATTTATTTAATGTTCTAGGCATGAAAAGCCTGATCTTTTCCAAGAGGTTGCAGATAGCTTTTCATAAAGGGACAGTTTAAAATTTGGCTAATTTTTTGCAAGGGAACATTGAATGCACAGTGAGTAAGTGTGGAGGACTAAAATTTGGATCTCGCATAGCTGAAGGGACTGAGTGTTGTGCTGCCTCCACATGCATGCCCAGGGTGACAAATGGGACAGTTACGGATGGATACCCTTGCTGAATGCTAAGGGCCTGCTCTCTGACATGGGGTTTCAAAGCTTGGGGTGCTTCCTGGGTCTTCTTTGGCTTGGGAAGATGCCTCCTCCAGAAATCAACAACACTATTTCCTATCCCAAGGAGTTGTTTGAAAAGATGCCAGAGAGTCTGAGGGGCAGATGTAGATGAACCACAAAGATGGAGATGAAACAGTTGCAATTGGTGATCTGTCACGTTTTAGAGGAAGTTTGTCAGAAAACATGTTATCTCTCTAAAATAAATTGTGCTTTTTCTGTCACGTGTGACAGACCACGTATGTTTTTCTGTTTGTCCTAGATTGTCCAGTTTGTATACAGCCATTGTTAATATGTTCTCTGCCATGTGTGGTGGGTTTGAAGCTACAGATGAGCAGAACAGACAGCACTGGTTTTGAATATTATCAGATGTTTTCAATGATGCAGAATTTAGGAGGATCTGCTGGGAAGATCTCTCCAGTAACTTAAACAACTCTTAGATTTGTCAAACACGTATGAAGCGCTTGAGCCTTGTTCATCCCATGTGCCCAGAAGGGTCCGGGGCAAACACCATGGCTGCAAGGGAAAGTAGTGACTCAAACATGTCCTGCTTAAGGAAATGCTTTGTTCTTGCCTGTGACATGAATGCAGGCTGCTGTGCTCAGGCTGCAGTTGTGGAAAGACAGAGCGTTCTCTGGAGCTACACAAGTCTTCTTTCCTGGAAGGGAATCCAGAATACTCTTCCCTGGAGAATGTTATGGGTGTCAGAGGAAAAAGAGTCTGTGATGTACCATCAAGGCTTGTCAGTGGCACTAGGATAGACACTCTCTGTTCGATGTTTGTGGACACTAAGTTTTATGGGAACTTACAGTATTTTAATGTTAATTGATTATTTCTTTAGGAAAATTGAGGCAGTCAGTATTGAAGAATAGAACCCTTATTCATGTGCAGTTTAGGCTGTACATATTGTTCCTTCTATTGCCTCTGCCTTCTGGCTGATTGTTATTCCTTCCTAGAAGGGCAGAAAGATATCACCAAAATTGTGACTATCTTCCAGATAGAAAGGTCAAGATGTTTTAATGTGGAACTGGGTAAATTGTTCTGTTATTTTTAGGAGTGCTAACCTCTACCCATCAGTCTAGACAAAACTGGTAATGATTACTTGCAGAAGTTACCTTTAGCTTTATCTTGTTAAAGTTTATTGTGCAGTAATCTTATTTTCTCTGGTCTTTTGAAAATTTTTAATAATTAATTTCTGCAGTTATATTATAGTATAGTATTACTGCAGGGTAAGTCCCAGTGGAGAGCCAGAGACTAGCATTCAGAAATGAGTATTTAAGGAGTGGGTAGAAGTTAGACTTCTCCTCTTTGATAATCTCATCTCCACCAGATGTTTAGGAATTATTTTCCCTTTTACTGATGTTGGTGTCTGATTTGCCTTAACCTCTACACTCTAATTACTGTAGTGATGAAATTAAGAACTTCCTTAAGCTGCTTGAAGTTCAAATCTGAAAGTCTATAGTATTGCACGGAGTTTCATAGTTAAGCCACAACAAATTAGTCTCAAGACATCAAGCAGAGGCAAATCACATAGATGGCAAATGAGTAAGTTTTCCTTCAGGCATTTAGTTTGATTATTTCTTGAGCTGTGCTAAAAAACAGAGAAATGGGGACCTGGTCTTGAAGCATTCTTGGTAGCCTGTCCTCTCTGGCTAGGACAGAATGGGGTGGACTTCTTGGAAGTCTTACAATTCAGCTTCTGCATGTAAGCCATGCTTGTGGGTGTTTCTTCCCTCTTGTTCCTACCCATTTGTTGCATCAGTCTGGAGTGTGAGGAAGGGGAGATCGCAGTGTAGCTTCAGCCACTGAATTGTCAGGCAGCTGGTATCTTTGTGCCATGTACAGGCTGTGTAAACTGCAGGCATGAAGGTGTGAAGTGTCCAGTGTCTTGGACCACATTGTGTTTAAGTGGGCAAGGGCAGGAGATATCTCTCAGAACTTCTGACAGGTGTTAGTCTCTGTCATGTCAAGACGTGCCACTGTGGAGGACTTGTTTGTCCTGCAAAAGCATAAGGTCATTGTAGTCTACTGGGACACAAGTACAAAGAAATCTGTTGTGTGTGAGAATAAGCTTGCTTCTGGAATAAAGATGCTGCTAAGAGAAGGCCAAATTTTTCAAGTAGTTTTGTATATGTGCTGGGAGCCAGGGTTTTTTTGTGTGCTTGTTTTGGTTTTGGTTTTGGTTTTGGTTTTTAATTGGGAGTGTTTCAGTGCCTTTGTCTCAGGCGTCCATGACCTGAGGAAACATGAGCAGTCACATCAAGTACTGCAGCTAATGAGGACAAGGGAAACATGTTCCTTTCTGAAGGGATGGAATCCACAAAGTTGTCTGTCTGGGCATGGCTTATCCTGAGTGGCTTTGGAGATGCAGGCAATGGAGAGAGAAGTGTCCCTAGAAGTGCCATACAAGTCCTAGGGAGGAGTAATTTGCCTTGGAACTATCTGGATCAGGCTAGTTGCCCTGGTAAATAGCTTAATTAATGAATGAGCTGTAATTGCTTTATGTATAAGTGGCTGAGACTTTGGGAATGGAGAAAAGCACTGGGAAAAGAAGAACTGTAATGACACGTGTGCTCACAATTGCTTTTGAAGAAATATGTTCAGACTGATTTCTTGGGCTGAAGTCAAGTATGCCAGTGGAGGATCTGGCCCTTAGGGTATGAGTTTATAGGGACTGTATTTTACATAGATTTATGTTATTTGCTTGGGGCTTTTGGGCTTACACCAATTAATAAAACAAAAAACAAAAAACCAAACAAAAAAACTGAGAACAGGTGTTGTTTGTTCTGAAGCACAGCAGGAGACAGGACTACCAGTAACACTTTCCTTGCTTGCTAGATGTTGACAAGTAATAAGATGCCCAGTCTTACCCTGTTTGAAACCCCTTTTACAAAGACCATGGTTACTTCATTCCCCTTCAAACCGTCCCTTAAAATTCCCTCCTCTGCTGCAGCACTGGTTAAAGCTGATGCTACTGTGGTGCTATTGCCACAGTCTGTTAAACCAATGAGTAATATTCTCTTCACCCATGTTCATTCGTAAGGCTCTGTCTCCTATGTCAATTGGTCAGCTTTCTGGGTGTGTGAGGATGATCTCCTTCATCAGAGTATAATGTGCTGGCTAGAGGACAGAGAGAGTTCCCAGCTCTTGTGGGACTTGAGGAAGGGTGTGATAGCCAATCTTTTGTATGAATGGTGACAAAATATTTGAAAATAAGAATGTTTAGCTTTTAAGTTGGGTGTTGTAATGGGAGAGTAGAAAGCCCAAATGGGTCTTGTATTACACTGTGGTCTGCACTGCCTGCCTTTGTGATGGTGTTGTGAATTATATCACTTCTGAATTTCTCTTTACTTCATGTGAGATCTGAAAGGACTAGCACTCACCTTAGTTTTCCTTCTTTTTTTCCCCCTTTTCTCTCAGAGCAATTTATCAAGACATTGCCAGAATACCACGTGGTTGATCCAGCAAGAGTAGATGCAAATGGGCATTTTCTTTCTTTTGACTTACACTATCACATCTCAAACACAAGGAAGAAGAGAGATCCCAGCAAGAAGGAAAATGTGGTATATTACAAAATTAACCACAAGGAGACAGATCTGTTTTTTAACTTGACTGTCCATGCAGGATTTGTTTCCCATAACTACATAGTGGAAAGGAGACGTGGCAACCACACTAATGCGAAAATTGCATCTCGCTCAGGAGTTCCTTGTCACTTCATTGGCACAGTGTTACAAGCAGGTTTTGGGAGTGGGACAGCAGCAATCAGTGCTTGCAATGG
The DNA here is from genome assembly GCF_036169615.1 of Heliangelus exortis. Lineage (NCBI taxonomy): Eukaryota > Metazoa > Chordata > Aves > Apodiformes > Trochilidae > Heliangelus > Heliangelus exortis. Next base: position 12,104,810 of record NC_092454.1, on the reverse strand, counting down.
CCTGGTAAGTAATGTGACCTTTACGGGGTTCTGGGTTTACTTGGTGTTATTAGAAGTGAGCTAGAGCATTGGTACATAAATATGTCTAGTAAGATATTGGTTGAGCCATTGTGGTACATTTACTGACATAATGCTCTGAAAGAATCAGTTTAATGTAATGGATGTCATTTGGATTTTTGGAAGAGAGGTTCAGAAGGTCAAAAGTTGATGCTGAGCGCCTTTGGGGTTTACTTTTAACTGGATTATTTTTCTAGTGGCTGGATTGCACATCTCTATCATTCATATGACTTGAAGCCATTCAAATACTCAGTCATTGCTTTGATCCCTGTTGAGTAACAAGTGATAAGATGTGAGGAAACAGCCTCAAGTTGTACCAGGGGAGGTTTAGTGTGGATGTTAGGAACAAGTCATTCACTGAAAAAGTTATCAATCATTGGAATAAGCTATCTAGGAAAGTGGTTGAATTACCATCTTTGGAGGTTTTTAAAAGATGCGTCAATGTGGCGTTTTAGGGACATGATTTAGTGGTGGATTTTGCAATGTTAGGTTTACAGTTAGACTTGATAATTTTAAAGGTCTTTTTCAACCTAAATTATTCTGTCATTATGTGGTCTCATTAGTAGATGGAGTGCCCTTGCTCTGCATCTAGATGTGAGCTTCTGTTTTAGTTTCCCCTAAAAAAATGTAGCTCAGGTGCATTGAAACTGCCCTGCAAATTAAATTTAGTGATGGTATGTCGGGAAAACTGGGAGATTTGCTTCAGAATGGCACTGCAACTTCAGAAATAAATGGTAGGGTAGATGCAACCTTAGTCAGAGCTTTAAATTAAAATGTGAACCACCTATAGTCATCCCACATTCCAAAGAGCTTGAAGTCTTACGTTTCTCAGTAGCTTGTGGTTCAGACTGAGACAGGGAGGTGGAAACCTTACTTTTGTCATGGTAGGGGTTTTTTTTGTTTTGTTTTTTTTGTTTGTTTTCTTTCTTTTTTTCTCTCTTTTTTCCCTATTTTATCTATTTTTCTTTTTCTTTCTCTTTTTTCTTTTTTCCTTTTTTTCTTTCTTTTTTTTTTTTTTTCCCCACTACTGTACCATAACTTTATAGTTCTAGACGATAAAGCTAAGCCTATCTTGTCAGAGAGGGGAAGAAGCGAAAAACTGCTTGAAGGTATGAATGGGATGCTGTAGGAAGCTGTGTGAAATGGCACATGTAATCTGAGAGGTCAAATGGGGTTTGGTATCTGCTGGCAGAGGTGACAAAGTGTGTGCAGCATTCATGTGCTTTGGTACCTTCATCCTTAAAAAACAAATCATAGTATTTCAAAGCATGTAGAGAAGTGTGCTGATGCCTTTTGGCCAACACATCTCAGTCTACAACAGGCTAGGCTGATGTTTCTCTCTTGAAGCCAACACCGAGGTGGGTGTCTCAAGTACATCCATTCCCTGGTAGGCTACTGTTATCAAAGTAAGTTGTTTGCTATTGAGAAGTATGAAGCTTTCAAAACTTTGGAAAATCAGTGGGTTACAGAAGTACTCTGTCAGGGTACCCATTGTACCCATGTCCACTGACAGTAACATGAAGACAATTTTGATGTAGATGAAATGGGAAACTTTGGAGTCTTGCTCAAGTGCTGGTTACAGTTTTGGCACATTGCCTAGAGAAACAGACCAGGGATCAGAAGCTCCAGTCCCACATGTGTGAAGATCAGTGATTTTCGAAGTAGTTCTTCCAGTGGGGACCAATTTATCAAAACTTCCCTGAAATATGTTGTGGTCATATAAGGTCACTAAGGGAAAGGAGATACGATGGTACATGTAGTTCCCTTGGTTGATTTGTCTTATGCTTTAGGAAACTTTCTGCATCAGTTTTCCTTAGGATGAGAACTTGAAAATGAGGTGCTAGGTCTTTGTTACACTTTCTGAAGTATTAGTCTGCAACAAGGCTTAAAAAGAATTCAAACTCAAATTATCATAGAATGTCAGGTTGAAAGGGACCAGAAGGATCATCTGGTCCAGACCTAATATTATTGTTTTCATGATACGTCCGTGCACCCCATCAAGCTGGGACTTAAAATTTATAAAAATTATATTTTAAATTCAGCTTGTTAATATCCTTCAAAGTGATCCTTTCATATGGATTACAAACTTTTTGAGGTTTACTTTGATTTGGAGGTTTGTGAAACAATGCTTACGAGAATACCAGTTTGGGGATTTTTTTTTTTTTTTGACAAAACATTTGCATGAGAAAAATACTGTAGTGGCTTGGTTTCTCCACCCCTACCCCAAACAGGAATGTTGAAAATATAGAATTACAAAATAACTCTGATTGAAAGGAACCTTTTGGGAAAAAGGTGATGGTTTTAATATGATTTTTTAAGTCCAGCAGTTGCTGCTCTGAAGAGGTTGAAGAGTTGGGTTTGAATCTCTTAATTCCTCTTAATGACACAAGTTGTGGAAAGGTGGTTTAGGTTGCCTTCCCTCTGAAAGTTTTACAAAACATTCAGTGTCATATGACAACATTTATTAATGAACAGTTTTATCAGCACAGAGAAATGCAGTCTGGTTTTCAGGATAAAAACATGTTATATCTGAAACTGTGGTGGTCTGCCACTTCCCTGCTTCCTGAGCTAATTAATGGTAAATTATTTCAATCCAGAAGATCCCCAGTTTTTTGCTCTTTGGTAACTTGTCTATTTCTATCTGTTTCTTTTTTCTTTTTTCCTTTTTTTCCCTGGGATGTGTTATATGTTTCTCTATTGAATATATATTTTCTGTTTATTTTTATGATGGAGGGAAGGGTAACAGGGAATAGGTAAAAGACTATGGAAATAAATTATTTGAGATACTAAGAACCTACCCCATGAGTACAATTCCTAACCTGCTAATTTTTGCTTCCTTTATGAGAGGATGTGGTTAAAAAAAATACTGGAAGATGCTGATTTGATTAAGTATGTTTTACTGGAATATCTCTTATGTTGACATTTTTAGTGGGAAATGGTTGAAATGTTATTAATAATCCTGTAGTTTTGCCCAAGTGAATTGTGTAAGAATATGTTATCTTTTGCAACACTGTCACCTCCCTGGCCCTTCCCTCACTTCCCCGTAAAAAATTTGGCCTGAAGTGGGGCAAAGTAAAATCATCAAGATGCCTGTGAAAGGAGAATTCTAGTTTGTCTTTTTTTCTGGAATTACTTCCTCTCATGTGTAATCTGTTTGGTTCATACTTTAAAGTTCCTGAATTTCCAGGATAACGTCAGTGTGCAAGAACAAAGATGTGTGGTGTAGATTTGTGTTCTGCAAAAAGATCACTCACATATAGCACTGAAAGTACATAAAGCCTTCAAGTGGGCTTTCATTTCCCATGTGTTTTTACTTTGAAATACAGTTTTGCTTCCATTGGCCTTACAAGGATATCTCTCATATAGCGGAGATATAACTGTTACTGTTTGTTTTTATCCAGTACACTCTTCAGAATGGCATTTCTTTTGCATTAATCAAGGGGATGAGGCAGAGAAGATGGTGTTTTCAGGAAAAGAAAAGTGACACTAAAAATGTGGGGAACAACTTATTGTCATGGGTGCTTCTCCATGTTGACAGTATGTTGCGTTTTCAGCTAGAATGTTATAATACTGAAGATTTTCCCCATTTCTTTAATTTCCTTATTTGCTTTGAAGTTAAGGTATGCTGGTATCTCACCAATTTCATTTTCCTATATAGTTATTTATATATGCCTAAAATGCTCTGCAAGGGGAGTAACTGAGTGACAGATTTGATAGACAAATGGGGGGGGACAGTCATTGTATGACATTGTTATTTTTAATTAATATAAATAAGTTTCCAATTTCGGAAAAAGATTTGGAAACTAGCGGCTAGGTTCTGAAAGGGATTTGGGCTGAATTGCAAAAGAGAATGAAGAGGGCAGACCAGCAGAGATATGGAGGAACAAAATCGCAGTTTCCAAAATCCATTGTTTTTCTAACACCTTGTGGTATCCTTGTTTCCCTTTCATGCTAAATAGGTTATGACCTTCTTAACAAGTTGAAGAACATGATGCTGCAAGCTCTGTATCTTCTTCTCTGGGTCAGTTGTCTGGTTAAATCTTTTATGCTTCTGGAGCTTGTCCAGCAAGGCATGAAACTGTTAACATGGGAAGGGTGGGGCAGACTTTGCTGTTTATTTTGGTTCACAGTGGAGATGGAAACCCTAGAGGCAATGTTACTACTGGAACACCAGAAAGGGATCAAACTCTGACACTTGGAAAGAAAGCAGACATGGAACCTCCTAGGTACAGGACAGTTTCCAAAAATAAGTAAGGGAGAAAACAGTTTCATTTTTGTCTCTCTCAGTTGAAATAATATTTGGATTTGTCTTGTGAGTCTATTTAGGACACACTTCTCATTACACTTTATGTTCCTACACTGCCTTTCTACAGAAGATTAAAATGAACTCTTCCAAGTACTAATGCCTTAATTCTCAGTTGTATGTTAGATCTGAGATCACTTGTTTCCATCAGTAGTGTTAGTCTGTCCTCTCAGTCAGGCTGGAAGGGAGGAAAGCTCAGTGAAGCTGGATGAATAACCCTAGGTTTATACACTGAGTACCATGGAACTGGGCAGTGAATTTTTCTCTGATAGTCTATCCCTTTCATTAGGAACAAGGCCCTCTTTTATTAATCAGTAACACAGACATTGTTTATGGTATTTCTAGGTGACAGAGCATTATTATTAAGGCTTTGTTTTCTTGACACTTGTTTACAGTGTAGAACTGTCAATGGACAGTTGTCTGGTAATACTTTTATCTTCAATGACTGTCCAAGCATTTTAAGGGAAATGACAGCAGAACAGAAAAATATTAGGATGAAAATAGAGAGCAATCTATACACATATACCTGGTAAGCTCCTGTCCCTGCTGAGCCTTGCGTGGTGCTGTGCTTTGGATGTCTCCGGCTGGTCAGAATGTTACCTCTGCCCTGATGGACATCAGCATTTACAAGAAGTACTGACCTGCTGCCCTGGCAACAGTAGCACAGTACAAAGTTGGGAAACAGGGTTTGTTTCTTCTCCTTCCAAAATCCATCTAGTGCAGAACACTACTGTTTCTTAGCAGTGACAGACATACACATCAAATCTGGCAACTGCTTCGTACCCTGGTGATCTGTAGAAAACTGGGTAAAGTCTTCTGCCTGTGCCTAGGATTTCTGAAAGGTCCCCCCCACCTGTCTTCTTCCCTCTGTGCCTAGCCACAGGCAGGGCAGCTCTGTGTGACTGTTTATTTGACATCTGTATGAACATTTCTTTTTATATGGCAGCTGGTTGGAGATGCTTCAGGTGAAACCTCTCCTTGTGGATTTGTGTCTGTCTGTGGCAAGTTTTTCACCAAAAAGAGGACTGGTGTCTGAAATATACTCAAGTGTAACTGTTCTGCTTATTTCAGGATATCACCATTATATGAAGCCTAAAAATGAGCTCTGCTACTTATGCATTGTCACTGACATTCTTTATCTGGTCCTCTCAGTGAGGCATAAAACCCATCAGGGGTTTATCTTTTGGAGATTTGCATCAGCTTTGGGGAATTGGTTCAACATGATCTCTGTTGTCCCACTACCTGCCACGAAGTTAGTGTGAGATGCCTTTTCCATGGTGACCCACGTTATCATTGTGTGATCTGTCCTAGTTTGAATAGTTCTATGCAAGTACTGTAACAGTACTTCAGCAATAGTACTTTAGTGTCCTATGAAAGTGGTTTAATACTGCTGTTTAGAATTCCTCTCCTATGGTTATAGAAAGCCTGCACCAGGATGTCAGACTACCAGGTGTTTTCCATACACAGGGTTTAGGGGTAAAGGAGTCTTTACTTAAAAATATTTTTATAATATTTTTTCTAAAGTAATGGAAGAAAAAATTCATTGCTAAGCTTATAATAGGGATTTTTATCTACTTTTGTAAATCACAATTAGTGAGGTTGGTTGATAATTAACTGTTTGTTAATTAATCTGTTGTTGGAGATAGTTTGTCAAAGCTCTGTAAAGCTACTGTTCTACACAATTCCTGTAGCCCAGAAAAATGACCACACCTTTCTGTTCCCTTGTGGTATACCTGCCACCAACAAAATTGTTTCTCTTCAAATGTAATAGTAATTATTGTAAGTGGTGGATATGAAATACACTTAAGGAAATGAGAGTCTTATGCTTTCTTCACTTGCACTTATGAACACCTGAAACTGGACTCAGCTGCTTCTACTCTGATACTGTTCATCCCTGATACAGAGTTACAGAGAAGAAGAATTGGAGTGTGTTCTTGTAGTACTACCTCAAATAAATTAATTCTGTTCTGGGAAACAAGGGTACTGGAAGACAAATGCACAGGTTCTACTTCATGGGTCTCATGCCCTTCACTCATCTCTCTTCACTTCCTATAGGAAGTGTCTCACTTCTTTATTTGCCATTCCCCTTCTATATAGTATTTGGTGGATCCTGCTTCTAGTTGAAAGCGTAGCAGATGACCCTACCTGCCAGTCATGTCTTCTGGTTTAGCTTTTCAGACATCACCACAGCAGCCTCTTTCTTTGTCCAGCTAGTGATAATCTGCTGGAACCAAAATGTAGAAATAGGGCATTTGGAGAATGCTAGGCATGAAAGTAAGCTGCCAGCCTTTTTTTTTTTTTGTGGATGGGAATTGTTCCAGAGTTGGATGTAATGGAGCTTCCATTGAATTGTTGTGATCTGGCTTGTTCTTGCACTTGGAAAGTTCTGCTGTGCAACTCTGTTGTGCATCTGCTTTGCACTTTGTCCCTTAGGCATTAGTATGGGAAATGTTTTAAGTAGAAAAATTGACACTGAAAGCAAGTAGTCTTCCCTGTGCATCTGTTCTCTGGTGCTTGGTTTTCCTGTTTTCTCCATATTACAGTAAATATCTGGATGTTCTCCTGGCTTGACTAGTGTTGCGAGGTTGTTTTTTTTTTTTTTTTTGAAAGCTGGTGCAAACCAAGTTGGCTTTTGTTTTTGAGGGTGCTTGTTTGGTTGTTTGGTTGTTTCCATTCCCAACAGATGCATCATTCAAAATTTTACTATTGTTTGCTGCAGTACTTTACGGTCCGTCCCTTTTCTTTGTGTTAGAACTTTATCCATCTGCCAGTTCCCTTCCCCCAGTCTTTTGTCTGCAAAAATACTCTAATTGACAGGTCAAAGGAGTCTCATCAGTGATCTCAGTACATGAGAATGTGGCTATGTCTGTGGCTCCTGGTCTTGGCCTTGTCACCTTTAACCAATATGAAGTTAGGGCAGAAGCTCTGTATGGATGGAGTTTTTATAATGGGATTCTTAAGTTTCAATGGAACAGTCATAGGTAGGGTAAATTAAAATCAGGATTAGTCAGTATGAACTAATCTGAATAGAATACGCAGGATTAGTATATCTGGCTCTATTCAGATAATTATTTTTTGAGAATATGAAGAGAAAGCTCTTTTTAAATACAGTTTTAAGACTTATGATGTTGTTAAAATATGAGCTTCTTTAGTTGCTAATTACTTAGGGGTGTTGTTGGTATACAGATCTGTCAAACACACTTCCAGTTTCCATGAGTCATTTTATTTAATGAATCTATTAAGTACGTATGCGTTTGTTTTTTCATTTTTCCTTTTTTTTTTTTTCTTCTGAAAGTCTTCACTGATGATTTGTGGGTATGCTTTTTGTTTTGGTTTGGTTTTTTTGTTTTTTTGTTTTGGTCTGGGGTTTTTTTGTTTTGTGTGTTTTTGGTTTTGAGTTTTTTTTTGTTTGTTTGTTTGTTTGGTTTGGTTTGGTTTTTTATAACTCTGGTCTTTTATCTGGTCTCTCTATCTTTTTGTCTCTCATTCACAGAGAAAAAACTGTAGGACTGTTACTTCAGTCTGAAGGTCCACTACCCAGAAGTAAAGAACATACATGACATCCATTTAGCCTTGATTCTTAATAATGTGAGGTTTTTAAGATGTTGTTTCTTGGAAGATGTATCTTTGGAAGCTGTTGTCCAAATTCACCCCAGTCTGAAAAGGGAATGGAGATATAAAAGCCATTACATTCTTATGAATTTTGCAGGTAATGAGGGGAACTTCTCATCAGTGAGATGAGGGATGAGCATGTTGACTAATGACCCATAGGCTATTCTTGAGCAGGGTGCAGTGCTACTCCTGACCCAGCTGATAGTGAGGGGTACTGCAGGAGTGAGAAAGTAGAGCACATGTGGGAAGCAAATATGTAAGGAAACAAGTGTTTGATAGTACTGCTGTTCATAGAACGTTTTTTTTTTGCCCTTTAATCTCTTTTCATGATACTAAAAGGAAAGGTCTGTCTTGGAAGTAAACAGATTTCTTTGCACTGGTTGCCGTATTAACACTGTGCTGTACCTGCTGTCCATCACAGCACATGCTTTGTATATCATCATTAATAATGAGCAGAAGAAAGGGAAATGGCTGAAGCTTGCCTACATACCCAGTCAGTGAGGCATATAATGTGACATTAGGGACAAAACTTGCCAATTCCATGCCTTATTTTCTAGCTGTTTAAAAAAAAAAAACCAAAAAAACCAAAAAACAAAAACAGAAAATTACCAAGAAAAGCCTGTCTTCCTCCTGTTTTGACTGAACGAGCATTGGCAGGATGTTAGGTGATGAATATTAGTAGTGATGTAAAAACCATGCCCAAATAGCCTGTGTCTACTGCTTTTACTTAAGAGTTTAGATTTGCTTATGGTACTTTTACAGCAGTTGTGTGAGCTTGGCTTCTGGCACCAGCTGAAAAGCCTGGACATCAAGTCCTGCCTTGTCAAATCTCTGTCAGAGTAGAGCATCCACAGTCCCTGAGCAGCATCAGCATCAGGGCACAGTTACATATACACATATATTAGGCACACATGCAAATCTGTATAGATATCTGTAGCTGTCATTGCAGAGCAGTTACATTGCAGCTGGAGCTCTTGGTTTACTATCCCTGCTGTGTGCTGAAAGGGCTTCTGTGCTGCTCTATGTATAGGGTATTACAAAGTGATGGAGAAATATATTGGGCTTTTCCAGAAACTGGTGCTTAATGATGGATTTTCCCAAGCCATTAGTAAATTGCAACAGACTTTAAATAGTAAATACTTTAGGATGGGATATTTATGCATTTTACATACACAATGGCTCCAGGATGGGCTCTGGAGAAAGACTCATCTGAAATCACAAACTCTCAAAATAAGTATATAAGTAAAATAAAAAAAATAATTGTCTTGGCTAAATATTGACTTTGTTTAAACACATCCATTGTGCATTCCAATTCTCATGGCAAACAACAGGTCTCTAATAAACTGCTTAGGCTTGTTGATACATGGAAATACCAGGAGTAGATCGAAATCCATGGTATTTGTAACTTTCAGTAAAGGCTTATACAGACACTGATTTTTAAGTTTTCTTTTGTTCAAATGCCACTCTTTTTCAATTTTCAAATGTATATGTTTAAAGCTAAGAGGATTCTGAATGCTCCATCCAAAGTTTAATATCTGTTTAGTTGGATACACTGTTAACTCTATTTCCTTATCTAAACCAATCATAGTTAAATCTGGTTAAATTCTTAAGAAGGGAGATGGGATAAGGTAAATGTCTTTCTTATCTGGCACCCTCTGTCCAACAATGTGCAAGTAAATATCTAGGTAAGAGTAAGAATAAGGAAGTAGGACATCTCCCCTGTGTTAGTCCTTGCTTCTGTTTTCAACTCAGATCAAATTTCTTGATGTGGGTGTGCTTTCTTTGCAGAGAATCTCTTGATGGATTAGTTATTCACATACTTTCACGATCTCTCCTGAGTCACTTGATTCCAGAAACATGAATCGTTACTCTGTATTTTATATATGAATTAGAACTTGATTTAGATGCATTTTCTTTTGTTTTTCACTAGCTTTTTATCAGCTTCATTTGCTGTTTCTTGAGCTGTTGTGTTGGAGAAGACAATAAACAGTCAAACACTGAGCACAGTGATATGGTTTACTTGGTGACATAGTGTATTTCTGAGGCTAATGCGTAATTCTTGACACAGTCTTTTTGGATAGCTGTTGAGATGAGCTTGTTACATTTCTAATTTTTTTTTTCCTGTGAAAATAAATAGTTCCTATTTATGCACAGTAGCAGGTAGGTCAGAGTACATAATTTTAATACACAAATGTTGTAATTATTTCTCTAGTGCCTTTTCCCTTTTACCTTGCCATGTCTTACCAATTTTCATCGATCTACAGTGAATTACATCTTCCTTCTTGTCTAGCTGCTCAGGCTTAAAACAGTTTTCTGTGATATTGGTTGTCTTTTGTCCTTGCTTTCCTGAATAAATTTTTATACCTGTGTTATAAACCAGATAACTAAACAAGTTTTTAATTCAAAATGTAAACACCAGGAGAATTGCCAGGAGGAAAAAATTCTTCATAGAATTAACATAGCCATAGCTCTAGAGCTTAGTGGAACTTAACAGTTTAAGCAAATGTTTTTCTTCATTTGGGTACCTGTGTTTTTTACCTTCATTTTCTTTTACCCCCAATTTTCCCCAAGTTTGAGTTTATTAAATAGATCAACCAAGATCTGGTCAGATCCACTGTCCTTAGGACTAGATTAGATAAAGCAAATAGTAGATTATGTATTGAGTTACAAAGTATGTTTTCTGGCAAAAAAACAAGGGTTAAGTTTAGTTTCTTCTTGCAGAAGCTCCTCTGTTAAGAATTACCATGCTTCCATGTTAACAGGAGGAATGTAAATAATTTGTATTACTGTAAATCTCCTTGGTGGATACTTAGAGAGCTAGCATGACAGCCAGAGTGTTTTATTTAATAAGGTGGAATTGTTCCTTTTTTTCAGCAGAGTTGCCATATTAAGAAACACTTCTGTCAGAGTGCAGTATGCTGGCAGTAGGCTGCCAGACTAGATGGGGTGGGGGTGTAATGCTGAGTTTCAGAAAAGCAGAAGAAACCAGCTTGGCTGAGCTGTGACCTGCTGGTCAAACTAAAAGGCAAGAGGAAACTGCACAGACTGTTCAAGCAGGGATAGGTATCTTGGCAAGAGTATAGAGGTGCTGTCCAGTTGTGTAGAGATGAGGTCAGGAAGGCCAAGACTAGGCTGGAGCTGAACTTCACAAGGGATGTTAAGAATAACAGGAAGGGATTCTACAGGTACATCAATAAAAAAAGGAAGGTTAAAGAAAACATACCTCGCCTGAAGAGCAAATCTGGTGATCTAGTAACAACAGATGAGGAGAAGGCTGAGGATTTTAACAACTGTTTTTTAGCTCAGTCTTCACTGGCAACCTCTCTCCCAGCATATCCCAAGTTAAAAAACCACAAGGTGGGGACGAGGGTGACAGAGTCCCTTCCACTGTATGGGAAGATCAGGTTGTGACTGACTGAGGAACCTGAATATATATAAGTCTATGGGACCTGATGAGATGCATCCCAGAGTCTTTAGAGAATCGGTGGCTGTAGTTGCCAAGCCATGATATTTGAAAAGTCATAGCAGCCAGGTGAAGTTACGGGAAGGGGAACACATTACACCCATTTTTTAAAAGGGTAATAAGGACAGCCCCAGAACTACTGACCTATCAGGCTCCATTCTATGCCTGAGAAGATCACGGAGCAGATTCTCCTAGAAGGACTCATAAGGCACATGCAGAACAGGAAGGTGATCCGAGACAGTGAGCATGGCTTCACTAAGGGCAAATGCTGCCTGATGAACCTAGAGGCTTTCTATGATAGGGTAACTACATCAGTGGACAAGGGACAACCTATCAATGTGATTTTTCTGAACTTCTGCAAGGCCTTTGACATGGCAGATCTTCAGTATCTGAAGATACTCCACAATATCCTACACAGCAAGCTGAAGAGATGCCAGTTTGGTGGGTGGACCGTTCAGTGGGTAAGGAATTGGGTGGATGGTGGATCTACAGGGTAGTGGTCAATGGCTTGAAGTCCATATGGAGACGAGTGATGAGTGGTGTCTCTCAGAGGTCCGTGCTGGTTCCTGTACTGTTTAATATTTTTATCAGCAATGTAGACATTAGGACCATGTGCACCATCAGCAAGTTCTCAGATGACACCAAGCTAGGTGGTGCTATCAGTAAGCCAGAAGGACAGAATATCATCCAGAAGGACCTGAACAAACCAGAGAACTAGGTGAGTCTCATGAGGTTCAACAAGACCAAGTGCAGGATCCTGCACTTGGGTTAAAACAACCCTCACTATCAGTACAGGCTGCTGGATGAAGTTTTAGAAAGCAGCCCTGCAGCAAAGGCCCTGCACCCACCCAGCCTGGGGGTGCTAGTGGATAAAAAAAAAAGACATGAGCCAACAGTGTGTGCTTGCAGCCCAAAAGGCCAGTTGCATCCTGGGTTGCATCAAAAGAAGCATGGCCAGCAGATCTAGAGAGGTGATTCTTCCAGTTTGCTCTAGTAAGACCTCACCTGGATACTGCATCCACCTCAGGAGCCCTCAGCACAGGAAGGACATGGACCTGATGGAGCGAGTCCAGAGGAGGGCACAAAAATGATCATAGGGTTGAACACCTCTCCTGTGAAGAGAGGCTGTGGGAGCTGGGCTTGTGCATCCTGGAGAAGAGAAGGCTCCGGGGAGACCTCATAGTGACCTTTGAGTGCCTGCAGGGGCTACGGGAAGGCTGGAGAGGGACCGTTTGCAAGGGCCTGGAGTGATAGGACGAGGGGCAATGGTTTTAGAGAAGAGCAGATTAAGATTGGATGTTAGGAAAAAGTTCTTCACCGTAAGGGTAGTGGAAAAATGGAACAGGTTGCACATGGAGGTGGTTGAGGCCTCATCCCTGGAGAAGCTTGATGAGGCTCTGAGCAACCTGATCCAGTTGAGGGTGTCCCTGCTTACTGCAGGGTGGTTGGACTAGGTGACCTCTAGAGGTCCCTTCCAACACAAATTGTTCTGTGATTCTATGAATAAAGGGTGGACTGCAGCAGCAAGTCTCAGAAAGGCTTTCCAGGCTGCTGTTTCTTCCCCAGAGGGAAAATTTTATGTCTTGGAAGAAAAGACTTGTAAAAATTATTAATGAATAACTATAGTGAATCCTTTCCACAGTTGCCTGGAGTGGGTATCATGTGTAGCCCCCGTTTTACCTTGGCACTTAAAAGTTGGCAGAGTAACTTCACGTTGTAGACGATGGATGTATTCCTAAACTTCTGTAATGGGGCAGGGACATGTGAATGGAATAAAACAGCTTCTTGCAGCATCATTAATATGTTCGTATTTTATTTTTCCCCTTGCATGCTATGCAGCATGCCAAAGTATAACTACCCCTGTGATTGCCGTGTTTTATTTACACTTGTCTCTAGATAATTTCCTTTAGCCAGTTTGGCTATTATAATTATGATGATAACTGTCAGTGAATATTTCTTTCATGTCTGGTCATATTCCAGCAAGGAATATTATTTATTTATTTAGATGTTTGTCTGGACAGGTATTAAATATGTTGTATTAACCCCCCACACATACACTCTTCCTGTTGTTTTAAGGTATACAAAAAAATAGGAAGAGGAAACTTTTTTGTCTTAATGATGCGTTGTATTTTATTATTAAAAAATAAATAAATACATATTTCTCAGCCTGTATTATCACTTCTTCTTCACACTGGGACTGTTAGGGGTCCTTTGTTCTCCTTGGGTGAAAAATATATTGTGTTAGCACTGTGCTGTATATAATAAGGTACTGGATCTAAGACTAGGACTCTTAAGATCTGTTACAATTGCAAGCAATAATTTGTAACTATGAACTTGTGCTGGAGTTGTTGCTCTGATATCTAATCCTGTAGATTAGTGTGAGTCTGCTATGGATGTGTTTAATTTCCAAAGTGGAAACTGCTTAAAAATTATGAAGGCTTAAAAAGAAAAAGCTGGAGGAGTAAAATAATTTAGTTGTATGGGACTTGTTTGATAATGTCTTCCTGGAATCTAAAGACAAGTGATAATTTATTATTATTGCTTTTATTCTTTTTCAAAATAAATTAAACACAAAAAGCTGGTGTGAATAAGTAGTGAGAAGTTAAAGGAAACAAAATTTAATTCTTTTAGATGCAGTAAATATATTTGGTTGGGAAAAAAGGGAAATAAACATAGAAGCTGATTAAATAACTGAAAAATTGGTTCATAAGCGAAAATGTCTTGAAGAAAAGCTTGTCAAAAGTGTACAAATTTGAACTTTTTCAGACACTTCAGAATCAGGAAGCTTTTCTGAGATTCTGATAATAAGTACGTGACTGAGAATAAAACAAATGTTTGAAGGAAACAAGCCTGTAGCTGAGACGCTATATTATTTAATGAAATCTCTAAATTTAATGCAGTTTAACAAACGACTGAGACAAGGTGCTGTTCAAAAGGAATTAATATAAAATGCTGAATTACTAACTGTGAGACATAATGTGTAGTATAAATTAATTTTGGGAGGTGAGTAAACGTGGAGTCAGTTGAGGTACTTCAGGTGGCAGAGTCGTAAATGGATCAAATAAGCAACTGATACAGGAAAGCTCCAGCCATGATGAGAAAACAGCCCTTGACCTGAGATGTCCCCAGCTTGAAAACTGCCAGGACATCTGGAGGTTAGAGATTGTGTACTTTCATCCTTGTTCTGTTTTTGCAGCCTTTCCATAAGAATCTGCTCTCTTCTGCTGCCAGGGAAAGGCTACGCACCTAAACGGATCATTATTTTAATTCAGTCTGTCCATTCTTTTGTTCTTTTAGCATAGGACTTGTAACAGGTTTTAACTTATCTGGATTATTTTTGCTAACCTAATTGCCAATACATATCCCCTTCTCATGGAAATTATGTTGTGGCTGGTATAAAAAGTAGTAATTGGCTGCTATTACTGTCATCAGACATGCATATTTCTTTAAAAAATAAGTTCTTTTTGGATTTGTTTTACATATGAAATCTGGATGCCCTTTGTTGTTCTTTGTCCTCAAAGGGTCTCTTCTGATATTAATCTGCATTAAACAGCATTGGCCATACCTATAGCTGAACCAAAGCATTTGAACTCTGTTGCCTACACATATTAGAACAGCTGTTGTCTTTTTCCTCATAAACCATAACCAAAAGGAGAAGCCATATTTCTTCCATTGGCAATTTTTTACCTCATGTCAGCTGATAGCTTTTAATACATCTTTATGCAATCTAGTGAAATTACAGCCTGGTAGCAGATGCTTGTGAAAAAATGGCAGATCCATTTAAACTTTTTTTCCATCAAAATGCATAGAGAAAGCTACTGTTGTTTGGGATTTTTTTTTTTTTTTTTTTGAAGTAGGACCCCAGTCCCAACAGTCAGAAAAAAAGGATAAATTACAATAGCACAGGTTTCTTCTTACCCTGAGAGTTGCAGGTTTTGTATTTTATTGCTAGCTAAACTAGAGGGGCAACAATGTTTATCCAATTAAGTGTTATCTTTTGAATGAGGAAATGGATTTCTCTTGGCTTCGGAGAAGAGTTCAAAAGCCTTAAAGTAGTAGCAGTTCAGGAGAGAGATACCAAGGAGTTATAAAGCTAAATGACCATTACTGTTCCCATGGGATGCAACCCAAGTCTGAGGAGGAATGAAACTGGATCATAATACATAGGAAGTAATGTGGTCTATAAAAAGCTTGAATGACAATTATGTATTTTAAAATATCAACCATCCAAGTTTATGTTGAACTTCTTTATGGAGACTGAAGTTAGCCAAACACAGCTGAATTTTTCATCCTTTGACAAGTGTTCTGTGATTCCCCATTTGCTAGGAATTTCTCTTCTTTCAACTATGAAGAACCATCTAACACTTGTGTGAAAAGTCATTCTTCACCCAGACACTACAGTGTGAAGACTAAAGATGGAGAGCACAGAGTTGCAGGGACATAGAGGACCTGTGAGTGGATTATAAGGTGATTTAGAAGTCCAAATGAGAAAAACATATGAAGCACAACAGCTGAGACTCTCAAAGTGGATGGATTTCTGTGAAGTGTAGGAATTTGCGAGTTGTCAGGCTGCCACTGACATTCCTGAATCTTAGCTTTTATAAAGGCTATTTTTGTGACTGAGCAAGTCACTAGGGTCCCATTTCTGCTGAGTTCAGGAGATTAGGCAGTAAAAACAATCAGACAATGTGAAAACAAACCAAAACTAAAACAGAAAAACATGACCCCAAACTACATTTAAGGGCCTTTTTTTTTTTTTCTTTTTTTTCTTTTTTTATCCTGCTCACAAGACAACATCTCTTCAGGTGTTTAATCTGACACTGACAGTAGATTGGGCTATTTATCTGTGTTAGATTTCTATCAGTGCAATGAAGAATTCAGTAGTACTCTCCACCATCATTTGTCCACTGCAGAATTAAATCAGGGCTCTAATTTATGTACTCACAAGGTACATCTACAGTCTGTGAAGCATCACTGTGGTACTGACTGTGAAGAATCATGTTAGGCATTTGGGAACTGCTTCAATCCATTCTACTCACATAGCTCCCTCCACCTAATGATATATTTATGTAGTGAGCTGATGTCACAGTTTAACACTGGCCTGGCAATTAAACCAAGTAACAGACGCTCTCTATTAATCTCTCTCTCCTCCCTGATAAGAAAGGAGAGACAAGACAGAAAATCACCTTTATCCTGGCCCAAACCAGGACAGCTGAGTATGTGTGCATCTTTGTGTAGCTTTTACTCACCTGTATTTGGCACAGATTTAGTGTAATGATAGCTCTGCATTTCAGGGTATTGTGTTACTTGGGGGTACAGGATATAAATGCAGGTCAGTGGTGCTTGTCTTTCTCCTGACTGATGTCAAGATATGATCTATACTTCATTCTGGCCTGGGCACTGCAGTGCTTCCCATCCTTTGACTAGAAAGGGAATGATCGTGACTGACTCAGCTTATCTGAATTACCCACTGCTTTCCTGTATGTGATACCTGACTACAGAACAGTTGACCAATTTGTCTGATTTCGTGGTGGTAAAGAGGAACCTTAATGCAACCATGGGGACAAGAGGCTAGTAACTGCTGTTCACAGAGGTTTTCTAACTGCAGCAGGCTGTGTAGCAAGGAATAAATAGCAGAAATCTTCTGGTGTGCATGACAATTGCAGGGCTATTGTCAGGGAGACGTACCAGAGATCGAGACAGTAACTTGTATTCTGGAGTGTTGGAGAAAGAAGCTAGTAAAACTGTAAATACCACCTGCCAGATTTTAAATGTGCCTACTGAATTGCATTGCTTCATAAATCCAGAGAAAATCAAGTGAGAGAAAATTATTGGGATGTAGTCCCTTAAGTCTGTATTCTGGGGTTGCTTTTATTTGAAATTTCTGTTCATAGTCATGGGACAAGAAAAAGAAACATATGTGATTAACTTTTCTTAATATGCAAAGATGACAAACATCATCAGTATAGAGAAGGTCTGGGATATTTTATCACTAAAATAGGTAATGTTAGACTAGATGGTAGAGGAAGGGTGAAATTTAAGTAACATAATCTGGAATGTGAAGTCATAAATTTAGCAAATAGTGGGAATTTGCTTTTCAGAATTCATCTGTTCGATGATTACAACTTGAATATACTTGCTTTATAGTTCGGGGGCTTTGTTAAGAAACTTATGGGAAAATATGGCTAGGGATTCACGTAGGGTAGAGCAAGCTTTTCTTATCACTCAGTTCAAAGAAGACAGAGGAAGAACCAGTGGGAAGTACCATGTCCTATTTTACTGTTCTCCAAATGTCTGTATCTAGCAGTTCTGGGAAACAGAAGAGGGGACACAGGCTGATCTAGGCCAGTACTGCCGTTCTGAGACTTGGTTTATGCAATGTAGGACTACTTACTGGATGTTCTGATTCAGGGTTTCTCTTCAAGTCCTGTTTCTAGCTGCCTGAGTCCCCTTTTGTGTGCTCAGACTAGAGTGGTTTGTGAGGATTCACAGACCCTTCTTGGAACATGAAGGCTGGGAAGACCTAGAAATCTAAGAAAAAATAAACAAGCATTGAAAATGGAGCACAAGAGATGAGGTAACTGTGAAAGATGATTTAGGCATACTGGGACATAGCTGTCTGAGGGTAGGTATCCAAGCAATTAAGACATTCCCTTTAAGCACTGCTCTTAACTGATGAACATGTTATCTTCTTCACGAGTGGTCTTCCTTCACTTCAGCTTTATCTTTCTTTTAAGAATATAGAATCCTAGAATAGTTAAGGTTGGAAAAGACCTTCAAGATCACTGAGTAACTGTAATCCAGCTACCATAACAGCTCAACCAGCTCTTAAAGTGCCACATCTGATTGCTTCTTGAACACCTCCAAGGGTGGCAGCTCCCTGGACAGCCCTGGACAGCCCATTCCAATGCCTCACCTTAACTCAGTAAGGAAATATTTCTTAATATCCAACCTAAACCTCCCCTGGCACAACTTAAACCCATTTCATCTCATCCTATCAGTAGTTACTTATGAGAAGAGACCAACATCAGCCTCTCTACAGCTTGTCTTCAGATAAACAGCAATAAGATCTCCCCTGAGCCTTCTCTTCTTCAGACTAAATAACACCAGTTCTCTCAGTTGCTCCTCATATGACATGCCCTCCAAAACTTTCTGTCATTTCATGGTTACTAAGACCAAGGTGGCCTCCAGCCACTACATCAGCCACCAGTCCTTCCCTGCTTGTAAACAGTAGGTCCAGCAAGGCACCTCCCCTGGTAAGTTCATTTATCAGCTGTGTCAGGAAGTTACCTTCCACACACTCCAGGAACCTTTTAGATTGTTTCTTTTCTGCCATGTTGTATTTCCAGCAGATGTCTGGTAAATTGAAGTCTCCCCTGAGAAAAAGGGCTGGGGATTTGGAGACTTCTGCCAGCTGCCTGTAGAATGCCTCATCAGCCTCCTCATCCTGTAACACACTCCCAACAGGATATGTGCCTTGTTGGCCTCCCCCCTGATCCTTACCCATAAGCACTTGACCTTGCCCTCACATCTAAGTTCTATCTAATCAAAACACTCCCTAATATACAGAGCTTTGCCACCACCTCTCCTTCCCTGTCTGTCCCTTTTGAAGAGCTTTTTTGAACAGCTTATAGCTGTTCATTGCAGTACTCCAGTCATGATACACATCCCACCATGTTTCTGTGATGGCAACTATATCATGTCTGTTCTGCAGCACTGCAGCCTCCAGCTCCTCCTTTTTATTGCCCATGCTGGGTGAATTGGTGTAGATGCACTTCAGCTGGGTTAAATATTTTGCCACCATTTTGGGGAGAGAAGTCCTAAATCTGACTATTCCCAGCCACTTCCATGGTTACCAACCTATTAGTGAGCCCTTTAGTTTTTTAGCCACATGTATAGCTATTTCCCATCTCAACTGAGACAGCAGGCTGAAGGCTCATCTCTAGTGACCCTGGTTTCATCCCTTCCCCCTTGGGCCCTTTCATTGAGCTCTGCCAACTCATGCATGAGGATCTTTTTCCCCTATTGAGACAGATATACTCCATCACTCTCCAGCCAACCTGGTGCCCATGATCAACAAACGCAAACTTTTGACTCTGAGCCACATGTTAATCAGGTGTGTTTTCTTACCTCTTTGATTATTTTTCTCTACCACTTGAGGGACTGATGGGAACATCACCTGTGCACCTGAGCCTTCAACCAGTCACCCCAATGCCTAGAAGAACTTTTAAATTGCCTTTGGACTTCTCTCTGTAGTCACCTCATTGCCAGCCTGGATAACCACCAAAGAGTAGTAATCAGAGGGCACCAGACCAGATAGCTTCCTTTTAACTTTTAACTCTAGCCCTAGGGAGACAGCAGACTTCACTGTGAGATGGGTCTGTTTGATAAATGTGGCCCTCTGCTCCCCTCAGAATGGAGTCACCTGCTACAATTACCCTCCTTTGTTCGTAGTTGGAGAAGTCCTAAGGTGTGGTGGTGAGTGACTAGTTCTGGGCAACTCACTGGATGGATCTTCATCCTCAATCACCTGGCCATCAACTTCCAAAGCCCATACCTGTTGTACAAGGTCAACTGGGGTGGTGAGGGGGGCTGGGAGAGGTTTCACTTGCCTCTCTAAAGAGGAACCCTCTGTCCCTGAGATCCCCACCTTCTGCCTGGTGACAGGAGTGGAGGGGATCCTTCATTTCCTATGGAGCCTCTACCTGTTGCCTTTGCCTCAGGCTGTGGCTCCACCTACCTATTTTGCTCTCATTTTCTAACGCCTCTTAACCTTTCTACCTCCTCCTTCAGTTCAGCCACCTCCCTGAGCAGATGGTTTATGTGATCACACTGAACACAAGGGCCCCAGAGCCACCTCAGCCTCTCTGCTCTCATGAGGTAGCTGCCTAGTCCCAAATTCTTTTTTTTCCTTCTCTCCCTCTTTCTTCCCTGGCTCTGAGAACACCCCCTCTGTCTCAGTCTATCACAGTTTTTTAAAGGCACAGCACTCACTGCTGCCGCTGTCTCTTTCCTCATGGTCTGAGGAAAGCTCCCAGAGAAGAGAAGGTAATTCTCCAGGGCACAATGTGTCTGTGTTTGGTATAAGTTGAGATAATTCAATTGAGATAAGTAATTAAAACCAGCATCTTTCTGAAGTATAACCCCCCCAAATACCTGAAAGATTTCTGAACCAAGTGAGATGCATAGCATGAGCTACATTTACACCCTCATGGGTGAATTAAAAAAAAAAAGACCAAAAAAAAAAAGTTTTTCATGTAGGTGGTGTCAGAGGAAAGACCTTGGCAGACATGAGGTTCAGTTGCCTGGAATCCGTTGTATACAGAAGCTGAGGCAGTACAGAGTGTTTATGTCTAAATGACAGCAAGCGTAGCAGTATTCCTGTAGGGCTTGTGTCAGGGAGTTCTTTGCCCATGGCTTTATTTGGGAGCACAGATATTTAGGGACACTGCAGCAGAACTTTAGAAACCACTGTCCTTTTAAAATAACATCAAGATGTCTGAAATGTGCCCTGATATTCAGGGGTGCTGTAGCATAATTCCCTGGTACTTTTCAGTAAGGGCAGCAGTGTGTGAATGCATTGCAGCTGTATAGTCTGGCATGGTATTAACATCTCCTGCTGGTTGTGGCAAAAAAGCATTTTTCTGTGCAAAAGTATATGTGCAAACTGGTTCTTTCTGTCTCTTCTGTCAACCCTGCCACCTGGGGCATTTCTGCTTCCTATATTAAGTGTTTCTCTACTGATCACTTCAGGTGTACAGCAAGAGAAAATTAAATGGCATTTGGGTGAGAACTGTGCACTCTAGACCATATCAGGCATTATCCTATTCTCATCATTTTGCCCAACCTTTTTCCTTCAGGAGAGCTAAGGTTACCAGGCTGTCTAGCTCAGAGAAGCAGAAGAGAACATCTCAGTCCATTGGAATGTGGAGGGTGTAGTGCCCACAGGAGCAAGACCTTGGGCCTTTGATGCAGTGAAAGGGAGGAAGCAAGAATGATAAGCTGGGTACGGTTTATGAGGTTTTTAGAGTCTTTCTTTGTCCTGTTCTGAGATGAAGCTGCCCACTCAAATACATGTCATACCTGTTCTCTGTAGATGATGAACCCTAGGGAGCAGTGATTGTGTGGGGTGCTCTGCCATGCTTAGCTAAGCACAGCCTGACAAAAGCAATGTCTGAGCATCAGCGTTCTAGAAATGCTGAATGGAACAAGCTTCAGAAGGTTTTTTTTTACCCTCTCCCTACAATCACATCTTCTTGGCCAATATTCATTTAAAAGAAAATTTTATGAACAGAATGGTGAGAGTTACAGGGTCAGTCATTCAGGGTACACTAAAAAGCATGAATGCACCATAATTAATTATTTTACAAATATGAAATAAGAAAACGGTGCTCTTATAATTTTCCTTTTGATTTGGTCCTGCTGTACTTGCTATATTATTTTGTATCCATTAGCCATCCTTCAGAGTATGTGCTGTCTAAAGCAAATTAACACCTGTCTTCAGATAACTGTCATAAGACTCTTTTTGTCACTTCATGGATGACATACTGATGCTATGTTGCTTTTTGAGTGCAATTCTGTAGTGTAATAGTACCTTTTAAGTGTGACTATCATTTGCCATACACTGCTTTCTGTGGCATGGCTCAGCTTTCAATGCTTGCTCTAGTTTTTTGTATTTTTGGTTTTTTTACTCCCTTTGACCCCAGCCTGAAGCTGAGGCAGATGATGAGTTTGGAGGTAGGCTAGACACTCCCTTACCACCCAAAACATTCTTTTTCTCTTCAGCAAAATGCTATGGCGCATTTCTGCCCTATCAGAAATATTTGGTGGTAGGACAGGCCTGAATGAGAGTAGAGGTCTCATTCAGCGAGGGAATGAACTGATGATGGGGGGGACAAATTACTCAAAATACAGCCTCTGTAATTAGATAGGCTCCAATTACTGCCTACCCTCTTTTATTGGTGTCTCCCAGGACCATATCCTTGATTGCCAGCAAGAGCGGAGTAACCTGGGAGTGACTATAGGTGCTGCCCAGAGTCCCTTGAAGCTCACTAGTCCTTTGTCCAAGAGGCTTAATAATATTACATTTTCTAGTACTATCACATGTCTTTTTGGTGTTGATTTCATGAAGGATTCAGGTTCTCTGCTGTCTATTCCTGGAGTAAGAGAATGTCTCTTACATTGGTTTGTTACATGATCACAGTGCACTGGAGTTGCAGAGACAGAAGCCTGGACTTATTTGCATGCTAAATTCTACAATATAAGAGCCAGATTAACTTTTTAGAGAATTATTTTCTGAGGAGTTTGCCAGAGTTGGAAAGGTTTATGGGGTCACCTTTCACTTTAAAAAGTTACTGGGCAAACATGTGAGGCAGCAAACTATTTAGTTTCTGGCTTAGATTCTTCTCTGTTTAGACTTTCGTTGGTTTTAGTCAGACAGCAGACATGGTGCTTACTCTGTGGGCTCTGCGTTTTTTTATATCTGAAAGGCTAATTTTGCTCCAGGGACTGTGATAAGGACAGAGAGAGGTAAACTTGATGCTGACAACCAGAAATTCTAATTGTTTGGCTCCATGTATTGGACAACATCACAGAAAATATGGTAGTGCTTCCAGATCTGTCTTGTACAGAGGCTGAGACAAACCATCTCTGGTTTCCTTTATTACTTTATTACTATGCTTCATTCATTGAACAGTGAAACATGCTCTCTCTGTCTCCTGCAGCACAAGAATGGCTGGCTTGTAGCACAGTTCTTCATGTTGTATGATGTGATATGAGAGCAAAGATTTACCAGAGGAGTGGTTTCATGCTGTGGTTACAGTACAAAAAGGGAGAGTAGTCCTAGATAATTTACTCAGTTGTCTCTGACTCATTGACAGTGCCATAATTTTTAATCTGTAAAATGGGTAGAATTGCTCCCACCAGAGCTGAGAAGAGGCAGAAGAGTCAGGGCTGAGAATGGAGGAGTGATGATTACAGCTGGGCAGCAGGGTGATCAGGGGTAGTGGGTGCCCACAGACCTTGCCACATTTACTTGGCTACTTTTGTGGGCAGGAGCCAGTGGTGACTCTTCCCAGCCTCTGGCCAGTTTCCTGGCTCCCACCAACTTGCCAGCTAGCTCCTCTGCACTGTCAGCCCAGTCACTGCCTGCCCAATACAGTTATGAAATAATGGCAGTGTTTGAGTGCAAAGTATTTGGATTTGCATACAATCATCCTGGCGTGTATGAGAAATAGTGTGGCTTAGGGAGGTGATTGTCCCCCTGTGCTTGGCACTGATGAGACCATACCTTGTGTACTGTGTGAAGTATTGGGGCCCTTTTACTTAGAAGGACACTGGGTGCTGGACCAAGTCTGGAGAAAAGGGCAGTGATGCTGGTGAACAGTCTGGGGCACAAGTCTTAGGAGGAGTATCTGAGGGAACTGAAAATGTTTAGTCTGGAGAAAAGTCCTTGTTCTCTAAGGTTACCTGTAAGGAGGTTGTAGTGAGGTGGGGGTTGGTCACCTCTGATTATTAAGTGTCAGGACAAGAGGAAACAGTTTCAGATTGAGCCAGGGAGGTTTAGATTGGGTATTAGAAAAAATTTCTTTACTGAAAAAGTTGCAGAGAGTAGAAGAGGCTGCCCTGGGAAGTGGTTGAGTCACCTTCCCTGGAGTTATTTAAAAGACATGTAGATGTAGTGCTCAAGGACACGGTATAGTGGTGGACTATGGAGGGCTGGTTGGGCTTGATGATCTTAAAGATCTTTTCCAACCCAAATGGTTCTATGAATTTACTTTGTGCAAGGGCCAGTTAACCAGTAGTATTTTAGCAGTTTGGTATAGTATCTCCAGGAGGTTTTGGAGTATGAGAAGAGTGGGGATTTTTGTCATAAGTGAAAAAGTAAAAACCTCAAAAGATTATGAGCTGCAAAAACTCATAAGATTCCTTGCAAAAACTTAGTCACAACTAAAGTAAAAACCTCAAAAGATTATGAGCTGCAAAAACTCATAAGATTCCTTGCAAAAACTTAGTCACAACTAAAGTAAAAACCTCAAAAGATTATGAGCTGCAAAAACTCATAAGATTCCTTGCAAAAACTTAGTCACAACTAAAGTAAAAACCTCAAAAGATTATGAGCTGCAAAAACTCATAAGATTCCTTGCAAAAACTTAGTCACAACTAAGGGCCAAATCCCACCCTTGTTACCCAGATGAGAAAAGGGTAGGCACCAGGGTGTCATGTTGAATGATTTGTATGCTCATAGCAACTTTAGATTTTTGGTTACATGTTGGTACAGATTTCCTTCTGTATAATGAAGCAAGAAAGTCATGCTTCTAAATAATTTTTCCTGTTTTGTAGGATCATGATACAACACAGTTGTCACCCAAGGACAGGGTCTACAATCTGACTAGGTGGTCTACTGAAGAGTGTAACTTTGGTACTTTTATTGTAGGTTGGGTTACTTGGTTGTCTTGTCAAGAACTCTATGCAGAAGTTGTTTTGGTACTAGTTGGCCTTGTTAAAGTTGAAAAGTTAAAGTAGAAAATTTGAAGTGAAGCTACTTGTCTACGTAACTACTAATGGTAGAAGTAAAGGTACAAGAAGGTTTCCAAACCCAGGAAAGAAACCAGGAAACATGTCTGGTAGTGAGGAGTGCAGATTATGAGTTAAGGTGGTACTTGTGAATGCTGGAAGTATGCTTGCTGCTGTTCAGAATGTTCAAATTGGTGTGGTTCACAAGGTATATGTGGCTGTGGAAACTAGATGCCTGACATGACAATTCAAGACCAGCACACTCCTCACTTCTGTTATCAGAGCAGACAGTTTGCTGTTTTAACTACTGCATTCTATCCAGAATATGGAGTTCATGTCCACAGTGGTTGTTTCTGTTTGTTTGTTTTGTTTCTTTTTTTAAAAATCTAATATGTACCTTTCATCCCTTTGCATACATAATCTGTAGCAGGCCATAGCTTATATTTATTGCAATAAAAGCCTGTAAGAAAGGCAATAGGCAGTTGGGAGTTAGGAAGAATCCCCTGGAAATCTAATAAAAGTTAATTTTCAAGCAGTTTGTTTCATGTCTAGAATGTTCCTGCAAGCATAGTAATGCTTTTGAGCTCATCCTTAGGACTGGGCTGCCTTGAGCGTCATTTGAAACTCATAGGATATTATTCTAAGCTGCCAGACGTGTCTTCCTCTTACTGTGCCCACTATACTCTGCCCTAAAGATACTACACTTCAGAAACACACATTGATGAATAATAATGGGAGGGCTGATAATGGGGACATATTTAAACAGTTTGGATCATTGAATTTCAGGAGCTGGTGTGTGCCTTGCTCAGAAAGATAAATGCTGTATTGGGTTTGCCAATATACAAAGCTTGGAGAGAAAGATTAAGCAATGACAGTCATTATGCCACAGAGAAAGATGTGGTTTTCTTCTTCTCTGAGGAGACATAAGCTAGCCTGGTGTTATGGTCCCAAGTAATAATAAGGTTTTGTTTGTTTGTTTGTTTGTTTTTGGGTTTGTTTGTTTTTTGTTTTGATTGGAGTGAACAAAGTCCAACCATCAAGGCTTGGGTGAAAGCATAAAGTTATTTGACAGTTGGCACAAGCAAGATGATAGAGCCCCATGAAAGTATGAGGAATATGTTGCCAGGCAAAAGTGGGAGAGAGAGGAAAACGAAGATACCAGAAAAGAGAGAGTAGTCTCCACCCAGCCATCAGTTTTATCTCTTTCCAGGCCTCACCCCTGGCTCTGCTCCTGCCAGGCCAGGAATATTAGCATCTTCCTCCACCCTACCCAGGGCTATTCACTTTAAAATTGTCTTTTGAGGCAAATTCCAACAGTGAGATCAGACTCTCACACCCGGTGATCCTCACTGTCAGGTGAAGAACAATAAGGCTGTAATGTTTGTCTAAGAGCTACAGGGTAGCTGAAGACAAAAAGACCACAATGAAAAATGCAAAATATCATAGGGCATAGTGTATGATGGTAGGCAGTAACATGCAAATCTGAACTGTATACTTTTTCTTTGGTGTGGAAGCTCTGAAAAGAAGAAAACAATACTAGAACAATGCCTGCTTTCTAGCAAAGCTTTTCTGTTCTGAGAAGCCTAGGTATTGGTCAAAGTGGAGTAAACCTATTGCTAAAGCAAAGCAGAGCTGGCAGAGACCTAGGCAGCATCTTCAAGATCCTATTGTGTGTTTCCCATGTTGTGTTAACCCGTTTGACTGCAGAAGTTTGTTAAGAGGTAGTGTTCAGCCACCCTGAGGTGACATCACAACTCTTGGAGATGCTACTTTGCAGACTGTAGCCTTGTTTCCTGAGGCTTAATTTCTCTGTTATGTGACTTTTTGTTTGAACATAAAGACATTTGTGCTCTTCCCTGAAGCCCCGATTACAAATGGCTTTGGTGGGTGCCTGTCTGCCACCCATCCTTCTAATTCTTGTGATCTTAGTGTTATTTACAGGTGGCACCAGGAACATTTTCATGTCATCTTTCTAATATTTGTAAGAAGGTTCAGTCTTAGAGAGGCAAAACTGATACCTCTAGATGGTTTTGATAGAAACATAGCTGACTTTTAATGGCTACTCATTTATAATTGCATCGTAAGCTCTCTCAGCCAGGTTTTTAATCAGTGGAATATTTATAGCATTGATTTTCTTTTAAATAATTAATTATATGTTAAAATGTGCAAAGATGAATACCTTGCAAAGCCTGAAT
The DNA here is from genome assembly GCF_036169615.1 of Heliangelus exortis. Taxonomy (NCBI): domain Eukaryota; kingdom Metazoa; phylum Chordata; class Aves; order Apodiformes; family Trochilidae; genus Heliangelus; species Heliangelus exortis. Next base: position 12,077,665 of record NC_092454.1, on the reverse strand, counting down.
GTGTCATAAACATACTGTATCTTTTATTGGTCAGACTTGTGATCTCATTAGGAAATGTGATTAGAAAATGTAGAATTTTTAATCTCCTTAGATAGGAACTCTTGTTTATAAAGTTGGTTCTGGTCATATTTCCTGCTGTTATTTCTTTAGTCATCTGGTTATTATCTGCTGTTCTTCTTTCCCTCCCTTCCCACCCTCAACCATGTCAAGCTGACATAACTGAGATGTTCTGTGTTGTGATTTGTGCCTGCAGTAGATACTGCACCAACACTGATTTTTGTCAGTTCTTTGAAGAAACTTCTCTTATTAAAAAATTTATTGAATACCATATGAAGATCCCTCACAGCTCTTGACCTTCAATTTTATAGCTCTGGGTTGCATAACTTGATGGTCTTAATATGTCGAGCTTTAGCTCCGTAATATCTGCTGTAGCTATTTTAGTAGAAACCTACAGACTACATTGCAGGACTGTCTTCTTGAGTACAAACCAAGAACATTTAGAGAAAAAATCTGGGTTTGGTTTTGGTTAGTTATTTTTTAGGGGGGTTTTGTTGTTGTTGTTTGGTTGTTGGTTTTTTTCTCTGTTTTTTATGTGTCAACTATTTCATCATTTCATCTCCATTTAGTAACAGACCAGGAGTTATATTTGTAGTTAATTTCCAATAGGCATGTTGTATTTCTGTTTCACTGGCTTTGTAATCCCCGTATGGTGGACAGAAAGCATGTAAACAAGGTGCATGTCTACCTCAAGTGATCTCTAAGTCTTCCCTTCTGCTGAACTGGCCATTGGTTCCTTTTGCTTGAGAATACTTCCAGGGAAAACTTGTAAATCCCAGACATCAGTTTTTTGTCAGGTTGCATGATTTGTTAAACAGTGTAAGCAAACATATGGAAGGTATAGTGTATTAGGATGCAGTTACAACTACAGTGTCAGTGTAAAACAACACAGCAGAATGTGAGCAACTTTTTGGGCAGATAAGCCATTGTGTTTCAACTCAGTCTGAATACGAAAGAAGGTAAGCTCTAGTGGACAGATGCAGTACTGTGACTTAGCTTTGCCAGTCTTTTATTGCAATTTGAGCTAAATTAAAAAGAAATAGCCTCTTTAAAAATAAAAATGTTCTTTCATAAGCATAGTTCAGAAAAAATCAGTCATTCAAGTAGTGGCATTTGCATAAGGTTAATAATTTAAAATAGCTAATAAGCTAAAGAAAGGTAAACCTGCACATTTTCTCCCTGAAAGTTTTATTCCATCATTTTCTCCCCTTTAAAGACTTTTAAAAATTTTTTTTTTTAATTAATGTGTGACTGTATCCAGTTTTAGCATGACTTTATTTTGTATTTTCAGCTTTATTTTAAAATAAAATATTTAAATATTTTTAATAAATAAAGTACAAAATAGATAAACTATATGACTACCGAACAATACTAAAATTTTGTTTTTCATGAAAGCCGGAAATGTGCTAGTAGGGGCATTATGTTTTACGTGTCAGATTCAGCTCTGTTGATGACAGCTTATGTTCACTCTCTTGGGTCTTTTATAAGTTTTGCTTCATTATGCAGGCTTGTAAACCCCAATTATACTAATGGGTGTCATGCTTTCACATTATAGGAAAGAAGTGCCAAACATAGCCCACAGTGGGATGCCCTCATCTAGCAACTAGCTCTTACACTATGGAGCCTTTCTCTTAGCTATCAAAAACATTTAACACTGGGGAAAAGAACATTAATACAGCTTGTGTTGAGTCCAAGGACAATGATCCGGAAAGCTGTTTGCAGTCATATTCTGTCAGGCTGTTGCATACTGGAACAAGAGATAAAGCAGTTCTCATGTGAAAGAAAGAAAGTGGTATTTGCGAAGTTGATGGTCAGTTAATTATTACTGAAAAATACATAGCAACTTGCTCTTGTACTGTTTAGAAGCGTTATTTGGTATGCTACCCTCATTTTCTAAAATGTCTCATAAAATAATTCTTTGCTATGAATTAGAAAGCCAAACATTTGTTCTTCTCTGTTTCTGAGAAACCAGTCAGCAGAAAGATATGAAACACAGGATGGCACCACTATATGGCATATTGATGAGGGCTGATGTCCTGTCTTTGTTTCGAAAGAAATCAAGTCAGATGTTAAGTCAGATGTGAACAATTTAAGTAGGATAGTTAACTGTCTGATGGTTTTATACTGCAGATTTGGTTGGCAGCATTTTAAAGGGAGTCTGAACAAAAACAAGTGCATTCAGAGAGATGAATGGCCAGATTGGATGGGGTCTTGAGCATCCTGGTCTAGTGGAAGGTGTGCCTGCCCATGGCAGGGGCATTGGAACTAATGATCTTTAAGGTCTCTTCCTACCCAGCCCATCCTATGATTTTATGATTCTGTTCATGCTTCAAACCACTGCTCTTGGAACTAGATTTGTATGGGTTTATTTTAGACAGTTACCCAAGGATCTTGAGATGTGGGCATGGTTGCTTGGGAGAATGGTTCAGGCTGCTAAAAGGCAGTGTCATTCTTCCGAAGATCTCTAAGTGGGTCCTCACTGAAACTGAACTCTTTAACTATGGTTCTTGGTGCCTCATAGCTTTGTGAGGGTCTTGTCTAGCACAGTTCATGTTTATGTTTAATTTATAACTTCAACAGATATTTCACTTGAGTGCATAAAGTTGGGTGAAGGGTATCTATGATATTGTCCCTGATTTAAGCAGGATTTAATTCTGCACATTCAGAAAGGAATGAAGTTACTATAGCTGTGAATTTTCCGTCTGCTAGTCTGCTCTTGCTTCAGGCTTATGTCATACCCAGACGCCCTTAAAAGAGTACTCTGTATCCTTACTCATTGACTGTTTTATTGAGATGTTTTCTCTAGACAGCCGCTCTGTAGTTAAATATCTTCTCTGGACAAAATAGTGGCTTTTTGCCTTTTTCATAATACTGGCTCTTTCTCTTCCTCTTCTCCATCCCAACCAAAGCAAATTGACAAATATTTTACTTCACTGAATATGAATGAGCATAGTTGATTGGATTTTCACCTTTGTGCTGCTAATCCATTAACAGATTGACACTGGAGGGATCAGTATCCCTGTTCATAACATTTTCTGAAAGTCTGCACTGCAGGTCATGCATCTGTTAGATTTTCTTAGAATTTAAAAACGTGTGCAAGCAGGAGAGTAGTAATACTTGTTAGGGGGAGTAATAATTTCAAATTATAAAAGCTTATAACTCGGGGAAAGAACCATCTAGTTAAAAATATGTACATTTTTCTCATTTCAAGTATAACCCCAGGGTTGTTTTTTCCTCATTTTATTTCTGACTGTTTCATTTTGTTCAAGAACTTATTCATGATCTGTGGCAATCAAAGCCAGCAATAGCTAAGAGCAAAAATGAGAGTTAATTTTGGAATACTTCTGTCTCTCACTCCTCTTTGTTCTGTAAAATGTTACATGAACCTGTTGTACCTTATCTTAAATTATTAGGAGTAGGTTTTGTGTATTCTTTTGCAGTTTTGATCTTTCCAACAGTGTTTTCTGCCAGGTTGTTTAATATGCGTTGTCTGGAAATATGCATGGCTTGAAGAAGGGGGTATCAAACAACTAGAAATATGACTACTTGCTTTGTTTGTAAATACTTTTATTTTTTAGAAACAATTTTTCTCTTTTGTGTTATGCTTTGGGTTTTTTGTTTGTTTTTTTTAATAAAGAGTGAACTGCTTCTAAATGTGTAGCTGAAGATCCTGGATTTCATTAGGGAGGGCCAGTTTTTGCTCTTGAGAAAACAGGTGTAAGTCCGCTTTGTTTAAGGACTGTTAAAGTGCAACTCAGATGGATAAGGCTGAGTGACCTTCTTTTAAGTACAGGGTAATCAAATCAGAGCAGCAAAGAGATTGTGTATCAGATCAGCTGTCTCCAGGCTTCCCAGGGTGTCTGTCTTTGCTTACATCTGCATTTAGTAATGTAGTGGAACATAAAGATGTTTAAGCAAGGATTAGACTAACTCAGGTGCAAGAAAGGTTCGGCTCAAGCAAACAGCACTTGCTGACAGCAGCCCAGCAGATACCTCCTATCCTGGACAAAGTGAATTCAGCACTGACTGTGGTATGTTAGCCCATAGCTGTCTTACGCAGTTCTGTAACAGGACCCATTGCATGTCTTCAACAACAGGGAGCTTTCTGAAATGCAAAAATATATCAAATAGCCAGGTATCAAGATTCATTTTCATTACCAACAGCTGCTAAGTTACCATCTGATGACTGGTTGCTTAATTGCTGCCATTTACTTGAACTTAAAGGCAGTACAGCCTTTTAGCTGTGTGGAAGTCTGACTTGAATAAGCATTCTGTTAAAAAACTTTAAGTCCACAGCTTTTCCTCTGTGTTGTTTATCTGTTAGGAAGTTCTGCTGTGTAAAAATAATAAATGAAACTGAAGTGGCCTTTCCAGTGTGCCTCTGGGCTATAGAGCTTTTCACACATGGCAGTACACAGAAATATGCTTAAGATCATTATCTTCTTTTTAGAGAAAGTGGTGTAATGTGAGTGACTGACACAGCTGGTCTTCCTGCATATGATCTTCAAAGAAGCTTCTATTAATTATTTTTCTTGTGGTAAAGAAAAAATAAGTAAATCTGGAGGAACCGTAATCTCTTTAAGTATTTTTGTAGATTACATCTCACGGTTGTTTGGTTTTTACCTCTGAATCTTAGTCCTCCTATTGTATGTACTGATTTTAGGAAAGGTGATTAATGTTCTTTTGCTTGCAGGGAGATGGTATGTATGAGAAGATTGGATTTTCCAGCAGAAGTATGTTTGAAATTTATTACAGGGTTGGTTTTTTTTTTCTTTTTTCTAATACCTTTGAGATCTGAGTGTTCAAGTTTTCTTCTCCACAAAGAATTTGCTTGCAGAAGCACTGACAGTCTCTGCAGTTACTGATGATTGCATTTCCCTTTCTTTGGTGTGGTAGCTTCCACCTCAGCCATTTCTCTTTTCTCTTCTACATGTTTTGTGGTGCATGGTAACCCTGCCTTTGATACACTCTATTCTGTCCAATGCCTATTGCTCTTGTAGCATGTACTTGAGACTACTGACTAATGGAGACTTTTGGACAATACTCACTTTTCTGCATTAATAGTGCTGCATTAGTGACAGACAGAAGTCATGAATGTTATTTCAAAGGTGTCTGTAATGTACAGTGAAATGGATATTAATAATTTTTCAGGTTTAAGACATTATCTACTTTTCAAAGTGGTGACTGCTCAAAAATCTATTGTGTTCTGGCAAAAGTTATTACAATGTGTATTCGAGAATAGAAAAAAGAGGGAGACCAGATACCTGAAGATAATATCCTACCTGAATCCTATTCAAATCTTAAGCTGGGTGTATGAAGTCCTACCATGGTCTCACAAAATGAATCAGTCTGCTTAGTTTCTGGATCATTCTGACTCTAAAAGCACCTACATTCTAATATCTCAGTTGAAGTTTGGATGGACACCTGCATTTTAATTATGGTGACACAAAGATAATTGTGGCTGTGGCAATTATTTCGAGAAACAATGTTCAGCTTTTGAATGAAGAGAAGTGATTCTTCCCCTGTACTCAGTCCTGGTGAGGCCACACCTTGAGTCCTGTGTCCAGTTCTGGGCCCCTCAGTTCAGGAAAGAGATTGAAGTACTGGAGCAGGTCCAGAGAAGAGCAAGGAGGCTGTGAAGGGATCCAGCACAAGTCCTGTGAGGAAGGGCTGAGGGAGCTGGGGGTGTTCAGTCTGGAGAAGAGGAGGCTCAGGGGAGACCTCATCACTCTCTACAACTCCCTGAAAGGAGGCTGGAGCCAGGGGGGGGTCGGTTGCTTCTCCCAAGTAGCTACCAGAAAGACAAGAGGGCATGGACTTAAGCTCTGCCAGGGGAGATTTAGGTTTGATATTAGGAAGAAATTCTTTACAGAGAGGGTTATCAGACATTGGAATGGGCTGCCCAGGGAGGTGGTGGATTCTGTGTCTCTGGAGGTTTTTAAGAAGGGACTGTATGTGGCACTCAGTGCCATGGTCTGGGAACCATGGTGGAAGTAGGTCAAGAGTTGGCCTTGATGATCTCAGAGGTGCTTTCCAACCCAGATGATTTTGTGCTTCTGTCATTATAGCCTACTTCTGAGAATATTTTGCTCAGTATAGCTGGTGACCTATTTCAAGACTAAACTTAAGAGGTTATAATTTCTTCATGACACATCCAGAAAATACAGGTCTTACTTTAGCCTTGGATCTCTAGCTTCTAGAATGAATTGCTTAAATCTGTGGTGCATCTGCAACAAAACTGGCTATATGATTTCATCTGAAGTATTCAGAGCTGCTGAGCTGAGGGAGGGGCTTCCTTGTACATCCCTTCCTTCAGATAGAACACATGGGTCTTAAGCTTAATCCTGTGTTTGATTTTTTTCCTCTGCATTACCAAGAAGATCTTCAATCTTTCTGAATGTAAATGTTATTAACATCCCAGCAGTAACAGACTTGATCTTTCAGCCTTCAGCTCCAAGTTTTTTTTCTGAAGCTGCAAAATCAGGAGCTGTACAGATGTAATCAAACTGGGAAATGTGACTGCTTTTCTAGTATTGACTGTAGGTTCCTTAGCACAACATGGTGTCTGATCATTACAATATGCAAATTGGGAAATGACAGCAATGGGAAGAACGGGAAAATTCTCCTTTATTTGCTTGTCTACTTAGTGTAGACAGGAAAGTATTCAGTCCCTGCTCTTTTTTAGTAGAAAGTACCCTCTCCCTCTATGGAGATGAAGAGAGAGGCATAACCTTTTAAACCATACCTTCCCCTTGTCCAAAATACATGCACCCTAAAAAACCCAACCAGCCTACCAACCAAAAAACTCCAAACAGTCCCAAGACAAAAAAATCACTGACCAAAAGTAGGTGAAGTGCTGAAAAAAGCAGTGTGAGACAATATAGTAATAAAACCAAGATAGATCATCTGCAAGTTCTTGTGTTTTTTATTGTCTTAATGCATTAAGCACCTAGCGTGCTAGACCTGAATAAGGTTTTTGACATGCATGAATAGCAGCAAGAGATCAAAATACCATTCAAGAAAAAAAAAAAAACCAAACCCACATCTTACAATCCTAACTGGTGTTTCTGTCACAGGAAATCGGTCCAGGCTGACATAATGTAATTAATGCCATACTGGTAAGTCTTGTTTAGAATAGACTAGCATATTTGCCTTTTCTGATATACACAAAAGGTGTGAGTCAATGAAGACTTTGAGTCAAAATTGTAATTTTTTTATCTCTTTGGAAAAGATAACAGTATTGGTGTTGATATTGTACTCAGTAATTAATGTGTATGTTTGAAACTAATCTTATTTTTAAGTATTTTTTCTCCTGTCTGAAGCTTTTTAACCAAGTCAGCATAGCTACTAGCTTCATGTTTCTTTTAAATTTCAGTTGTATTATATTTGAATTGTGGATTGTATTGTTAGGCACGTTATATCAGAGGAGTACTAAGGTCAAACATGGTAAGCAGATGGAGTTGTCTATTTTTTCTGAGTTCTTTTGTTAATTTGACTAAATTCTTCCTCTGTTTACAGGAAAATGTATTATACCTTATTAAATACATGGCTGTATAATTTATTGAATTTGGCAGCATGCACATATACAGCTTGTAGAGTCATAAAAACAGATAGTCCCTAGTGCGCCTGTGGCAAGGCAGCCTGCTTAAGCATGAACAATGAAATTAAAGAGCTCAAGCTGAGTTTAGGTCCTAAATAGATGAGTCCAACTTACTACTTCATGTTTAGCAACTTAAGAATTACTGTTCTTCAAAAGCATACATGCTACATGCTCAGAAGCTGTTTATTGAAATGGTACTCAAGCTGCAGTAGTGCAGAAAGTTTTATTTCTTTTTTTTTTTTTTTTTTTGTGTCAAAGTCTTATTGATTGACTCATACGGCCTAAAAAGCTAATATAATGGGAGACTTTGTGAGACTTCTTACCTATTTGAACAGAGATAATAAACTCTTACATTAAATTTCACCCAGTTAGCCATGTTTTGACTGTGCTTAACATGAGGGAACTAAATGTTGTGTGCTGCTAATGATGAAGAGATCATAGCCACCTTAAGTACCTGAAGTCCCATAAGTGATAGGAAATTGTTTGGTGTGTCCAGAGAATTTTGGTAAATTGTAATGCATTGCATAATGTGGTGCTGATTCCTTTGTGATAGTCACTGACAATTTGATGTGAGGAGGGTCTATCCTAATTGCACAGTTGAGGATTAGCTTAATCTTCACCATTTTAGTCAGGCACCTAAAGATAATGTCTACCGGCACAGATTATATCCATATTCTTTCATTCTTTCTTCAGAGCTGTGTTATTTTTAGATACTGAGTTAACAATCGCAGAGATGTTCAAACCGCGTGGCATGAAGGGACCTTGGATGCTGTTGGCCATAAAACAAGACAGACCAAAGATGTGCTACTTCTGGCAAATCTCTCTGGCAAATCTCTCTGTGGTAGCTGGTAGCAATGATCTGTTGGATGACTTCTGCTGACTGAAGCTTAATATTTCCTTTCCTGTGGTTAGGATTGAGAATGAATCTGCACTGATGCAAAAGATAACCATTTCTTCTTTAGAAAGACAATGAAAAATTAATGTCTCCTATTTTCAGTGGGATTTGCAACTTTCTTATTGCTGTAAGTGCAAGGCAGCAGTTCTGTGCAGATATTGCTGCTGCTTCTGCAGTTTTCAAATGCATGACCGAGATGATTTTTGTCCTTCTGAGCTTACATTGTTCTTTGCCAAAGGGAAATTTTAATTGAAGGCAGTTTCTCCAGGCTTTTTCCACAACTGTGTGCAACTACGAATTTGATTTGCCTGTTGCTGATGGATGCTAGCAGAAGCCTTTTTTCTAGCCCTTCAGCCAGGATTCATTTGCATCTGACTCACTCCACACATCAGCGGACAGTCAGAGGAAGCTGGTTTGAGTTTAGAACTGCATCTGAAATCTGAAGATGCTACCATTCTCTCTTTCTTTAAGGACACTTCATCCACCTTTGCTGTTTATTCCTGTTGATTTTCCTTTGGTTTGAGGTTGAGAAGTGCTATCTTTCTTACAGGTAAATTTGTACAGAAGTGGCTTGCCTGAGCATCCTAGGCAGTCAGTCATTCACACTACTGGGAGAGGATAAAGCTTCCTTGGACCAAGATTTGCATGCTGTGTATGGTTAGGTGGTACAGTTCATCCTGTGAGCACTGGAAAGGTGTGCAGGGAGTAATTTGTTCTGGAGCAATATAACAACTGATAAATCTGTTTAAGATCTTTCTTTGCTTGAAACTCTTAGGAATCTCCTGGTTCTCATTGTTTCAGAGTAACCTGAATTAAAGAACTGTAGGTGAATCAGGAGGATACAGGAGAACTGCTTCAGTTTTGTTCTTCAGAAGAGGTATTACTGTTAATTGCCCTCAAAAAAATGAAGAAGACCTCTCATGCTGAAGGAATAGATTGCTGATTATGTGCAAAATCAATTAAGGGAAGACCAGGTGCACAATAGCAAGAAAGATATTCCTTTCTCCAAAGTGGTTATTGTATCTGGAAGTCTGTTGAAGACCATGTATGCTAGTTATGTCTATTCTAAGTCTCAATTACATCTATTCTAAGTCTCAATATTAACGAGACTCAAGTTTCCTGCATCCCTTTTAGCTTTTAAAATTAAGATTTTGCTGTTTTTTGTGTGTGTGTGAATAGCAGATCACCTCCCTTCCCTAGAGTCCTTTAATTCTATCGCTGCAAATTAAAACCAGTTGTATTAAAACGCTGTTTCTGGTGGATTGTGTGTGTAGTTTCTCTTTTTTTTTTTTTTTTTTTAAGTTGCTACTCTGTGCTACCTGATACAATACATGCTGTTCTGTGGTCTTTATTACTGGTAGCTGTGCTGTGGGGAGTGCTATGGAGATACTTTGGGGCAATGAGCATAGTGCACTTGTCAGATATATCACTGTAGCAAAAGTTGGCCATATGTAGAAAGAACTAATAGCAAATTGTGTGCTTACATGGTTTTTATTAAAAAACCCTATGATGTCACTGTTAAGATTGAGAAATGCCTGCTGCAGTGTTGCTGTTACATCCTCAGGTATGGAGTCAAGGGTGCATGTGGTATAAGATCTTTAAAAGACTCCATCATAAATTCTTCTTATATTGATTCTTTTCAAGTGTTCCTAATAACACTTGTTTCCATTTCAGCAGTTTCTTATTGCTTGCTGTGTGGACCCATGGTTTGTCTAAATAGTACGTGTTTTCTATTTTGAGAACAAACTTACATAGTTTTTCTGTGCTCATCACAGTGCTCTTTTCCCAAAAATACACCTGTTTTTCATAACACTAAAGAAGCTGAGGTGATGGTTTTACCCTATAAGACTAAGACCAGATATGTTCACTGCTTTGAGATATTTATTATAAAGTATCAGAAAGTTCACTTATGCTTTCCTTAAGGAAGTAAAATCACAAGTTTTTATATGTATCACTCCTGCCGGCTTTCATTGCAGGTTACCTATTAAAAAACATGAAAACAAAAAAAAGTATTTTATCAGGAGCCAATCTGAGATTTTGTGTTAGTGATATACCCAGCATCAAATAAGAACACTACAACAGATGCAGTGGTAGAATTACATTATCAAAGATTGCTTTAACAATAGGTCCTTTATTCTCTTCTGGCATATGCCTGCAAATAGATATAAGCAAATGGTGCTCTAGTCATGCAACCTTTTTCTTTCTCTCTTTCTAAAGTACAGTGAATTGCTATAAAAGGGTAGAGAAGCAGAAGTGGACAAGAGAATCTGCCTGTGTGCACTGTGCTGTATCTGCACCGCTAGATATAAGCAGGAGAATCAGACAGCAGTTACTTCTTTTGAAGTTCTTTGAGGAGAACCGGCAGAGAGCCACATAAAAATCTGGCTTTTGCTAAGTCCCTAACAGCTAGGCAGTGTACCTCTGAGTTGTATACTGATATATTAAAAATGTTAGTGAAATACTTGCACAGGGCTTGAGAAACTTCTCATTGTATTGGGGAAAAAGAGAATTATTGCAGAAACTGAAGTGGAATGTGCTTCTGCTCTTTCTGTTGGTTTTGCAACTTGGCTGATGAGAGAGATTTTATTCAGAAATAGCCCATAACATAGTGCCATGGTTCGGAATCTGGAACTCAATGCCATATTAGGTATAGCTGCAATTGGTTGCAATTTTGTTGGAATGATTACATGTTGGGATTGGAATTTGGAATATGAACATGATTATTAGCACATAAATCTCAGTCTGGTGGTTAACTAGCATTTAATTGTTCGGGCAAACTACGCTTCGTTTCAACAGAGTTTCTGACATTCTATTGGTATCTTGCAGCACCAGTCTGTGAAGCTGTTGAACTGACTGAGCAAAACTGATGTAATTTAGATTAAAACGAATACTATTTTCAGATGAAGGCTCACAGTTTTGACTGATAGAGCAAATGGAATGAAAGGGTGGACTGTAGGTAGTATTGTAAAAACCGTAACCGGTAGTGAAGACCTTGTCACTATGTCTGTGTACACTTTTATTCATATTGCTGTTTTAAAACCAGTTAAGGATTCCTAAATAGCCAGCAAAGGTCCCATTTGTCTAATTATCTCCTCTGCTAATTAGCAAAAGGCAAGAAACCGGGCTTCAAAGGGATAAATGAAAAAGCAATTCTGGCTGCAGCAGCCATGTAGGAAGAGATTGTACAGGACAATAAGGACCTGCAAGCAAGTCTTCAGGGAAATGGTGCTGAGCTCCGAAAAACCTTTTTATAGCACTGCAGATATGACTAAGTGACAGCAGACTGATTTTTATCTGCCACACTGTATATAACAGCATTATTGACATTATACTTAGGAGCAAAAATGTATTTGGCTTTTCCATCTGCACAAAATTTCAGATTGGCCCCTTTTTTTAATGCAACTCTCTTGGGCTCAATTGACAAAAATTTATTCTTTAAACCCTTCTCTGAACACAGGCTACACTTATTTTGGAATTCCTTTTCATCTGTGTGTGCTTTAAAGAAGGACTAACTTTGTGAGGCTATTGTATTCTTCTTGATATCTGATATACCACTATTTGGAAACAAAATGTGATGTATATCAGCTTTGTTTCAGGCAATCTCAAGCAAATATAAAGGTTCATACATAAACTCTGGCTGCATTTTCACGGGTCTTCCACATCTGTAATGGCAAAAATCTATCTTTGAAAACTGAATTGTCTGACACAGAAGTGTTGCCTGACATTATTGGCTTTAAGGGGTCCTGTAGAAAGTGTTTTGGAACTGATATAATATATGAAGCAATCTCTTCTCTAAACTAGCTTTCCCATCACTGTGCAATATAGAAGTCCAGGACTAAATGTATAATAAGCATTATCTACACGAATTAGTAAAAATAATACTGATTAAACTACATTGTTTCAGGGACAACATCTTTTAGTGTTTATGGAGTGCATTTTACAAGGCATTATATATTTATTTCACTATTACTACAATTTCCTAATGATAATGACCACTGTAATTCATCTGCATTGGAATGGGATGGAAGAATTTAATCTTTTGATGATTAATGAGATGTAGGAATAAGGACAGTGGACGGAGGTATTATTTTCTGGGTAATGGCATTCATAGCAGCAAAAATTTACACAAAATCTTAAGATCCACACAGTGGGTCCACGCACTTGTCCAGCTTTTTGGGTTTTTTTAAGCTGATATTGCAACTGTAAATTCAACATTATGGGATTATCATCAAAAAGAAATAAATTAAAATAATAAAGTAATATAAATGACTAGATTTACAAAAAATCAGAAAGCAGTGAAAAAAAAATCCACAGTTGGAGGGGGATTCAGATAAATTAACAAGAATATTTGAGCATTTGGTCCTAAATTAAATGCTTATCATATTTTGCTTCCATTGCTTTTTGGTTTTAAATATTTTATTAGATGGACAGATGAGGCTTCACTGCAACTGACCAACTGCAATTCAGAAATATTTCAGAATTTCTATCCTTTGCTTATGGGATGATTAGAAATATTTCAGTGCAGCAAAGAACATCCTCAGTATTGTTTGTTGGGCTGCAGTGTTACAGACATATGTTGAATTTTGCATTAGTTAGATGGAAGATGTTATGCCCCTTGTGCATACTTACACAGCAATACAGACTTAGCAAGTCAGTTTTTTACAACTGAGCAGAATAGTCTAATGGTATCCCAGGTTGCAGTAAATGAGTTAGATCTGGCCGAACAGTAGTGATGCCTCATGACTCAGTCTTTCCAGATCTTTTGCAGGGCCAATGAAGAGGACACTTCTAGAACTTTATTAAGAGCAATTTAACATTATCCGAGAATGATAATTCAGATCCAGATGAACTCAGTTGCTTTTTCACTGACTATGTGGGCACTGATTCTGAGGGCATATGCTTACAAGTATATGTTTACATTAGGTTAGGTGAATGCTACATCTAGCATTTTGATTTTGGCTTTGAGAAATACTGAATTATAGGTGGAGCTCATTGGGTTGAGTCTACTCATCACTGGGAGAATTTTTTTTTTTCCCCAATTCATAACATCTGTTATCAATTTTTACCAGCTTTGCCACTTAGATGATGCCAGAGACAAGACACTGGCATGCAGGGAGGGAACCTAAAGGGACAAAAGCAACGCTGGAAAGGCTTCCTAAAAATTAAGTCTCAGTTCATGGCCTGTCCCCTGATGAGTCTTAGCTCAAGTAAACCTTAGGTTATATGGTTTAAGTAACAGTTCCACTGGAAGCAGTTCCACAAGCAATTAGCATGTAGCCACAGAAAGCATAGATGCTGTTTGGATCTGCTGGGTGGGATCTTCTGAGTTACTTCAGAGATGCTTCTAAAGGCTCTGTGGTGATCCTGCTGCAGTAATGTGGGCTGATGGTAGCATGAGGGTTTTTTCCTTTCAGCAGTATGATCTCTCTTGCTTTTTAAACTTGGCCATGTATCTTGTGTCTCAGCTTGGGATCACTGACCTTGAGTCTTGCCAGGAATCTTCTCTGACACTGTTCTGTTCACAGTGCAGTTCCTGCTGATGTGAATTTTTGTACTCTGCTAGATTTACACTAAACTCACAGGAAGCGTTGTTTAAACAAGAATCAGAGTATAAACAAGATCATTATTACATAGTAACTGCATTAGTGTAATTGTTCAGGATTTAGAGGCCAGCTGGCACTGGGAAATAAACTTGCTTGTCCTGCTGTAGTGCTACATGTATTGACTCTTCATGCTTTTCTTGGTTTTATTTTAATTTTCTTCTATTTTGGATCATTGCTGGAAGCTTGGCATTGCAGCATAGGAGGAAGTGATTTTGTTTTAACTTTGTACTAATAAAGTATTGCATCAAAATGCAAGTCAGCCTTACTTGAATAAGTCAGAATAAAAAAGGCATTTGCAGTATTGCATTCTGAATGTTGCCAGTTAAAAGAGAAAAGTGTTTTTCCTTCAAGACAGAGAGCAGGTGCTTGTAATCACAGTGGTAATAAAAGATTCATCACCGAGGAGTAGAGATGAGGGAACTTGGATGGTCAATGCCAGGACCTTAGACCTTTAATTAAACTGCTTACAGGAAAATAGGCCTAGCTTTCATTGAGGAGGGAACCTGTGCCTTTCTAGTTCAAGCAGACAAATGGTCCTTTCCTAAACTTTTTGATGCAAGTGACTGTTCATTGAGCTACTGTGAAACAGTTTGAAACTATTTTTCCTTCTGGCTATAGGCTGAATCCAGTATTTTTTAAAAATAATAATTTTTAGAAACGTTTTCTAGCAAAGGAAATTGTTCTTCTGTTTCTAGTCATTATTGGATCTCGAATGTATCAAGAGTCTCGTAAATCCTGCTCTCAACCTTAGAAAGCCTGAGAAAGTTATGCTTGGGAGCCTCAGTGGATTCCCAGAAGATCAGAGAAAGACTTTTGATCTTTACTGTCAAGTCCTGCCTGCTTAAATCCCTTGCTTATGTTAGCATGCCTTGTTTTGCCCTGCTGTATTCACAAGGGACCACAGCGCTACATGGAACTTGTTTGTTCTGTTCCATCAGCCTTGTTGAAGGACTGCAGCTCAAGCTAGTTACCCTGAATACCTTGCCCTAGAGCCTTCCCTTATTTGAGATTATTTGAGGTTTCAAATTAGATTTCACCTTAATCTGTGGTCCTTCAGTAACCCATGGTTTCAGTCCTCCTCTGGAGATGTTTGTCTCTTTCCATAGAAAAAATTATAAAAGACAGCACAACTTGCAGTTTTTGTGTGATGATTTAAAAACATCAAAGACTCTGATGACATCAAAGTGGCATAATTAATTCTAGTCAAGAGTCACTGCTGTGCCATGCCACTAAGCCAGGAGACTATAAATGTGGCAAGCAAAAACCCTTCCAGCCAAAGCACCCTGCACCTCTCCCATGCTATACTTTGAAACATGAAACATGGGCTTGTGTATTCTCCTCAGCTTGCAAAACTCTCACTAGGTTTGCTTGTGGGAACAAGCAGTAGAACTTCACATGAGCTGAAGGACTCTGTGTAGTCCTTTCTGCTGCCAAGCCCTCCAGGTGGGCTTGACATTCCTATCCCTTCAAATCTCCGAATCTTCAAAGGCGTTTTGGTGTCTCACGGGGGAAAAGGTTGCATTCTGCTAAGGCAGCTGTATCATCCAGTGAAGTTTTAGAAGGAGCAAGGTGAACAGGAGGGAAGGGAAGAAGAGCTTATGGATGTTTGTTGCACAAGCACAGCTTAAGCATTCAACTTTTAGAAAGCTTCTGGCTCCTTTTCAGCTCTATGCAATTACTTCCACACCACAGCAATTGGGTCTGGAATTCCACACACAACACTGACTCCAGAAGTGTTTGGGGAGTTGGCCTGAGGTGTCAGGATGTCCAGAACATCTGCCTGAACAGCACAATGGAGCCTCTACTGGAGAGTCTGTCCCACCAAAGAGACCAGATCCACACCTTCACCCCTGACCAGATGGTTGTTGTCATGAGGTGACCTGCCTGAAAAACAGCTGAGAACACCCTGATGCTGACACCCCTTCTGTGAAGGCTTTCAGAGCTCCACCTCATGATGCTGTCAGCCCTCAAAAATCAGTCCTTTGTCTACCAAAATATTTTTTCTCTTGATTGAGCATTAGCTCACCAGATACTTAAGGCTGATTCTTGAGTGGCTAACTCAGACATAGACTTTGGATAAAGATCTGATGGAAATAAATCTGAATGCACTTCTTGCAGATTTCTGTTTCTGTGGGGGCTTTCCAATTAGCAATCAGTCCATGACAGCAGGGGACTGTGATGGAATCCTTATTCTTTCAGTGTTTGCAGAGATACCTGAAGTTAACTACCCAGGAAGGTTTCATATTTAACTTGCATCACAGGAATTATAAAGCTTTTCCAGGACTATGAAAATACTGTGTTTGATGGGTAGTAAGTGTTGCAAAATAAAGCAATATAAATGAAAATGTTTATATTCTAGACTTTGTTACTATTTGAAAGAAGACTTCTATATTGCTATTCTTGGAGAATTAAAAGTGCCCTGGGTCTGTGTTACTGTTGATAAACATCAGACAGTTGTCTCCCTTATAGGTTGGCTTTCTGATGTGTTTCTGATTTCATTGTATTTAGTGTACATTTAATGGATTCTGGAGTCTGTCAGTCATTAAAAAAAACCCTGTGAATTCATTGGTGGCTAGTCACAGAGATTAATAGGAAGCATGCTTTAGTGATGAGCAGTTTCTTGGCCACCACACATATGGTTTGCTGGATGCCTCAAGAGATGCAATAAGACCCATAACATCTTGCAGTTTTGGCTGTCACATGGATGTTTTTTGTTGCTGGGACTCAGGGGGAGGTCTGTAAATGCACACACACCCCCATTGTGGCAAATGGCTGTATATGGTATTGTTTGTAATATGTTGTTTCAAGCCATATCTCTACAGGCAGCCCAAGAAGTAAAATAAATTTTGTTCCTGTTGGGTATTACTCAGCTTTATTGTTATTATTACCAAGAGTAAAAATTCACATGGCAGTGGTGCTGTGTGTCTGAGTAATGGGCTTTGTACTTTATTCTGCATAAACATCACCAGAAATGTGTTCAATGCTGTGAGACTCTGAGTGTAGAACAAAAGGCAGCAGGATGAGTGCAGGCTGTGTTGCCTTTTGGAAATGGTACGTTTGACATATATTTTGGTGTTGTACATTTTCCTTTTAACAAAGAGAATGGAGTTTTTTGTTTGATTCTGAAGGTTTTTTCAGCTTTTCGGTTGAAACCAAACTGGCACATTCTGTGAATTGTCCTAAAATGTGCAAATGATCTGAGGCAATGTTAGCCAGTGGGTATTAGTGTAAGCAGTTCAGAATCTGCCATTTGTTGTCTGTTACTCCTCCACGTAATTTACAATTGTCCAAAAATCATTGCAGATCCATTATGTCTGAAGGATACATGGCAGATAATCAATAAAGTGGGCTAGTATGCTCTGAGCTTCTCTCTCTGTCTCTCTTTTTCATATACATTAACATATGCTTGCAGCAAGTTGGAGTATATTTCTAAAGGACATAGGGCTAGAGCGGAAAATTATTATTTAATATTTAATTTATTTAATTAATAAATTACATTAAATTTAAATTAATCAAAATAATAATTAGTAATTTAATTAATTAAATTATTATTTAGTTTGGGAAGGGCTAGTGTGTGTGTGTGTGTGTGTATGTGTGTGTATATACATATATATATATATTTACAAATTACCCATCTGCAGGATAATTTGAGTTAAACTTGATTATTTTTGTTTATGCATTGCAAATAGAGTGAGACAAAGGTCATAGAATCATCAAATGGTTTGGGTTGGAATGGACCTTAAAAATCATCCAGTTCCAAACACCCTGCATGGTCAGGGATACCTCCCACCAGACCAGGTTGCTCAAGGCCCCATCCAACCTGGTCTTGAACACTTCCAGGGAGGGGGCAGCCACAGCTTCCCTGGGCAACCTGTGCCAGTTTCTCACCACCCCCACAGGGAAGAATTTTTTCTTAATGTCAAACCTACATCTCCTCTCTTCATGTTTTGAACTTTTGACCTGTGTGCTCTTCATCCACATATGTGCAAAAAGCCCTACCTCAGATTTCTTGTAGGCCGCCTGCAGATACTGGAATAAGGCCTCGTTGGAATCTCTTCTCCAGGCTGATCAGCCCCAACTTCCTCATCCTGTCTTCACAAGGGAGGTGCTCCAGCCCACTGATCATTTTTGTGACTCTCCTCTGGATGTGCTCAAAGGAGCAATATGTCCTTCTTATGTTGAGAACTCCAGATCTGGACACAGCACTCTGGGTGGGGTCTTACAAGAGCAGAGTACACAGGGAGCATCACCTCCCTTGACCAGCTGTCTGTGCTTCTTTTGTTGGAGCCCAGGACCCACTTTGCTTTCTGAACTGCAAGCACACACTGATGGCTCATGTTGAGCTTCTGGTCCACCACCACCCCCAAGTCCTTTTCTTCAAGGCTGTCTGCAATCCTGTCTCCTCCCAACCTGTGTTCAGGCATGGTGTTGCCTTGACCCAGGTGCAGAACCTTGTACTTGGTCTTGTTGAACTTCACTCAGTTTGCGTAAGTCCACTTCTCAAGCCAGTCAAGGTCCCTCGGGATGGCATCCCTTCCCTCCAGCCTGCTGACTTCACCACAGTTTGGTGTCATCAGCAAACTTGCTGAGGGTGCACTCAATTCCACTGTCCCTGCCACCACCAAAGATATTACATAGCACTGGTCCAAGTACCAGCCCTTAAGGACACCACATGGTGTTCTGCAAGAGAGTTCAGCTGGGTTGTTGCAAACTGAGGCTTAATTAGTAATTCCTGTCCTAAGCATTTTCTTTCTTTTCTTTTAGTTCTAGTCTACCTGTAGTGCACAATTGCTCAAACCTTCTCTATAACTGCAGAGATCCAACTGAGGCCTTTGTTACCATTCTCATGTTTCATGTGTACCTGATTTTACTCTGTGTGTAAATGCATTTTTTACTTATCCTTTATTTGCTTGCATTCTGCACTTTGCACTGCTGTGACTGGGAGCCAGACATGATTTCAAATGCTGGAGCTAGAGCTAATTTTTCATTTCTGCATCTGTTTTACAGTCTTCCTGAATTAGCAGAATTATTGTTTAAGGACAGCAGACAAGAAAATCCCAATATCTAAAATCCCAATATTATCCCTGAGTCTCACCAAGTCATTGCTGAGGCTTGAAATGCTTTTCAGTGAAAGGTAATCAAAGGCAGTGCCAAACTAATCAAATCAGATTATGTGGGGAAACTAAACACAGGGTTTGGGACAGTTTGGGCAGTAACTTCATTAGGAAATCAAGACCATAAATAAGAGGGTAGCTGGGCACTGGGTGGGCAGTCACAGTGGAAGGCAGCTGTTGCTGTCTCGGCAGCACTGGGCAGACTTGCTGGAGCTGTATCAAGACATGTGTGATTCATCGCATTTTGAAGAAAATCAGGCAGAATCCAAAGATGAGCTACCAAGCATCAAAAGTTTTGGGATGGCATGAGCCAGCCTGTGGAAGGAAAGGAGAATGTGCATCCGGGACCAGGAGTAGGTGATGTAGCTCTTGCAAAAAAAGGCAGCAGCACTGAGGAAAGAAGCTACTGACAGTGTTTTTTAAGTCAGTTCTACTAAAACCAGCTCTGTGTTTCCGGCTCAGCCCTGGCAGAGTCTGCCTTGAAAGACTCCTCTAACAAGATTCCTGTTGGGGATGTGTAAGTACTGCCATATGTTGAGTACTCGGTATAGAGTTAAGGTCAAGCATAATTTAAAGCAGTAAAAGGAGGGATAGGAACAATGCATGTGTTTTGCATCTAAGCCTGGAGGGTATTGTTCATTGCCTTTGGAATTCTCATATAGCTTGTTGTGAGGTAAGCTGTCACATCAATATCTGCTCCAAAGAAATCAATAAGGTTGAACCGAGGGCATATTTATTTCAGTGTTTCTTT
The DNA here is from genome assembly GCF_036169615.1 of Heliangelus exortis. NCBI lineage: Eukaryota > Metazoa > Chordata > Aves > Apodiformes > Trochilidae > Heliangelus > Heliangelus exortis. Next base: position 12,057,645 of record NC_092454.1, on the reverse strand, counting down.
TCTGGTTTTCATTGTCAGAGGGAAGAAAGAAAAAGATATTGCACTGGCAAAGTAGCACATGAACTCATGGAAGTCTTCCTGAATTGTTTTTCAGAGGATAAAAAATACCTTTTGCTTGGCTAGGTGCAAACCCATTGTTTTTCAACATATTTTTCAGCATTTTCATTACAGGTGCTCTAGTTCCTCTGTTGTGATATGGCATCATCCTGCAAAAAAAATCTTATTTTGACAATATCTTTCTCAAAGAGCCACAGTCTCATCTGCCAGATGTAAAGATTTCTGCAGTAATATTCTGGCATTTAGCTGTTAGTGAGAGATAAATGAATTGCTTAATGTATGTACTGTTTCTTACGTATGTTCAAACTATGCAAACTATGTGAACTGTGCTCACCCTTGTGAGAGGTGAGTTGTGAATAATTGATGTCTCAATCTTGATTTCCTTCCTAAATTTGTTTCTAAAAGAACTGTGACCACACAAATGCTTTTTAGAGTTTTATCTCTTTTTAAGAGCTCTTAAGCCCATTAGAGTTCTGTCAGGACTCTATATGATCTAGTCTTTATTATTTTCTATTTCTTGCCATTGTGACCATTTTTTTCAATTTTCAGTCTTCTTAGACAAGCAAGAATCATCCTGAGAAGGAGTTGAAGATATTTAGTATCTTTTATGTTTGAGTAAACTTCTACTTTTCCAGTAAAACATTTTATTCTACAGAAACACAATCAAGTCTCCAGGGAGGCCTTTCATTGGCAGACATCTGTCTTACTTGTACAAGAAGTATTGTCTTATTCTTTCACATATTTTCCTACATGTGACTGTATCAGCTTTGCATAAAAATTACTATATCCTAAAGAAAGAAACTTCTGGTTCCTTAGAACTGCTGAACATGTGTGCCTTTTTTTTTTTTAAGTTAAAAGGGATTTTCATTATTTCTGAATTCCCAAAATGTATATTACCAGAATTTCAAAACATGCCAGTTTTAAAGACAAAAAACTTTTAACATACTGCAAGCAAAAGACATGGCAGCAGAGTGTTAACAGAAACAAAATGAGTCTTTGTACTACAGCAAAACAATTTTTGTCACCTCCCTGTTTCCTAAGAATGGTTTACTGCAAATTTTTTTTTTCAGATAAAAAGCCCAGTACTTCTACTGTCTTTTTTTTTTTTTTTTTTTTTTTGTGATACAGGATACCACATTTGAACCTAAAACGATTACTGCTGCTTTTAAGCAAGACAAAATGAAATGCTTTTATTACAGTGTTGTATTTCCAGAACAGCAAAAGCAATCTCTTTGCTGTTAAACAAACAATTATTTTGATGGAAGCCTAATTCTTCTGTCAGTTTCAAATAAAAACAATAGCTTTTTCAGCAGTTACTTTTTTACAGAAGTATTCTACAGAAGAAACAAACGTGTACCAAAACACTTGAAAACGAAAATCCTAAGTGGTAAATCTTCACCATTTTTAGACAAAATCTATCCTTCTCATCTCTGTGAGTGAGCTGCACTGCCAAGATATCTTCTTTTTGCAGACAAAAATGTATCCCCAAGAACAGTTTGTAAAAAAGGGAATTTCTAGGAAGCAGTTACTGCCTGTATGAAGAGCCAAGACCTATGGCAGTACAACGTCAGCCCAGAACCAAGACCTATGGCAGTACAACATCAGCCCAGAAGTCCAGACCAGACCATAGTCAGTCTGGGGCAAGAATAGCAAGTCTGAAGTGACAAAAAAGACTGCACATATGCTGCTGTGAAATCCCAGAAGGGCTGTCTTAGGCTGGTGTGATGGCAAAGAGAAAATAGAAACATGGTGCATGAAAGACACAAGCTCCTAGGGTTGCAAGAGCAGCCGAGGCTGAGCACCCTATGAGGAAAGCCTCTCATTCTACTGAGGGAACTGCTATGAAGACAACATCTTGAGCAGAGGATGGTGATTTCTGTGTTGATGGAGGGTGTTAATTTGCCTTTGGCTTCGTTAAGTGTGCCGCTGACAATCAGAAGAAAATAATAGCCAACAGCAGATTCCTGAGGAGAGGTGTGAGAAGAGGGTTAGAAAATAGGGGCATTTTGACATGCTGTCTGTTTCTGAGCCGTAGGTGTTATTTTTCTATTTAAAAATGCAGGACTAATCTTCCCTGCATGAATTTGTCCAGACACTTATGCAACCTCTCTAAAACATTTCCGATGTGCAATTTTCTGTGGCACATGTTCGTTCAGCTTAAGTATGTCTTAAGTGAAAAAATCTTCTATTGCCTGCCAGCTTCTTTTGAAACTCCCTACCTCTTGTGCTAGGGCAGACAGCATACAGGCAGAATTCTGTTTTTCTGTGCTGATTGCAGCCTTCCCCATGTTGTCTTTTCCAGCTTGTCCAGCTTTTTCAGGTTCTCATTATACAGGTAGGTCTTGCTCTGGAGAGCACTGAAATTACTGATTTTCTACCAGATGCAAGGGGACCTTTAAAGTATTCAGCACTATAGAGATGGTAGTTGGCATTTCATCAGATTTAGGTCTTCGCATGGAGGGGGCTCAGAATTTGCAGACATTTTGTGCTCATCTTCCTCTTAGTGGTTTACTCAATTCATGGTTTTGTGCTAAATTTGATTTGGTTGTTAGTGACCCTTCTGACTTTTGAGTTGGAACTTGGGACACAGGAGCTGGGACTTGTACTAGATTTATAGAAACATGGTGGTATGCCCCATACAGTCATAATATCACTTTGTTCTCCTTTCTTTGGCAGACAGAAATAAGAGGGAAAGTCAAATGAGTGGCATGTGGTTTGCCTGAGGCCAGCAAAAAGCTTAATACTTCTAATGTGACTGTGATTTATCATCCTGCTTGTTCCCAGACTGCCAAATCTTAGCATCATAGAATCATAGAATTGGCTGGGTTGGAAGGGACCTCAGAGGTCATCAAGTCCAACCCTTGATCCCCTACCGCTGCAGTTACCAGACCATGGCACTGAGTGCCACATCCAGTCTCTTTTTAAATATCTCCAGGGATGGAGAATCCACTACTTCCCAGGGCAGCCCATTCCATGACTGATCACCCTCTCGGTAAAGAAATTCTTTCTAATATCCAACCTAAACCTTCCCCGGCACAATTTAAAACCATGCCCTCTTGTCTTGCTGAGAGTTGCCTGGGAAAAGAGACCAAGCCCCACCTGGCTACAACCTCCTTTCAGGGAGTTGTAGAGAGTGATGAGGTCTCCCCTGAGCCTCCTCTTCTCCAGGCTGAACACCCCCAGCTCCCTCAGCCTCTCCTTATAGGATCTGTGCTCGAGTCCTTTCACCAGCTGGGTTGCCCTCCTTTGGACCTGCTCCAGGACCTCGATATCCTTTGTAAACTGAGGGGCCCAGAACTGGACACAGTACTCGAGGTGAGGCCTCACCAGGGCTGAGTACAGGGGCAGAATCACTTCCTTGGACCTGCTGGCCATGCTGTTCCTGATACAGCCCATGATGCCATTGGCCTTCTTGGCTACCTGGGCACACTGTTGGCTCATGTTCAGCTTCCTGTCAATCCAAACTCTAAGGTCCCTCTCTGGCTGCTTTCCAACCACTCTGTCCTCAGCCTGGAGCTCCCTATGGGGTTGTTGTGGCCAAAGTGCAGGACCCGGCACTTGGCCTTGTTGAACCTCATCCATTGCAATCAGCCCAACTCTCCAGTCTGTCCAGGTCCCTCTGCAGAGCCCTCCTGCCTTCCGGGTGATCCGCACTCTCTCCAGTTTAGTGTCATCTGCAAATTTGCTGATGATGGACTCAATCCACTCATCTAAATCATCAGTAAAGATATTAAACAGAACTGGGCCCAACACTGATCCCTGGGGGACACCACTGGTGACTGGCCACCAACTGGATGCAGCCCCGTTCACCACCACTCTCTGGGCCTGGCCCTCCAGCCAGTTCCTAACCCAGCGTAGAGTGCCCCTTTCTGAGCCCTGGGCTGACAGCTTTTTCAGGAATATGCTGTGGGAGATGGTGTCAAAGGCTTTGCTGAAGTCCAGGTAGACCACATCCACAGCCTTCCCCTCATCCACCAGGCGGGTCACCTGATCATAAAAGGAGATCAGGTTGGTCAGACAGGACCTGCCCTTCCTAAACCCATGCAGCCTGGGTCTAATCCCTTGCCCATCTGGCAGGTGCTGTGTGTACTAGATGTACTAGAGTCTTTAAGGTTTGGGACTTGGTTTGGTTCTTGTTCTTAGAGTTTCATTTAATGTCTTCTGTCTTCTCCTTCTATATCCCGTTCCTCACTCTCAGTTTTTTTTTAACACAGCCTGTGATGATCACTGGCTGTGATGCAAAATAACCTTTTTAGTGTAGTGCATCCCTCACTTAACACTGATATTTTAGTATGCCACAATTGCCCTCAACTGGGGACTGAATTTTCTTGAATTTTGTAAGGTAATTGGTTTTGAAAACCTCCTCCCCCCTTTATTCCTCCTCAGTGATCATGCAACTGCAGCTAGAGCATGGCTCACAAGCTGTTGGAAGGCTGTGCAGGACAAACAGAGCAGCTGTTTTCTTAAACCAACCACAGAAACAAGGGCAGCGTGTTTCAAGCTGCAGTTGTTGAGTAGAAGCCATGCTTCCTCCTGTGGGAACTGAACTGAAACTCCATGTCACAGTACTGGTCTGAGGTTACATTTTGATATGGGGAAGTCACATTTTAGAAAGACACTGGAAGCACAAATGATAAGTGAAGGACAGACTGAGGGCATCAATACAGGCTTTTAGGTCACCTTGAGTTGATGCTTTCATGAAAAGTGGTGGCATTACCATGACCCTTCCTAGGAATGCTGAAATTAATTTTTCAGTCCCATCTGTGGTGCACAGCCAGAGGCTTCATGCATTTGGAGATAAGTGAGACAGAAACCTTGTTTCTCAACACACCTATGATCATGACTGCAGACCTAAAATATGCCATCTGCTCATGACTTCTCTTGCTCTTGGGTTGGACAGAATGAAACTAGGAGAAGAGGATCAAGGGGTGGGGTCAGTGTAGTCCAGTCTGAATTTTCTTTTCCCCATAGATTTTTGTTTCTTCAAGCAAAATAATTTCTGTAGAGTGGAGGAAGTTGAGCAATGGAAGAGACCTTTCCTTGGTCTGCTCTTGAGGAGAGCAAAGCTCCTTCCAGGCTTCCATCCACTAGAAAATGGGATAATTCTGCTTTCTTCCATCTATCTGCATACCTTGTGGCATCTGCCATAATTTTTATATCTGCTTTTCTGGCTGTTGAACTAGGGTTCCTTTGGGTCACAGTAATATAAAAAAAGCTTGTCAATAGAAAGAGTGCCACTTGTCATTTGGTTATTCTATAGTAAAGTTTGAGCTCTGCAGTATTAACACAGTCATGCTCACTAGCTTGAAATTAGTTTTATTATGTAAGTGAACAGGAAGCCAGTACAGCTATGGTGCTTTCTTGTTTCCACATTTAGAGATCATGTCTGCTCTGTGGAGGCTTTTACTTCTATTTTACTTCTATTTTACTCTATTTTTTTTTTACTCACAAATGTAGTTGAGGCAAGGAACCTCTTACCTATCTGGTGCTTAAATCTTTACTCTTCAATTTTACATAGACTTTAAATTGTAAAACCCGATCTGCTTTGCAAACTGTAAAAGTTTACTGTCTTCCAGATGAACGCTTTAGATCTTCTCATGCTGCTATCAGAAATATCAGAGGGGGTCTCAAATGCAGAGTAGTTCAAACCATTTTTATAAGGTTTATCTTAATTTTCATGAGGCTGTTCTGATATTAATGAGATGAAGAAAATCCATGTATAAGCCCCCTGGATACAGTGCTTTCTGAACAAGTTGAATTAGAACGATATGAATTAGATGTTCCAAGAGTATTTTCCAGGAAGAAAACAGATGTTGCTCTTTCCTAATCTTCCAAAATAAAGGTCATTTCTAGAGGAATTGGGCAAGCTTTTTGTTTTGTCTTGGGGTGGTGACACTTGCCAAGTTGTTTTTGGATCCCAAATGAAGTAAAAACTTCCAAGAGTGTCACCCTCTCATGGCTATAGCCTAAGTAAACCTCTTGTACCTGGAGAAACAGCTCTTTCTTTTTTTTTTTTTTTTTTTTTTTTTTTTTTTTTTTTTTTTTTTTCTTTTTTTTTTTCTTTTTCTTTATTTTTATTGCCATTAAAACTTCCATTACGAAACCCAGGGACTGTGAGAAAGGAAAAGGCAGGGGCAAGGGGAAGAGGAAAAGACTCAAAATATTGTTTTATTGTTCACCAAAGAGTGTCCTTCAGGCTGAGTAGCAAACCTTTTTGATTTTTAATTTAATTATAACTTGCTCTTATATTCACCTTGAGGCAGAGGTTGAAGTATTGATTAGTTTTTCGTCCTCCATACTCGTGTCACCTATCTGATTTTTGCAGGAGGTGTGTTTTACCCTCAGGAGAGATGTAACTTACTGTGTGGAGGGGCTCAGGGCACAAACCAAGCACCATCCACTCAGCCTGTCCCTGGGGGGTGTCACCTCACTGGCCAGAGGACTGCAGCCCAAAGACACAAAAGACTTGTCAACAACTGAGTGACAAAGGAAATTTTGCTAAAAGGTGTCACAGATCTCAGGAGTGCTTTAGGCTTTGGAGAGCCTGGGGTAGTTGGTTTCTCAGCTGCAGTGTGGAAATTACCCTGGTAAACAGAATAAGCATTCAAACTGGTTTTGAATTAATGAGTTAGGAGTCAGCTATGCCCTGAAATCTCTCTGTTGGATCCTCCATCTTTGGTCAACACAGACTTCTTTCAACTTAATATAAGCAGCACTGGCAGTTGTGTAAGGTTTGAATGACATCTTTGCTGTATTTTAAGACTCTCTAAATGGCTAGTTACTAAACATTCTCTAATGTACAATAAATTTTTACCCTGTTGAGATTTAATGCTTTGTCTGGGTTTTAGATGCAGCAAAACAGAACAGTTCTGGCTTAAAGAAATAAAACAGGGCATATTTTCAAAAAGTAAAAAAATGAGAATGTGGAAGGAAGCTGAGAGGCTTTCTGGGAACTGGACAAATGAAGTGACTGTGGCTGGGCTGTGCATTACAGTTAGAGATGCAGCAGCTGTAGGAACACTGCTTCATGCTTCTCATGAACTGATCTCAAAGCAGAAGCCTGCCAAGATACTGACACGGCTCTCAGCAGCTTCACAGGCACAGAGTTATCAGTTGCCATTTGTAGTTCATCTGTCATAAGAGAGGTAAGATGGAATAATTCTACAATGCAAATATAGTCACAGCCAAAATGGCACCCACAAGTGAATGTGGGAATAAGATACTTGTGCTGTTTCTTCTAAGGATAACGAGAACACAGTTGGAAGAAATAGTACATTTTTTTAGGATGGACAATAAAAATTGATAGTGGAGGATATCATGACCCAAAGTATGAACAAGTATGTCTTTTAAAATTAAGTGTTCCAATTTTTTTCATGTGATCATGCTCATATCCCCATAGGAGATTACAAAGTTCACTGTAAAATGGAGATCCACACGTATTATTCCTGGCCACCAGTATTTCTTAATGAACTGTTTCTGAGGTAAAACAGAGAGGAAAATGAATACAGGATTTGCAGGCTTTTCTTTTCCTACCAATTTTTATAAAGGGTGTATTTTTAATGCCTTAACTTCTTAAAATGTTATCATAGATAACCTTTATCCAAGTCCCCACATCTGTTAAACTATGGGAAGAGGGATGAACCTGTCCTGCTGAAGTGCAGTGGAAAAAAAATCAGAAAGCCAAGTATGGTCACCAGCAAGCTGATGCCATAACCAGCAGTAATGACTCTCTGCCCTCTCTCTCAGCTGATTGTTTATGTATTGTGTGTGGCTGCATGGTAGCTGGTCAACATTACCAGAAGCATGACTTCCCTCTGTTGCTGAGGTTATGTCCCTGTCTAGGAAGACCCTTATCTCAGAAATATTCAGGACTGAAGCCTGAGCTTTTAAGAACCTGAGAACTAGAGAATATCAGAGACTTGTTTGTCCTCTAATACCTCATTTCTGTCACAGAAGTCTATCTTGCTATAAATCTTGGCTTTGCATTGCCATGTGTTTTTCTCTCTGTCCTGTCTGATTGAACTTTCTGCGCCCACAGTATGCAGGACCTAACTCTACACATTTCTGACACCTCTGAGCAGTTATCTGGCAGCTTTTAAAATACACAAGGTAGTAACCATGACAAGAATGACATCTTTGCTGTATTTTAAGACTCTCTAAATGGCTAGTTACTAAACATTCTCTAAATGTTACTAAACAGAGTATCATCATGTCTTGACTTCGTGAATGAAGATTTCAGAAGGGCTCTCTCTCCCCACTCTTGCCGCAAGCGCACTGGTGGCTGATAAGGGCAATATGGGACAGGCAGTGTGGCTGCAAAAGGCACAGCAGAAAGTGTCCTGTGAGGGGACAGGCACGGCACGGTGCTTTCTGTGCTGCCTTTTCTCCTCCAGACTGATTCCACATGTGTTCTCAAAGGAGGCAGCAGTGTTATGGATGCTGTGTCTCTATTTCTCCCTACTGGAGGCCAGAGGGGACCACTGATGGCAGCCAATATGGCCAAAGCTGAGGGATTGTTTCAGGGAGTCCTTGTATCTCTCTTAGGGAGGTGGTGATCCTCCATCCTGGAGACGTGCCCTGCCCAGCACAGCTGTGTCCTCAGTATCATGGCCTCAGTACTGATGACTTAATACAGATCCTATGAGGAGAGGCTAAGGGAGCTGGGGGTGTTCAGCCTGGAGAAGAGGAGGCTCAGGGGAGACCTCATCACTCTCTACAACTCCCTGAAAGGAGGTTGTAGCCAGGTGGGGCTTGGTCTCTTTTCTCAGGCAACTCTCAGCAAAACAAGAGGGCACGGTCTCAAGTTGTGCCAGGGAAGGTTTAGGTTGGATATTAGAAAGAATTTCTTTACCGAGAGGGTGATCAGACATTGGAATGGGCTGCCCCGGGAAGTGGTGGATTCTCCATCTCTGGAGATATTTAAAAAGAAACTGGATGTGGCACTCGGTGCCATGGTCTAGTAACTGTAGCGGTAGTGGATCAAGGGTTGGACTTGATGATCTCTGAGGTCCCTTCCAACCCAGCCAATTCTATGATGCTATGATTCTATGATTCTATGATTCTATGACCCCTGCCTGTTCAAGGGCAGTGACATTGGTCACACAGTCAGTCCAGTGGATGTTTAGGGTTGTATGGAGGCAGCACGGATGGAAGCGTTCAAGGAGGTGGAGATAGATGACCCATGATTCAGACCCATACAGACTGTACAATGGCTCTGTAGACACTAATCTTTGTACTTCTCTCCAGGTGTTTGTTGCTCCAGACTCTTTTTATGAAGTCTTCTGCATTCACTGTGTGCCTTTGCTAATCTATTGTCTATCTCTTTGTCTGTCTTTGCATCTGAGGACATAATGCATCCCAAATAGCTGAACTGCTGGACTGTCTTAAGCTCTGATTTGCGTATGGTGATGTGGGGATGATGGAAGTCTTCCTGTGGTGCAGGCTGGTAGAGAACTTCTGTCTTCTTCAAGCTGACTTCAAGCCCCAAAAGATCTGCAGCCTCTGCAAAGCAGGATGTTATGCACTGCAGAGCTGCTTCTGTGTGAGCTACGAGGGCAGCATCATCAGCAAAAAGCAACTCTGGGACCTGGTGATTTAGGGTCTTGGTGTGGGCCTTCAATGGCCTTAGGTTGAATAGGCTCCCATCAGTACCGTATTGGATGTAAATGACATTTTCTTCATTGAGGTCTGCCATGGCCCTTTGGAGCATCATGCTGAAGAAGATTGTGAATAGAGTGGGTGTGAGAACACAGCCTTGTTTCACACCACTGATTATTGGGAAGGATTCAGAGAGTGCATCACCATATCTGATGGTGAATAGAGTGGGTGTGAGAACACAGCCTTGTTACACACCACTGATTATTGGGAAGGATTCAGAGAGTGCATCACCATATCTGACTTGGCCCCACTGATTCTCATCTAGCAGGATGATCATTTTAAGGAACTTGGGGGGACATCCTAATCATTTTCAGATTTGGCACAGGCTCTTTCTACTCAGAGTGTCAAAAGCTTTGGTGAGGTCAATGACTGTCACATAAAGACCTTTGTTCTGCTCCCTACATTTCTCTTGCAGTTGTCTGAGAACAAATACCATGTCTGTGGTACTCCCATTGGCTCTGAAACCACATGGCTTTCAGGTAGAACCTCCTTTGCTATAGTGGGTACTAATCTGTTCAAAAGTATTCTTGCAAGGATTTTTCCAGCAATGGAGAGCAGACTTATACTTCAGTAGTTGGAGCAGTTTGATTTTTCTCCTTTCTTCTTGTACAGGGTGATGATGAGCACAGACATCTAGTGGTAGTACACCCTTTTCCCAACAACTCACAAAGAGCTCATGAAATTTAGCATGGAGTGCATGGCCTCCATGTTTCCATACTTCAGATGGGATTCCATCAATCCCAGCTGCCTTGCCAGTTTACAGCTGCCTTATGGCCTTAAGAGTCTCTCTTAAAGTAGGGGCTTTGTCCAATTCAGACAAGTATACAAATTCAAGAGTATACAAACTTGTCATATGATCATATCCTGTTTTTTCGTTCATCTTGTCATCTTAGCAATAAGATATTCTAATTTTGGACCAAACCTATGTTAAAGCTATGTTCCTGTGTCACAGCACCTTTTTCACCAAATGATGCTGAAAACGTTTTTTTTTTTTAATTGTAGAACACTTTAAGAAGAGTTGTTATTTTCTTGTCCTTTTCTAGGGGTGATACTAATAAAAGTGTTTTGTTGAGTTTCTCAATATCTAACAAAATAATTAACTTTCTCCTTTTTGCTCAGCCAGTGTCATGACAGTTCCCCTTATTGTAGCTCTAACTGTGGAGAGAGATGAAAATTTTACCTGGACCCTCATGTCATGGGATTTTGTCTTCTGGCTGAGATAGGAACAGATGACGACTCAAAGACAAAGATTATTGAGGGGGAAAAACCAAACCAAACCAAACCAAACCAAACCAAACCAAACCAAACCAAACCAAACCAAAAAGCACTGAAAGCAATTAAGTCATAAGCTAGTCATAAGCTGAAAAAGAAAAATAAACTCAGCATGTGTAATATTTACAGATAATTTACTTCAGCAGTTCAGTTTTGATTATATGTGGGTTACATGCAGCTGAAGGTCTCTGGTAATGTGTGCTGTCTATAGCATATTTTTTTCATTGATTAGAAATTCCTTTTATTCAAACTGGATTTCTCTTATCATATTTTACAGTTGTAATAAACAGCTGGAGCAAAGTACTTAAATGTACAGCCAGCATCTTCCTAATTTTGTTTCATGTTTTTGCCATGTTTTCAGAGTCCCTTGTAGCCCTATTGACAGAAACACCTCGGTCTTCTTTCAGTGAGTTACACAGTTCTCACTACAGATGTTGTTTTTTGGCATTATTGTCAACATACTTAATTATATAGCTTCAGACTGCAAATTTTTGGCTATTTCCCTCCCTTTTTCTCTTGACATACACCCACTAATTCCAGCCCTTCCTGCCTGGGATAACATTGCCATTGTAAAACTTTAGCCAAGGCTAAAGCTGCTTTATTCTCTTTCCAGAGGACTCAGCTTCAGATTCCCACAAGGAGTTGGTTGAAAATAATCTGCCAGAAAATATATTTTGACAAAAACCCTGAACTTTTTTCTGAAAGAAATCATGTGAAAAATATTTGCTTTCCACTGGAAAAATGAAGATTTCTGCTAAAAATCAAAACAGTTGACTGAACACTGAGTCAGAAGAGTCCCAGGATCACCATGTCCTTCTGGAGTGCAATATACAGTGTGGGAAATGTGATGTGTCCAGGCACTTGTTTCTGTCAAAATAAAGAGAAACACAAACTAAAAATCCCATTAAGTTATGGAGCAGAACTTGAAATACAGCCTGGGGAAATGTTTTTGGCTAAAATATGTCAGCATCTGGGGGTGGAAAGTGGAGGTTTGAAGGAGGAAAGAACAAGAATTTTGAGTAAGATTATGTGGTAGATTTTAGATTTTCCTCTGCTGGCACTGAGAGAAACAAATGTATATTCCCTCACCTCCTCTCATCACACCACACAATGACCATCCTCCAAAAACACATTCCCATACCACCCGCCTGTTTTCTGGACATTTTGATAACTATTACACACAGCAGCTATTCATAACAAAGTTTAAATGTAGAAAACTTGCCTGCAATTATTTTTCTGTGGTGAGCTTAAATAAGGCTGGCTTATTTTCTGTGACGCTTTCATAATGTCCTTCCTTCCTTTGTGTAATCTGAGGTCATGGGGAGGCACTCAAAAAGAGCTGGTGCTACGAACTGCTAAAAGAAAAAGAAAAAAAAGCATATATTTTATGTATACATAGCTTGAATTCTGATAGACTTTAAATGACAAATTCTCGCCATTATACTCGTGAGTCAGAAAAGAATAGCTACAAAGAGCAAAACTAAGTAGGTACGTAATTGACAAAGGGATTTTTGTCAGTGCTTGGAAGTAAATTTAATGTGAAGGTTTGTTGTGGTTTCATTCAGTTGGTCTTAGCATTTCATTTATCAGGGTACAGCCCATGTGGGATGAAAGTGCAAGTGCAGAGTGAAAGTTCAGTAAGTGCTGGAGGTTTCTGTAAGCTGCTGAACCTCAGCAGCTGGAGAGGACTTCCACAGTGACTTCATCCCAAGCAGTACTGATGGGCTAGATACATTTCCCACTCTGATTTCCGTAAGTGGCCTTACCCATAAATTTACATGGATATCTATATAACATTTATTTATAAGGCAGAATAGAAATTTGAATTTGTAAGGAATATTACGCCTCCCTGTAGATTAGCATTTGAAATACGAAAAATTTCTTTTTTTACTGTAATGGACTATTTCTGAGAGAACCTAATTTCTCAGAGCTTTAAAAACCATTATACTTCTATTCACTAGTGCTAATATATAGGGTCTTTATTGTTCTGACTGATAGATCATGCAATTGATGTATTTTTAAAAATTATAATTTACAATATAACTTGTATGTGCTCTTTATGATTCTGGACAGGAAAGTAATTAATGGTTTCTACCTGTTAAACCATTAGTAAAAAATAAAATATTTCAGAATAAATAAAGGAAGGATAAATAATTTTGATTTAGAAGGTATACAAATGCCTTACCTATCTTCCAGTTACTTCTGGGAATAGCTATGAGAAGAACTTCTGTCCTGGAGGCTATCAGCTCCTCTTCTTGTAGAGAGGAACTGGTAAATGTTTTTAGACATTCAAAAATGATGTGGTACTAGAATTAGGGAAAAGTTTTGAGGCACTTTACAGAACAGATTTTTTGCATGAGCTGGCAGCACTTCTGTCTCCAGCTTAGTTTTGCTACTTCAGGGGCTTGGTTGCTTTTCAAGAAGTAAGAGGAGCTGTTGTGGTGGTTGAACTGTGAGTTGATGACACTTCAAAGTCTGGAATGTCTCTTTGGCAAAATGGGTCCTCAAGGTTCTTTGTGCTGTACAGTGACTTCAGTCTGCATGTTGAGTGTCACGCAACCTTTTGTTTTCCCAAGATTCAGCCATTTGTAGCAAACAAATATGGAAGTTTTGCCCATTATCAGCCTCTTTTAAAGAGCAAATGTTAAAGTTCTCAGATAGAAATTACACATGCTTAAGATGGGTTTTTTCAGGGGAGACCTGACACACAGACATGGCCTCTTACAGAAATTAAGAAACATCAAATATTTCCACTTTTTCTGCATGAAGTGCAGGAGGCTTCTTTTGGACCTTACTTCATGTAACAAAGAGGAGACAAGCAGGAAGGTGGTAAATACAACAGAGAGCAGGATAGTGCTGCTGACTGTGTTTCTGTCCATATTCAGTTACCTGTCAGTGTAAGGAAGAAAGTGTATGTGGGTCAGGTAGCCACATGTATGGAAGATGCTACAATGACAGTGACAAGAAAGGTACCTCAGCTGGTGAGGGCAAGCAGTTAGTGCAGAGGGCAGGAGTGACAACTCCTCATTCCATCCCAGATCTAGGAGGAAGACTAGCAGGATTCCTGACATGGGTGGGTGTGATGGTACAGTCATATTGCTGAACTTAAGAAGTGTTGCCCACAGAATGGCAGCTGGTGGGGGGGGTGTTGTGGCTGTATTGGAACAGGGATTGCCTGGGATAGAGTTGTTACAGGAAAAGGCTATAAGACTTTGAAAACAGGTATTTCATACTGAAAAGCAGTAATCTTGAGAGGACAGTAAGAGTAAAAAAAAAATCAATGGGAACATCTGAAGCCAGGTTTTATAGTAATCAGTGTTTGATGGCTCATTGAACAACCTTTACTGCCATCTGTGTGTGTATGTGTGTCCAGTATGAAATCAAATTATATTTTTGTATTTTCTCAAGCTCCATACAGTGTGGACAGGGAGCTGAATTTTAGCATGCAAACAGCTCGGGAAATGAGGTTGCTACTAGTACACTTACTTTTTTATATTCTTGCCTGGTCGTTCTTTCTTACAGATGCAATTTTGGCACAATAATCCTTTGACTAATCAGCCTGCCTTTTAAAATCCGGGTCTGCAGTGAAGATGTTTATCTCTTCCTGGTTCCAGATAGGTTAAAAAACATAAGAGGACAAGAAGGCAAAAGCTAGCCCAGAAGGCCAACTGTATCCTGGGCTGCACCAAAAGAAATGTGACCAGCAGGGCAAGGGAGGTGATTCTCCCCCTCTACTCTGATCAGAGTGTTCAGGTATGGAGCCCCCAGTACAAGAAAGACGAGAAGCTCTTGGAGCAAGTCTGGAGGAGGGCCACAAGGATCAAAGGGCTGGAGCACCTCTCCTGTGAAGACAGAATGAGACAGTTGGGTTTGTTCAGAATGGTTCTGAGGAGACTTTTTAGAGCCTCCAGTACCTGAAGAGGCTAAAGGAAAGTTGGAGAGGGATTTTTTACAAGGGCATGTAGCAACTGGATGAGAAGAAATTAATTTAAAATGAAAGAGGGTAGATTTTGTTAAATGTTAGGTAGAAAGTGTTTCCCTTGGGGACATGAGACAGTGGAACAGGTTGCCCAGGGAAGTTGTGATGCCTATAGATGTATCCAAGGCCACACTGGATGGGACTTTGGACATCATGGTCTCGTGGAAACTGTCACAGTCCATGCAACGTTTTGGGACTAGATCATCTTTCAGGCCTTTTTAGGCCATTCTGTGAATAATGGAGACTTTCAGGATATCCAACGAAATTCAAATCCCATGAAAGGAAAAGGAATGGGCAAAGATTTGTGATGGTGTTTTTATTCCTTGAGCAGCAGAAGGAAAGCCACATCTACTTATTTCCTGGTCTAGCCTCTGTATGGGCATTCCTGATTTGTAGATTCATGGTTGTCTGACATCTTTATCCAATCTAAACATAAGATTTATTGCTTTTATATAACTCCTATATCAAAAGTGGCCTTGGTTTACAATTTAAGAAGAAACCTGATCATTTTCATTTTTTGATATCATGTTTAAAAATCAGAACTCTTGAATTTTTTATTTATTTTTTTTTTAATGAAGCTGAAAACATACAAGCAGTAACTGTAATCCCAGATGAGCGAATATTTGTGACTTTGAATCCTAAACCTGTGAAACCTTTTGGGTGTAACCAAAGCCTCAACCCAACCTCTGACTTTTGAACTGCCTCTTGCACTGGAAAAGTGGAAGGACAGATTTTCTTCTCTTAAGAACTGCTGGCCAGATGCTTTGAAATGATAGCCACAGTTACTTATCTGTACAAGTTTGCTGTCGGATCTATACAGCCTGTGGCAATCAGAGTGGAGGCAGAAGGTATCTGGAAGAGGCTTTGAAGCATGTTGTGGGATGCAGTCACTGAGCTTCCTTCAGGCTCCTAGTTCATAGAACTCATGCTCACTTATTTTTTAATGCTTTTCCTCCATTTGTATGATTTCCCTTTTGTCCACACCCTCTCACTGGCTTTCCCAGCTGTCAAGGAAAACTTTGAGACACTTGAGTGTTTGAAAAGGGTTTTTGAATTTGTTTGACCTTGTAAGCTTGAATACAGCAGCTGCAGAAACAATGCTTCTGCATTTTTTCCTGCCCCAGAGCACATTAAGAAGGCTGCAGTGACCACAGCAAGTGAAGAGGAAACGATGCCACAGGAGTTGAATACCTCAATGTCCAAAGATCCTTTGCTTTGAAGTCAGTACTGTTCTGTGCATGCTGAAGTGGAAAGGCTCTACAGTGGTTTTGCAGCATTAGAAATCCCTGCAAAAATGCAGAGACACCAGGGACCAAAATATTACCCAGTTGCATGGGTCAGATCGAGATGCCAGAAAGAGATGTGAATTGTGCCATCCAGATGGGTAGCAAAGGCCTTGTAGCTCAGTCAGAGCTGAGAGTTTGACACAGAACTTACAACATGAGAAATGTTCCTCTTTGTTGTGCAGGCCTATTGTATGGTCACAATAGCTTGCTGTAATTCATGAAAAGCTACTTATTTCTTCCACTGGAAGCCTGGGGGCTAGAAGGGCTTGCAGTTTGAGTCGAGGGTGGACCACACAATCCAGCCCATCTGATGGGGTGAGTAATCTGACTGTAATTGCAGCAGGAGCAATAATACACTTTGCACTTATGGAACAGCTTCTATTCAGGGCTTGTTCTTCAGGGAATGGATGCAGAACACAAGAAGAACAAGGAGCAGCTCTTTGTAGTGCATCATGTTAACTTTTGACCTTCTGGTGCCTTTGTACAAATACAGGAGCTTTTGCCTCTCTATATAGGATTTCAAGTTATTAGGAAGAAGGTATTTTTTTCTGCTCACTGTTGGACTGTTGCACATTTATGAGGAACGAAGCAACCTTAATGTATGTAGCAAAGAAGATGCTGAAAACCTGTTGTTTTTGTATTTCTGCAGTGTAATGACTGGCTTGTAGGAAAAGTGGTGATGATATGAAAAGAGTCTATTTCATTTTTCACTTCCAGCACTGGATAGTAAAGATTAATTCTTTTGTGCTTATTTTCAGACTGGCTATTTCCATCTTCCTCATGGAGACTACTTCATTGAACCTATTAAAAAGCACTCACATAAGGAGGGAACACCTCATCCCCATATTATATATGGGACAAACATCCTCCAAAATACTTTAAGGAGAAGGCGCGCGATCCTGATGGAAAAAGAACAAGCATGTGGACTGAATGGTACAAATATTGCTGGATTCTGCCTATTTGCTTTCTCCATCTTTTTAAGCAGCTTTTGTTTTCTAGTAGTGTGTGCCTTCTGTCAAACTTTTAAAAAATTCTGTAAAAAGAGTCAAAACAGCTGGAAAACCACCTGTCTGGGCTGCTTTCTGAAAACATACATCCCCCATAGGACTGTTGGAATATGTTTTTCACACCATTGATCCTCTCCACCCCTCACTTTTTTCTCCAGCCAGAACTGCTCAGTGAATTTGACTTGAATCCTTCAGTAGACTGGGATGATAATTGCAATCATTATTTGTAATAAAATATTCCTGCTCCACACAATTGCTGTCCTCAACATAAAATATTCCCCTTCTAATCCACAGTTTAAATGTAGGATTCCTATATTCTTTATTATAACTACCAAAATGTACCAGAACTTCTACTTGGTTGTTCTGAAAGTGAAACGCAAGGGTGTTTTTTGTAGAAGAGTAAGTAAAAATAAGTTGAACATTGGTGGAATAACACACTGTGTTGTGTCTTTTGAGAAAATGAATCAATACACTAGCCTGGAAAGAAAAAGTGCATCTAGAGGGTAGTTGGCATCTCATAATTACAAAATGAACTCCTTTATTTAATAAAACCATTTACTTCATTGACTTTATACCAGAAGTTGACAGATATTGGATTCGTTCTCTGATTTTTGAGGCCTTTAAGATGAGTCTGCATCAAAATTTAAAAGAGATACAGTATTAGTAGGGGGAATAACTAATAACCTAAGTGACATGAGGCCCAAGTTATGTACAAATAGAGCTGCAAAATACACAGGGGTGTATTTCTGTCTTTTCTCTGGTTTAAGAGTAGTTGGTTCTTTTCCAAGGGTGGAAAAAAAGGAGGAATGTAGAAAGCATTAATCTTCAGCCATAGACCTTTGCACTTCTTGCTTTCAGTATGAAATGATAGCTGGGAGAAACAAGAAAGCCGACAGAGAGAGGGGAAAAGGTCTTCTGTGATATTGAGTAGGTGAGGATAGGGGAAGGCCATAAGAAATAATGAGGATGTTGTTCCTTTTTATTTTCATCAAATAAAAATATATCTTCTTGTTAGACAAATAAGCCTGAAGTTGAAAAGAAGCCTGAAGTTGAAAAGCCATGAACAGTTCATATTGATGTCTATTTTGGCTTACATCTAAAATAGCTCCCCAGTTTTCTGTTACTTCTGATGTCTGCTGGGATAAATGAGAGGGGTTATTTTAGATTTGTCTTTGGAGAATGAAGAAGTATTCTTGCCAGCTGTCTTCAGGTTTCTTTTATGCATGAAATAACATCTGTAAACAATTATTTTAAGTATGGATAGAAGATTGGAGATACCAGGGATCATTCTTTGTGTATTTGCTTTGTGTAGTATGCTTATTTTCTTTCTACCTCTCACTTTTTCTTTCTGTATCATCTTTCAAAGTTCTGGAGGATGAGACAGAGAAAGACTGTGCTGGATGATGAGGAAAATGGAGCCTAGTTTCCCTGACATTTCATCACTTAGACAAGCTAAGTTTGCACTAATAGGCTTCTGAATTCACCCAGTCTGATGTTATTCATTCTAATGAATGAACAGAGAGAGCTATGCCCAGTGATAATAATACGCTCATGATATTCCAGACTAAAAAAGGGAGTGTCTTATGAATTCACAAAGTAATGTACTGGCATTTATGTTTCTATGTTATGTTAACCTGGCTGAAAGACATAAAGAGGCAAAGTCTTCTTTTAGTCAAGTAGTATTCTTCTGCACTGTCACAAAAGTTAAGTAATCAGTGTGAAAAAGTGCATGCAGAAATAAAAGCATTCCCTTCATTACATTTTTGCCCTTCCTGTCACAGGATAAAACACCCTCTGGTTCATCTAAAGGCCTCAATTCTTCAGTTATCCTTCAGTTGCTCTTATTAAAAGTGAAATACAGAACAAAAAAAAAAAAAAAAAGTGAGTTAATTCTTACTTCTGAGCTAAATATATTTGCTACACAGGCTTTGAGAAATACATGGTGCATGAATAAATTTTGTGGAAAATTGTCTCTTCCTCCTTTTCAAGACCTCAAGCCTTTCATGTGGTTAAGTTTGATTCTAGAAGTCTGATGCACCCACATGATATCACAGGTAGCCCAAAGTAATGTTTTTGGGATCACTTTAAAGTAAAACAATTTTAATTTACAGTTCACATTTGCTTTTACAAATTCATCCTGTTTTACAGATTAAACATTGTGATCATTTTGTAATCTCAGCCATAGCTTTGTGCCCATCGGTCTGGGGCTTAACTGATTAAGAGTTTCCTTTTCAACCTCTTGTAGGAACTGGTTTTCAAAATCAAAACACACAGCCCTTGTGGGCAGAAATTCAGCATATGGATTGTCTGCTTTTTTATTTATTTGAACTGTAATTCTGTTTTTTACACTTGAGTTGAGCCGCCTAAGTAATTTCTAAGACTCATGCTTGGGAAACCTTTAAGTGCCCAGGCTAAAATGTCATGGTGATCTTTGCTTGGAAAAGTTTAACCACCTGAATGCTGCCAAGTCAGGACACAAAGTTAAGCAGTGATAGTAGTAATCTTTTAGTCAGAATCTAAAGACTGGTTTTATAGTCCAAGTCAAGAGAGGAACTGGTGTGAGAGGGAAAAGATAGAGGATGCTGACAGCCTGTGTGGTTTTTTTCAAGCTTTTTTAAAATGCGAGGATCATATTACCTCTTTAAAGAAGTTATGTGCAGCACGCTCACAATATTTACTGTGGCAGCAACCACATGAATCTCCAGGCTCCAACCTGCTTGTCATCTGTCTTATCTACATACAGTAGTACTTCAGCATCAGTTACATCCCTGTGGTCTTGAAATGATTATATGAGTTAGTTTATAATTGACAGTATCCTTAGCAGTTTCAGGTATTTGGTGAGCAATCATTGTGGTAAATGATGTAAATTAAAGCTTAGGTTTCTGCTGTACAGTTCCACTGCTGCTTAGGCAAATGCCAGATGACTCAGTCATTAGCTGCATGCACAACTGAGTGCTTATCTTGGAAGCAGCATTACAATACTGTACACTGCAAGCTACTGCTATCTTACTGTATTATTTGGCATCTCTGTGAAAAGTAGTCAAAAAGGATAAATGAGCAACTTTTCTAATCCTTTGTGCCTGTAGGAGAGGAGGTTTAAGGATTTGTGAGTTTAATTTTTTCTAACTAGGTTGTCTTAAAAACTTCACAGTGCTCCAAAGTATAGTGCAAGAGAGAGGGAATTATACTCCATTCTGCAGAATAAGGAAGAACTTTTCCTGTTTCCTTTTGCTTGTTCTCAC
Organism: Heliangelus exortis; assembly: GCF_036169615.1. NCBI lineage: Eukaryota > Metazoa > Chordata > Aves > Apodiformes > Trochilidae > Heliangelus > Heliangelus exortis. The sequence continues at coordinate 12,037,145 of NC_092454.1, read as the reverse complement.
ATCTGCCACGAGGTGTTGGTTTGTTTGTGAGCTGCAAAATAGAGTTTTGAGAGGGCTGTGAATGAGAATGCTCATGAATCAGTGCTACAGTGTATACTCTGGATTTCCTTTTCTTGGACTGCTGAGGTGGCCTGTTTGCTGTAGTTTTGAAGTAGAATAATTGCATTTATTCAGACTGTAACTCAGTGATGGCTGCAGTAGGCTGTAATATAAAACAATGGAAAGAAAGGTTTAGGTAATCAAAATAGATCTCTGAGAATACTTCATTGGAACTTTGGATACATGTAAGTTGGCATATATTTTGGTCCTCTTTCTGGCATTGAAAAGATTTCATAGATAAGTTCCATGTATCAGAAGTTAGGATTAGTTTGGGTTGTTTGTGGACCTCCAATTCCTTGTCTGCAGATGAGTTATAAGAGGAGTCAGAAATCTTAAATGGAATCTTTTCCATTTCAAGCAATTTTGCTTTGAGGCTGTAATAGGAAAAGGCTGGGTGGCAGGTAGTAGACAGGCCAGTTGCCGTGTGAAGTGACTCTCTAGAGTGAGAATAGCTTAAGGAGCAGAGCAACAGTGTCTGTACAAAACTGTTTTTTAAGTATTTTGAATAGTGGCTTGGTGGCGTAGTTCATTTAATGGGTGGCTAGAATGCCATTAACCTGTTTTAGAGAATAGTTATCTATTGTTTTTCCAAGCGTTATATCTCAGTGGAGGATTTTACTGAATCATTGTCTTGCTTTTGATGATTGACTTAATACAGCCAGAGGATTTTCTTAAGTTTTTCTGTCTGAAAGTGTACAGCATAAACTATTAGTCCTGGCTTTGTACAGTAAAGTCTTTTGTTTAACTACTTAGAAGAGGGAAGGGAAAAAAAGGTCGCCCCCGTTTTTTTTAAGAACATTGTTGCCAATATAAGCAGCCTTGCTTTCTGACAGAACTCCTGTTATGTGCTGTGTATCTTCCATCTTTTAAAGAACGATGCTGACATTTTTTCAGTTTTTCTTAATCTTGTATTTAACCACATAATTTACTGCTCAGCTTAATTTGCTTAGTTCCTCAAAAATTCAGAGACAGTTACTCTTAGAACTGTAATTTCACACATTGAATTGTTGTAACTGAGATGAATTCAATGTTGAGGGGAGAGCATCCTTCTCCCTCCATCCGTCTGCTTTCATAAATCGGCTCTACTAGCCTGTTTAGAAGATGCGTACCATAAAAAAGACCAAATAGCTACATTCAGTCAGAATGACCTCTATTTTAAAGCAGGAACAACAAGCAAAGAGCCTGCAGGAGTACATGAAGTATCTTTCAGCACTGGAACAGGCTGAGTTGAACTGAAAACTGAGTGCCTGCTTATGCAGACAGCAGGAGATTTAACATTTCAAGGATGGGGAATCTGGGGGAGGAAGACATGATGAGCTTGTTTGGATGAAACAGTGGCTGCTAACTGGTATCAAGAGGTTTTTCCCCACCTCAAACATGCTCATTAGATGACAGCAGAAGGCTGTAACTTTCAGGTTGAAGAAAGACTGCTGGGATTTTTATTTTTTTTTTTCTGTTGCCGTCTGGAGTTTATTTGAAGGTAATTAGAGATAAGATAGACTTCATTTGATTGTCATGTACCTCCCTTCTAAAACCAGAGAAATAAGTCTCCTTCAAATATAGGTATCCAACCTGTAACATATGATTTTAGGAAGACTTCTCTGTTCATTTCACTTCACTGTTCGAAATCCTGTTACTTCTAAAAAATGCACAGGTGCATATATGTAGCTATTGCTAAACAATAAAAAGGATTTGAGGGGCATTAGCACACATGTTTACTATTCTGTTACACTTAGCATAATTTTTTTTTTACTAATTAGCATATTCTGTTTACTATTATTTGAATTTTACATTTTAGGGACACAGGATGAGGTTCTCTCTTAACTTGAGTAGCCTAGCAGTTATATACTTGAGTTTAAGCTACTTATATTACAAGCTGGCACCTTTTAAAGTTAGTTGAGTAGAGCAGTCATTGTCAAAGGTGGATTAATCCTGTCCTAAGATGTCATCTTTGACTTTAGGGATGAATTTGCCTTGGGAGCTACCTAGGCAGTAGTTGCTAGCAATAGAAATATTGATAGATGAGAAAGGCATAAAATATTGTATTTTGTGCAATTCTTCTTCACCATTTAAAAGAGCAAAGAGTTAAAACTAAAATTCCAAGTGCATCTGAAGTCTGTGCTGAACAGGGACCAGAGAAATCTCAGTGTTGGCAGAGTGCTGGCACCTGCTTTCCCAATTCCTGATTGTTTTCCTATCTTCTCATTTCAACTGGAATTTAGCCTTCATTATTTCACTATTTAACTAGATGCTATTGTGCAGGAGATAAGGGAGAAAAATGGGGAAACAGGAGATTGTTAGAATGTAGTAATTGTACTTGTTGCCACCAAAAGACATCAGAAATGTGGTATGCTTCCTCACTCAGTAAATAAGTAAAAGTTTATGTTCTGTGATAGGCCCTTTTCCAGATGAAGTCTGTCAAAACTTAGGAAGGAAAAATAATACATTTTTCGTGGAATCTTTCTGTTCAGTCCCTGTGCCACTGGAAATATTTTCTATACCATGCTTGCTTGTGGGACTTGCTTTCCTCTAGTTTAATGGGTAGACCCTTCCATCGTTGATTGAAAGTTTTCTGAAGCACTTACCAGATGGATCCAGACTGAATTTAGTTCAGCTTTTCTAACCATGTACTATTTTAGAAGAATATATTCTTTGTGCTGTGCTTACAGCTTTCCTTATTAAATTGTCTGTGATGCTATTGCACTTTTTGAATGCTGCCAATGACTGGATAAACAAATGCTTTGGTAATGTAAATGTTAAATTGCTGCAGTATTGATTCAGTGAGAAATAGCAAGCTTTGAATTAAATTGTTAAATGTAGCATGCCATCCATTTGTCTTTTATAGGATAACACTAGCCTTGAACAGTTCTAAACCTTATTTCCAGAATTGGAATTGAAAACTCAGAAAGCTGAATTTAGAAAACATTTTTCTTGAAGGAGTTCAAAAATTTTCTCAGCACACATGACTTATTAGTGGAGTAGTACTGGCAAAGCCATTCAGCCTTCAGCCTGGTTGGTGCTAGGATTCCTAGTCATACTGAACTCTCTGTGAACTTTGTAGCAAGAAACTACAATTACCTTATTATTTCTGGGCAGATCACGGATTTCTAATTCTTCTGAGAAGTGCTGGTCTTGTACTGTGAAGCTAATGCAGTGATATGGGCTCAGTGTTCACAATTAGTTCCTTTGAAGTCTGTGTGTCCCTGATGAGCCTCCTGCAGCCTGCTGTCATACATGACCCACTTTAAACAGGTGTCTGAACACAGGTTTTCTGTAGGAAAATCAGTGTCCTTGTAGTTTCTCCACTTCTTTCTTGGTGTTGGTGTTCTGCACTCAGTGCACATCATCTGCTCGAGCATGGATGCAATTTGTTTACTTGGAGAGACTCCTCTGAATCAATTGTACTTAAAAAGAGATTGTAAGAATCCTCTCAACATAGATTTTAGCTTTATGATTTGTAGGGAATGAGGGAAACTGCATAACTTAGGAGGTTGTAAGATTTTTTTTTATATTAACCATCACTTCAGTCATCTTGTAGAGGACTGTAAGCTCTCTTCTGTCTAGGGAAAAGTGGGACCATGTCTGGACTTACCCCACTCCAAACGTAATTACTTGGTAGCCTCTTCTGGGGAGCACAGATTCTATTTGGCACTCCTGATTAGCTGCTGAGTGTAGAATGGATTTCTCAACTCCAGTGGTGGATGCTTGTGTGGATGATTCTCATAATGAATTTTAGGCAATATTTAGTAGCTTGGCACATTGTTTTTAGTAGATGCAGTTGCACTAGGCAGCAGTCTGCAGAGTCTTTTGTAGTACAGAGTGTCATTTCTGACACAGGTCTTTATGTCTGTAATGTTTTTGTTCACAGAAAACAAAGATCTGCCTTGTCAAAGATTCAGTGAGCTATGGGGCTTGCTGTATGGATTTGGTTTGTTCTGAAGGACTTATAGGATGATGTTTGGTCCTCAGTTTCATGGTTCTTACATAAAGATTTCCTGGATATATTTGCAAATAATTCTTATTTAATGTGTGCTGTTTCTGAACTGTGCTGAAAAAAACCTGTATGTAAATAACAGACTGGAGGGACAGTATTCACTTAAAGATCACGTAGAATTGCATACCCTATTTTTCTAGCAATGAATTGTCCAACAAAGGTAGGCATCCATCCCCATATAAGAAAAAAAAAAAAACCAACAAAAAAGGTGACTAGAAGATTGCTATGCTAAAGGGTATAGATAATGTTTTCAATCAATACCCTTACATTCTGCACCTGTTTCAAGACAGTGGAACCATTTTTTGCAGACCAAGGTTTCTATATGAAAGAGCAAAAACCACAATATTGATTTTTTGTCATAACCTCTTCTACAATTTTTGCTTTTCTTCTGTTCCAAATAGTCAACCTCAGCTTAGTTCAGCAAGCAACACATAATCAGGTAGCTTACCTGAAAAAATTATGTATTCCTATCCTCTTTAACAACTAAAAGTGGTCTTTTGCACCAAAATTAGACTTAAATCAGAAGTAAACTGTTCTAATCAGTCTCAAGAAACACTTCCCTCAAATTAATCTCAGGGCAAACCAGAAAGTCCAAAGCGTTGATGTCCTGTATTAATTTCTTCCAAACAAAAAGTCATAATTCCATGCTGTATCTGGACTGCAATCATTTTAAAAAAAGGTCTTGTCTAATATTTTGCTCAGCTGTTCGAGTTGAAGCTGCAGACAGAGAAATTGTATTTTAAATACTTTTTAAGCACAAAACACAGTTCCAGCCTGAGTCTTTCACTCTATGGAATTTAGAATTAGCAGCAAGTTTCCGATTCCAAAACAATCATATTCCTTCCCCTCTGATCTTCATTGCTGTCAGTTGAGCTCCCAGTCTGGATTCCCCTCAGCTCTGTGAAGGTTGGATTTAGACTGAAGTCTCCTTTCAGGTGCTGCAGTTTTAGCAGGGGATCATTCCTGACAATTTCTATTTTATATATTCTCCAGGAAAACATTCACTGAGCCACTTCCTGCTTTTATGGTATTTTCTTTTCTATGCCTGTTGCATCCATTGCCCATTGTGAGGTTTTTCTGTCAGTCAGGTCTTAATCAGAAGAGACGGAAGTAGAAGAGAAGGATGAAAGTTGATCTGCCAGGATGGTAATGGGGAGGAAGGGGCTAAAAAGCAGTTTCCTGCAAAGCCTGAGTCAGAAACATTGGCAGGCAGCTGAAAGCTGTCCAAGCAGAGACAGCCTTAGCATTAGGGAATGGATTACTGAACACCCTCTTCCCCAGCTAATGGATGTAACCTCGTTGTATCCATCATTGCCCATTTTTAGGTTATTTTTTTCATTTTAAGCTAAAATCAGTCATACTATTTTATGATGTGTGTGAGCTGGATGTCCCTTTCAAAGGCAAACCCATCTGCATTTTTCTCTCTCTGATCCCATGTGTTTACATACCTCTGTAATTTCAAGGCTGCTTAGAGAGAGGAGAAGCGAGGGACTTTATGCAAATGAAAAATGAGATTGTAAACTGGAAAATAACTGAAGCTGAGGCTATTGACAGGGCTTTGCTTGATTCTCTTTCCACAAGAGTGTGAATTTCAAAGCTCAAACTTTGACACACTTCTTGTCATTTTCCTGTGGGAGCCCAGATAGCTCTTGTCTGTGAATGATTCTGGCATAGTTTTCTCTAGGCAGCAAATCCTAGGGAGTGCAGTTAATTATAGCCGATGCTAGTGGTGAACCTCCACCCTGTGCGTGACAAAAATGGAAGTAAATAATTAGAATCATGACATCCAAATGGTTATAGTGCATCTCGCAACCAGTCTCTGAAAGGAAGCTGGAATCAAAGGAAAAAGTCACTTTCAAAACCAAGAAACATCCAGTAGCTCATACAGTGGTAGTCATAAAGAGCTGAGAGTACCACAGGCAACCCCGGGACAGTGTCATCCTAACAGAACCGCTTGTGCAAGGTGCCTGGTGGTAGGAGTCTTTAACTTCTCACATGCAAAGATGCATGCCACGGCTGGGCTGCCAGGTGAGAAGTGTCTGTATGTCATGTGCACAGTTTCCTGCTCTTCTAGCAATTGGAGATGCATTGATCAGCTCACCCCACCTGCAGGACAGAGTATCTGGCTGTCCCTGGTCTGCAGTTTCAGTGGCTAATGCCAGTGTATAGATGCCTCATTAGGCACAATGAAATCTGCTGTGCTGAGCTGCAGCAGGAGAACCTCCATAGTCATCATTCAAACCATCTTGAAGTTGTGAAATGTTGTTACCAGGACCTGTTTTTAACATTGAAGCAGTATGTGTCTGAGATTTTAAAAACATCATATTATCAATATTCGTCTCAGTAATTCTCAGACTGTCCAGGCCCAGGATTGGGGGGGCAGTCCTCACCTTAGAGACCTGATCTTGCAGTGCTGTTTGCTGCAGAAGCACAGCAGGGTTAGGACTGAGGCTTTGAAGACTGTATTGCTCTAGTATCATCACGTGAAGTACACGACATTTGTCCTCAACCAAGGACAAGAGGGCTTCTCAAAGTACTAGCATGTTTTTTTCTTTTAGCATGCTAGTGGGATTGGTATATTTTAAATACAGTGGAGAAAGGGGATGGAAAAAACAACAGCTGATCCAGAAAAAGACCAAATGAATTTTACTGCATATGTCCAGAGATCAAATGCTGCATATGCAGCATTCTTAAAGATACAGTACTGAACCTTGAAAGAGTAGCATTTTTTTTCAAGATTAATTCCAGACTGTTTTAGTAATCTGAATTTAAATCAAAATAATTAAAAGGCATAGCCTAACTACCACTTCAAAGACCTATTCAGTAAATAGCCATTTCTTTTTACAACACAGATACCATACAGTAATTCAGTTACAGTACTTTACATTTGAAACTGATAAACAAGTCAAGTTTATGGGATTACGGGTGAACTGTAATGGGTATTTTCCATGTAAAACAAACTGCTGTGCCAGGAATGTTCACTTGCTGATGGATGGTGCATTCATGAGTACTTGGCCTTCAGACAGGTGCCTGAAGATTGGGAAGATGAGGAACAGAATTTCACTGACTTGAGGCCTGTAACCCAGTCCTGTCCAATCCCCTACCTTACTTTCAAGCCACCTGGTTTCTCATACTCCCTAATAAAAATAAGTCATGATAGCTTTGAGTGATATCTGGAAAATTTGCTATTTTCTCTGTAAATCTGGAGGGAGGAAGTAAGGAAAAAAAACCAGTTGAAATTTAAATCCTGTCAATTTAATATTTAAAGGCAAACATCTGGACTTACACACTCCATTAGAATAGCTAATTAGCTCTGTTACAAAATGAATGGCATTATGTATTAGTTTGCTGTTAGTTGCTCTCTGAGTATTACTGTCTATATGCATCTCTAGACTTATTTGTAGTTTTTTTGCTTTTATGTAGTCAAACTCAGTGGTAGGGGGTGAAGGTCAGAGATGCTTCTGGGTTTTCCCTTGCTCTTGGGTTTTACCATGGAAACCTCTTTAGTATTGTCAGATTTCCAAGAAATCTGGAGATGATGAGAGCAGGACAGGCACAGTGAAGTCTGTAATAATTGAAACATAAGTGTCAGCTTAGACAAGCTAGGGGGGTGTTCATTACTCTTAATTTTGGAAGCACAGTTCATTTTTATTTGCTTTACAATCACACTGTGTGACACACACAGTATATTTTATACCCCCTTGCAGGGGATGGTGTGGAGGCAATTGTTCTTTCTAGATAGACAGAAGCTCCTGAGCTTACAATTAGTTACTATATTGCTGTTTGGCACTGGAAAGCAGAGGGCATAGCTGAGCATCCCTGGTGTTTCATGGGGCTGCAAGAGCTGCTGTGGTTGAAGGGCACTGGGAACACTGTTAGGCTGGCTGTGCCAATATCAGGATCTCAACATAGATTGTTTTTCTTGATTTTTAGATGGCTCTGGCATCATGACTTGAACCCTGTTATGTCTCAGCCAGTCTGCTGTGCCATGTCCAGTGTGCTGCAATGGTTTCTGATGTGTCCTGTGCAAATTTACCTTTAGCTGAACTAATAAGCTGAACTAATTGTAGAATGAAAGAGATGGAAAATTCCTGACAGTGACAACACATAAAATGGCAAATACAAATACCAAATTGGGGTTTAAACTTTGCTTTACTAGCAGCCCAGGACAAGGGTTTTCAATAGGCTTTTGAAGTATTTGGAAAGCACTGATTAGTGTCTTTCTTTTTAGCTTTTAAAATTCCTTTCTGTCCTGTTAGTGCACAGTAACCCTGAGTTGGGGGAAAAATGAAAAATAATGTGTTTATAACCAAAAGCTAAATAAATTTTGTATACAGAAATTTATATATGGAACACTAAAGGACTGTCTGTTCAGCTCCCCGGATGATTGAAAAAGTTTCGTTGAAAGGGTATGCGTGGTACTCGCAATACTTCATATTAGGTTTTAGAGTGGTTTTCTTCTACCTCCTTCTCCCCCCAAGTGTTTTGATACATTTAAGTTGATGTGGCTTCCATGTACAGTAGGTAATTCTATGGCTGACACAGAGGATAAAGCCTAGTAAGTTCTGAAAAAGATGAGGTTATGTCTTCTATATTAGTAAACCTAAGCTAAGATGTAGAAAAAAGGGAAAGTGTAATCTAGTTTATTTTCTTAATATTCTCCTGTTTTTCTGTATTATAAATCAGGATTCCAAGGTAACTAAGACACAATTTTAAAATTATTGATTAGAAGACTGGGAAATTCTCATTATTAATGCTAGTGAAATAACCCCATGTATATTTTAATGAATGCCTCATTAAACTATGAAAGTTAATGCATCCTGCTACATTTTTACTTAGCTATTTGGGAGCTTGAAACAAATTATTTCTTAAACAGTCAGTTCTGCAAATACTAAGACAAAGATTTGTTGAGAACTTTTTTTTTTTTTTTTTTAATGGCACCTGTTTTATGCTTGGACATGAAATTACCTATTTATGTCTGGTGCTTTATAGTTGGATTAGTATGCTACAGGTGGAGAATTCTCTCAAATCCAGTCTTGAAAAGGTTTTTTTTCAGCTGAATTCTTGACTTATTTTCACATCTGGATAAGTTAAAATAGGTGACTCTGTCTTCTTGAAATTTACCCAAGGTTTCTGTGGTGGCAGTGCCAAAGAATACAGGAATTCCAGTGGTTTCAGCTCTGTTTTTGCACTTTCCACTGAGTGTGGGAATCCCATAACCTCTCTGTTGACATATTAAAAGAGACTGTTGGAAACATCTCACAGTTTAAGCTGTACGTTTTGAAAGCTGAGCTAGAAACTGTTATTTTTTAGAAATATGAGCATATCTGAGTAACTGAATGATAAAAATAGCCTGAAAATACTTAATCAATGCCAGAATGGGTAGCAAAAACCTGACATACTGCATGTGTCAAATAGCTACAAGGGCAAGCAGCTTACATCATGAATAGATATTTCTTTAGTACCTCTTCTTGAAATATCTTGTTTAAAAGATGCCAGTCGTATTCCAAACACTATGTATTCTGGTTTACAGCACTATTTTTTATATCACAGAATCAGACGGGTTGAAAGGTGAGTGCTCAGCAGCTAATTATTCTTGCAGTCTGACACCGTAGATACTGATGGCAAACGCTGTTCCTACAGAATAAAACTACATTTGTACTAAGAAATGAAATACTTCTATATTCTTTAATATTACTGCCAAGTTACATGGAATATGCATACATTAAATTTTCTCTGTTTCCTGACCAGAGTGGCCGGATCCTGACTACTTAATAAGATTCACAACCTATGTCCACTCCTGTGCCATGCACAGGAATTGGCTGAGGACTCATTTTTTGGCCCTTACTGAGGTTATGCTGGGAACCATCTGCTTTAACAGTGTGGGAAGACAAATTCCAATGGGGCAAGTTCTTGGATATTTTTGGTGAGAAGAGAGAACTTAAGATGATGATGCTTCAGGAGTGGTGTTATATGTGGTACACAAAGAATGTATCACCTGGAGATAAACCAAGTTAGTGGTGGGTGCTCTGTGCCCTGGAAGAGCATCTCTTCTGGGACAGCAAGGCTGCTGAACAAGGATGGCTTAGAAATGTGAGGATGGCAATCACAGAAAGCTGATAATGTCAGTATTTTATAGCTGAAGGTCAAGTAGGATTAAGGCAGTTGTAATAGAGTAGTGGAGTTCCTTGTCACTCCAAAATATAAAGATCAGATGGGAGTGTATGATAATTGACTCTCCATATGGGGATAGGGTAGTGAGTTTTCAGGAGTGATTTCTGCTTACAGCTGCCAAGGTCTGACTAGGGGGAAAATGGTCATTTGAGTTTTATGGTATTTCTTTGAATTATTTTAAGGTGTCAAAGTTAATCTGTGACTAGCTTCAGCTGACTTGACTCTACATTTTTGATGACAGAAAAAGCAGGCTGAAAAATAATCCAGCACCTCTGGACAGTGTTCATATGTCAGAATATCACTTCCCCAGTTAGTTGACTCTACAGCTGTTGAGACAGAATAACAGAATCAGAGGATTGTTCTGACTGGAAAAGGCTTTTAACTCCAACCATAACCTCACTCTAGCATCCATTAACCTAGCTTTACCAAGTCCTGTGCTTAAACCATGTTCCTAAGCACCACATCTATACATCTTTTATACAGCTCCAGAGATGGTAATTCGTCCACCTCATTGGGCAGCCTATTTCTGGTGTTTAATTACCCTTTAATTAACCTTTTCAGGTTTCTTCTAATATGTAATCTAAACCATCTGGTGCAATGATCTTGAGATCATTTCCTCTTCTCCTGTTGCTTGTTACTTGGGAGAAGAGACCAACACCTACCTGGCTACAACCTCCTTTTAGGTAGTTGTAGTAAGTGATAAGGTCTCCCCTCAGCTTTCTTTCCTCCTGGCTAAACAACCCCAGTTCCCTCAGCTGCTCTTCATAAGATTTGTGCTCCTGCTGGCCACTGCTTGTATTTCTGATACAAGTCAAGATGCTGTTGGCCTTCTTGACCACCTGGGCAAATACTGGCTCATATTCAGATGCTGTTGACCAATACCCTCAGGTCCTCTAGGCAGCTCTCCAGCCACTCTTCCCCAAACCCCATGTAGTATTGTACAGGGTTGTTGTGACTTAAGTGCAGAACCTGTCACTTGGCCTTGCTAAACCTCATACAATTAGCCTCAGTCCATCAATCCAGCCAGGTCCCTCTGCAGACCCTTCCTATTCTCAGGTAGATCAACACTCCTGCCCAGCTTGGTGTCATTTGCAAATTGACCAAGGGTGCACTCTATCCCATGATCCAGATCATTGCTAAAGATACTAAAGAGAACTGGCCCCAGCAATGATCCCTGGGGGAATTAAACTGGTGACTGTCAGCCAGCTGGATTTAAATACATTCACCACAACAATTTGGGCCCAGCCACCCAACCAGTTTTTTTACCCAGCAAAGCATACACCAGTTTAGGTCATGTGTAGCTGATTTCTCTAGGAGAAATCTGTGGGAAACAGTGTCAAAGGCTTTACTAGTGTCTGGGTAAACAACATCTGCAGCTGAAAGGGTCCACTAAATCGGTCTCTTGTCATATAGGTTTGTTAAGCTAAACCTGTCTTGCATGCAGACAGCCATTTAAATGTTGTTGTAATGTACAGTTCTTGTTAACTTGGAAGGTTCTTCATGAGGGTGCTGCTATGAGCTGGAGCAGATTTACAGCCTGTAGGAGGGCTGCATGCTGTTTTGAAACCAACCAACAGGCTGAGGAAACACAGGACTGGTGGCAGCTCATGGCTGTCCTGCATGTGTGTGTTTGCCTCTGACTTCCTATCCTCCCGTGATAGGAGGCACGAGCAGCTGGACCTAGCTAAGATGACTAAATAACTAGTTTTGCTGTACTTACTGAAGGGAAGCCATGAGCCAGAGAGGAGTTTCTGTGGATCACAAGTTGGCTCTGGGAGGCCTAGAAGAGGGTCTTAAACTCACATGATATTTCTGATCCTGCATGAGAGAGCATAAACAGGCAAAAAAGTGCTGGGCACATTGGTTTTGTGGTGATGGGTGATAGTACAAAGAGGGTTTTGTAAAGAGTATCTGTGTGGAGGGAGTCCTCCATCAGTTGTTGCAAGGCTGAAAAAGCCAATATGGGATTCTCTGTATAGGTGTACAGAACTCTCTTTCTGGCTCCTACCTGTCCTCTATAAAGAGATGCAAATCTTGAGGTGCTTGCACTGAGCTGAGTAAGACTACAAGTAGGAAGACAGGCCACTTGTTTTCCCTCTAGGGGAATTCTTAACTCTCCCTTTCTGCTCTGCAGCTGCTTATCCCTGATAAAACTGCAGGATGCTGATATCCTGGCTGAAGGGTGGACCAGTATGGAAGGAAGCAATATTATGGACCAGAGAATGGCCTTATACTGAAATGGTATTGTGAATTTAAATATATAAGTATAGATAAACTGCCTCAATGGCTTTTGCCCAAGAAGAATGGCTCTCCATCTCTATGGTACAGCAGCCAGCCTCCTGCTGGGTTCACAAGTTTATTAAAGTCCAGGAGGTGGAGACCCCTTTCAGCTGCATCTTGATTCCCTGTTGTGGCTGGTTGCAAGCTATACAGCTTGAAAATTCTGTTGCTGTCTTGTCCCAAGCACATGCAAAGAGCAAACCTTCTATCTAAATCACACATACAAACATTAGAGTCCTTTCATATCCTTTGGCTTTTCCAGCATGGTTTTGCTTTTTTTCTGGCACCTTTTCTTGTGTTATCTTCAGCCTGTAGCCAGTTTTTTCTTTCTTCATCATTACATGTATGAATATGTATAATAGAAAATTTTGGAGTCCGATTCAAGAGGTTCTGGATACTATTCAGTTAACCTTGCTGGAAAGCAGATTAACCCTGACTGTGTGCAGACAAATGCTTCAAGATGCCACTTTCAGTTATTTGCATTAATATTGCATGAGTGAATTTTCATATAAATATGCAAAAAAAAAAAAAAAGAAATCTTAATAAAGCAAATATTTTTAAATTCTCGTTTGCATCATAATGGCTCCCCAGTACTGCATTTCTTTGTCATTTCTTAGGACAACAGTTTTTAAATTATTTGGTAATTTATTAAGACATAGACAGAATTTATTGGGAATTTTCCATCTGCAAGTTGGTTTTACAGTGAAATGTATTCTGTTTAGGACAATACTTGCTTTCATCAAATGAAAACAGCAAGTTAAATTGTTTTCAGTTGCCCTTTTACCAGGTGCTAGATGGATTCATAGAAAAGTCACCTTGTTCTCCTAATCCGTAACACTGATGGTTTTACCAAAATACAAGAAGCCAGACACTGTAGTTACTAGGTGAATGAGCATGGAAAGTTCAAATGACGTTGAGTAATGTCCTCCTAGAGAAGCATCTTATGCAGCAGTATTTTTTTTCTTTTACTCATTGAGTAGAAACCCCAAAATTTTCAGGCAGAAGGAAAATCATGGAGGCAGAATGCCGGAATCTCCAAGTGTAGGTGTCCCCCATGAAGTTGTTCTTTTTATACCTCCTGATGCTTGTGGCCCAGAACATTTATCATTCAATCCTTCCAGTCTAAAGTGGTTATGAGCAGCTGACACACAGTCAGCAGCAGCATGTGATTAAGTACATCAGTCAACACAGGTCCAATTTTAGCTTCCTTTTGCATTAGAGTGGTGTGACTCCACTGTATGATACTTCATGTTTTTGACAGCAGGAATGCTAAAGCTAAACATACCTTGCACAATTGTAAGCTTTCTTTCTCTGTGCTTGTTTTTGTAGGGACTTGGGGGTTGTCAGCAAGGAGAATTATGTGACTGAGTAGCTGTAATAGTTTCCTGCGTAAACCGTGATTCACACACAGAAAGCATTTGTGTGATTTAGCTTAATCTGTTTAGGAAATTCGTACAAAAAGACCAGGTTGGGTTAATTATTCCATTTTAAATTCAAATTCTTTCTTCCTTGTTTTACAACAGTTTTTCCATATAGAATGTGAGCCCTTACTGTTTCATTGTTAGCATTGAGGATTAGTTTTGTTATGGATATTTGTACCCAGCCTTTCCCTTTTTTAGTCTGTGGTTGGATTTACGTATACTTTTTTATGCTGTTACTATTATTAATGATGATTGCATATGTTTATTATACAACTACCACTTCAGCAGTCTATAGATGTCTTGAAGAACTCACCCCAGAACTATGCTCTTTCTGTTTATACTTAAACTAAAGGCATGCCTAGGACAAACATAAAGTGAAGATTCTATGAGACTCATAGAATGATTTGAGTTGGAAGGCACCTCAAAGACCATATAATTCCAAACATCCTGCCATGGGTAGGGACATCTCCCAGTAGACCACATTGATAGAAGTCCTTTCCAATATGGCCTGGAACACTTGTACAGATTGGTGTAGAAGCTTCCCCGGGAAACTTGTTCCAGTGTCTTGCCACCCTCACACTGAAGAATTTCTTCCTAAAGTCTTGTAAAAAGTCCCCCTTCTCCAGGCTGAACAACCTCAATTCTGTCAGCCTATATTGATGGGAGAGGTGCTTCAGGCCTCTGATCATCTTTGTGGCATGCTCTGAACTCACTCCAATAGCTCTTTGACCTCCCTGTGCTGGGGGCTCCAGAACTGGACACAGTTCTGGGGTCTCATGAGAGCTGAGTAGAGGGGAGAGAATCACCTCCCTATCCCTGCTGGCCACATTTTTTTTTAATGCAGCCCAGGATACAGTTGGCTTCTGGTCTGCAAGCACACATTTCTCTCTCATGTTGAGCTTCTCATTAACCAACACTCACAAGTCCTTCTCCTCAGTGCTGCTTTCAATCCATTTTCCATCTAGCCTTGATTTGTGCTTGGGATTGCCCTGACTCAGGTGCAGGATGCTGCACTTTTATTGAACTTCATGAGGTTCCATGGGCCTATGTTATCTCCTCCAACAAATCAGGGTGATTGAAGTCCCTAGTGAGGATCAGGGCTTGTGCAGTATAATGTAGCAAGTTCTGAACAGAGTGGAGTTTATTAATCCAGCTTCCCTAGCAGCATTCATACCTCGTATCTGGAGATGTCGTGTTTTGTCTGTGAATAATACAGAGTGGTAAAAATGAAAGTTCTCTTGTGCAAAGAGAAAAGAGGTGAGGATTGAAACTGAGGAAATAAATTGGTCCTACTATGTTTTGCCTGACAGCCTTCAGTTGTAGGCTATATTCTTCTCTTACAGGATTTTCCTGGAATTTTCACCTTGTTTACTCAGCGCCTTGCATTGTTTCCAAACATGTTGAAAGGTGACTGTGTGCAGTTAGCACCTTGAGATCCCCTTATGTTGCTCAGTGTGCTGCACTCTTCCTTGAACAGCAACAGCAGGAAACAAAGGTGGAAAAAATGGTTTTGATAAAGAAATTTCACATAATTCATTTAAGTGGGTTTGTGTCTGTTCCTTGAGGGGAAAAAGTAGAAATTAAGAAAAAAGCCCTAATTAAGCAACATTTTGAGTGGATGGATTGTTGAAGGCGAAGAACTTTCATGTTTTTTATGATGAGACTATTGATACTAGTTCTTAAATATTAAAAAGCTCTTTTCTTGGTAGGGGTTGGCAAATTGGAATGCAGTTCTGTTGTCACCAAATGAAATATGAAATTGATTTGCTAAAAGATAGAATATATATGGAAACATTCAGCTTTAACTTGTACTGGAAAAGTTTGTACAATACTATTTTTCATATAAACATGAGACTTTCAGCTAACTTAAAATCTTCCCTTGTAGATGACAGTTAAAAGTCCTGTATGGTGTTGAATTAGACAAGAAGGATTTTTATGGATGATTTCAGGGACATAATTATTTTTCACTAAAAACAATTTGTATTTTGATTTCAAAACCCAACCCTTTTGCTAAAGTTCATCAGCCATTTCTAACTAGAAGCTGACAAAATACTGTTATCTACACTACTTCTCCTTGTTATGTAGTAATGTATAGCTGGATATCACATATGAATTAGGAACACTGTGTGACTTGTTTCGCTAAATCAGTTTCTCTAATAAAAGCCTCACATCTGCAAAATTATCGCCCACAACAGATATAAACTTCTGAGTATTACTGCTTGAATTTCTTGAAGTTTGCTAGCTGAATTTCACAGAAATTACAGGAATCACAGAAAGGTAGGGGTTAGAAGGGACCTCAAAAGATCATCTAGGCCAACCCCCCTGCCAGAGCAGGGTCACCTATAGCAGGTTACATAGGAATATAATGTGTCCAGGTGGGGGTTGAATGTCTCCAGGGAAGGAGACTTCAGAACTTCATTGGCAGACTGTGTCAGTGCTCTGTTACCCTCACAGTGAAAAACTTTTTCCTTATATTTATGTGGAACCTCCTGTGCTCAGGTTTATACCCATTGCCCCTTGTCCTATCCTTGGACATAACTGAGAAGAACCTGGCTTCGTCCTCCTGGCACTGGCCCTTTACATATTTATAGACATTAATGAGATCACCCCTCATTCTCCTCTCTCCAAGCTGAAGAGCCCCAGTTCCCTCAGCCTTTTCTCAAAAGGGAGATGTTCCACTCCCTCAGTCATCTTGGTCGCTCTGTGCTGGACTCTTTCAAGTAGTTCCCTGTCCTTCTGGAACTGAGGGGCACAGAACTGGGCACAGTATTGCAGATACAGCCTCACCAGGGCAGAGTAGAGAGGGAGGAGAACCTCTCTTGGCCTATTAGCCACAACCCCTTCTAATGCACCCCAGGATGCCACTGGCCTTCTTGGCCACCAGGGCACATTGTTGGCTCATGATCATCCTTCCATCCACCAGCACCCCCAGGTTCCTTTCACCTATGCTGCTCTCCAGCAGCTTAGTCCCCAACCTGTGTTATTCTTTCCCAGCTATAAGACTTTCCACTTGCCTTTGTTGTAATACATTAAATTTCTCCCTGCCCAACTCTCCAGCCTCTCTAGGTCCCTCTGAATGGCAGCACAGCCTTCAGGGGTGTCAGTGACCCCACTCAGTTTTGTGTTGTCAGCAAACTTGCTGAGAAGACACTCTGTCCCATCATCAAGGTCATTAATAAAGATGCTGAACAAGACTGGACCCAGCACTGATCCATGGGATACTCCACAAGTCACAGGTCTCCAGCTGGACTCTTCACCATTGATCATCACTCTTTGGGCTCAATTGTGTGTCACATTCTTAATCCATCCCACTATTCATTCTTCTATGCCACATTTCCTGAGCTTCCTTAAGAGGATGTTATGGGGAGACTGTGTCAAAAGCCTTGTTAAGGTGAAGGTAGACTACATCCACTGATCTCCCTGCATCTACCCATTCAGTCACAACATCACAGGAGGCTGTCAAGCATTATACGTTGGTAAACCAATTAGATTAGTCAAGCATTATAGATGCAAGATTAGTCAAGCATTATACCTTGGTAAATTCATGCCTCCTGATAACCTTCTTCTCCATGTGCTTAGAGATGAACCCCAGAATGAGCCACTTCATCATGTTTCCAGGGATGGAGGTGGGGCTGACTGGTCTGTAATTGTCTGGATCTCTCATTTTTGAAGACTAGACATTGGCTTTCCTCCAGTCCTCAGGCACCTCTCCTGTTTGCCATGGTCTCTTCAAAATGATGGAGAGCGGTAGGGCAATAACATCAGCCAGCTCTCAACACTCTTGGGTGCATCTCATCCGTGCCCACTTGAATAGTCAATAGCTGATCTCTAACCCACTCTAAGCTGACTAGTGGAGAATCTTCACCCCTCAAGTCTTTCTCTTTTGTATCTGGGGTCTGAAGTTCACAAGGGCTGGTTTTAGGAGTAAAGACTGAAGCAAACAAGGCATTCAGCATCTCTGCCTTCTCTTCATCTTCTGTTATCAGGGCTCCCACCCCATTCAGCAGTGGGCCCACATTTTCCCTATTGTTTCTCTTACTACTCCTATATTTGAAGAAGCTCTTCTTGTTTTCTTTTACTTCCTTTGCCAGATCTAGTTCTATTTTCTTACCAGCCATTTTTAAACTTAGTCTTAGGCTATCCTGGGTATATTTTGAGGGCTCCCTTCATTTCTGTTCCTAAGGACTCCTTCACTATACCTACCTGGGTTGTAACCCTTTCTCAAAAATACATGGAAACCTTCAGGGTTTAAATACACACTCTCTCTCTCACCTTGTCGAGTGTCCTGTGCTCAGCAGTTACAAAGAAGGAGTATGGGGAAGGAGGCTTTTTTTAGACAGCACTGTATGTTACTGGGTCTCAGGCCATCCATTATTTCTCGGGTATTCCTGAACTGGTGAATTCCTGGTCAAGATTTCCATTCCTGGACAAAAAGATACCTGGGGTTTCTCAGCAATTCTGAAATCACTTGTAACTCTGTGCCAATTAAAGGTAAAAGCAAGGTGAGATTATTTTATTTCAGAATGAAAGCTTAACAGAGACAGTGATCGTTTGGAGAGACACAAAAGCAGTAGAATCACACTGTATAGCTTCCTATATGTTAGTATAGCCTCAAGATGTTCTTCTTCTCTGCTTCATCTAGCTAAAAAAAAATGCTAAGAGGCTTGAAACATTGGGGATCCAGTCCTTAGATGGTCACCCTTCTGGGTTAGATCCCTGTGCTGGAGGGGATCAGTCATGAGTTTTTCTGCAGAATTCTCTTGTTACCTGGCATTGATATTCACAACTCAATCTCTTGTTAGCTTTTTCTGTGATACATATTTTACCAGGACTCCAAACATTTACCTGGGGGATGTTCACTGTAGCAATCTGTATGTCTTAAAATATTTATACCTGCAATGCTTTCGTCTATATAGACAATAAACAAAACTCTTTGCTAGAGGTGGATGCAAGAGCCTGACAGCTGGGTGATGTTTTATTTCACTGTAAACAAATCACTTAACCAAAAGACTCAGCATAATCTTTTGTTCAAGTAGATGTCTTCAGCACAAAACCCTTAAAAATATAGAGAATGAGGACTGTGCTTCACAGAAAGGAGAATGCTGAAAAGCATGCAAATGTACTGAAGGGTCTAGTAAAAGCAGCTCACAAATATCTCTGATAGAGCAAACTATAGTAGTAAATGAACAAACATTGGGGGAAACAGCAGGAGTGATGCTGCAGCCTGGGCTAGTGGGGTTAGAATTGAGGTTTTAGTAATGATAGTCTATTTCCCTTCTCTTAAAAGGTGCCTCCCCAACAAAAAAAAAACAAACAAAAAACCAAACAAAACCAAATAAAGTATCTACTTTTTTTTTTTTTTTTTTTTTTTTTTTACTCACAAATTGAATTCTTTCATGTAGACAAGAAGCTGTTTTTCCAAGCAGCTCATTCTTCATGAGCTAGATACAAAAATATATGTCCTTCTTTGAATCCCATGGCTTGGTGGGAAAACAACTTTCTTTACTGACTAATGTTTTTTTCCTAGATGACATATGCAGGACAGAGCCGGGTAGAGTGGGTGCACAGGATGATACCAACCAGTGATTTGGGGTTAGTAAGCACAGAGGAAATAAATACTCTTGGGCTTCTTATTATGACAGTGTAAGGACAGTAAAAATTAGAATCATACATATTTTGAAAATCTATTTACACTGTTTAAAACTTTTCTTATATTCAGTAATTTTTTATGCTGTATGCCTTACTAAGCAAAGGACTTAAGGTCCTTTGTTCTTCAAAAGTAGTATTTTCAGCATCTTTTAAAATGTGAATGCTAGTTCATGCAAAAAGCAATTTACTTACATTATTTATTATTTATGTATTTATGCTGTCAGAACTCTACAATACAGAATGCTTGACATTCTGCAGTATTAATTCAGCTTCAAACAGTATACTTTACATGGTGGCTTACAAGAGGTACAGGTTTCCATCTAGCAAAACAAGCCTGGTGTGGTAGTTAGCAGGTTCGTGTGCCTTCTTGGTGTTCTGTGCCTGGTGCTGTCTGAAATCCTGAACTGGTACTGCAATACAGTGCTAACTGGTCACAGCATGTGTCAACTAATGGAGCTGCTGTGTACTGCACACTTGTGCATTGCAGCTCAGTTCTGATTGTGTAATGTGGCTGCTGTAGTTTTGGTTATTAATATGACATATTTTAAATTTTAAATTTTATTTTTATGACAGCATTTCCTTCTCTAGGCGTCTTTCAGACTGACCTCAGAAAACTCATTTGCAAAAACTGTTGCATCTTCTGTTGCACATATGCAATAATCCAAGATACTTTACACCTTTTATGTCAGGAGATTTTTAAATACATCATTATAGTCCAATGGTGACACACGTAGGCACACAAGACACCATGATACATCCTGGTTGGACTTATGTCTTCTAAAGGGTGAACATTGTGCCCATGACAAAAGGATAACAGATCTTCTGCAGCTGTGAACACAAGATTTGGGATGTGGCTGACAGGGGGATGTCAGTCTGCGTATCTAGCTCTCAGTACTTAGAAGTTCTGGGAGATGGAGGTAACACTGTACAACTGTTCCCTGCTGCACAGGCTTATGCAGGACAGGCTGTAAACACTTCGAGACAGAAGCTGTCTTTCTGGGCTCTGAATTTGCCCCATTTGGAACAAGGACATCCTCTTCCATGAATGAGATGCCAAGGCATGATTGCAGCATCTGTAGCAGCAACAAGTGCTTCTGATCCTTCCCAGGACTCAGGGAATCTCTGTACCATGGAAGTGTTTCTCTGGCTTCTAAGTTGGCAAAATGCCACCAGATGCTGTCAAAATGGCATCTCACTACTTTTTCAGGTGTGAGGGTATTTATATGGACAAAGATGTCAACAGAGTCAGATGGTGTTCAAGTCTAGAATGAGTGGAGAGTAATAAAACACATTGTGCACAGTTGCAAGCAACTCTACAGATCAAATAAACGTTCTCAGAAGGATTTAGATGCACAGATCCCAAAATTATAGTGGAAGTACTGTCGGTCAGTCAGACAATATGATGGTAGTTGAGGAGCCCACAGCCTGCAGCATTCCCACCTTGTGGTTATTTTCCATGCAGCTAACGAAAGGTTCATGGATATACCAGGTCACTGGGCTGAATGTGTTATCCTGCTGAGAGTAAGAGCTGCCTATGGAGCAAGCATACCCTTTGTATTAAACCATGAACTGGTTATTAATCACCAGCTGGTTAATTAATCACCAGAGAGTTTGGAACCAAACCGCAGAAGAGAAGTTCCTTGCAAATGGCATTTCCAATTAATTTTTCTTTTAGCTTGGCACTGTCCTGCACCTTAATCTGAGCAATTTGAGTAGGGGTGACATATGGATGTTCAATTCATCTGGGAGCAGTGTTTAGAATGTTGCTGGGCAGGGCCCTCAGCAATCTGGTGTCCCTTTGGAGTTGGTCCTGCTGGGGATCAGGTAGGTAGCAGCCTGAAGTCCCTTCCAGCCAAACCATCCTGTGGTTCTGGGATGCTGCCATTCTGCCTGCTAGCATTACAGCCATACACTTCAAATATTTTCATTTTAGCACTGTTTCTTACTCCTCCAGATACCATCAGCTTTTACAAACAGCAGCAGCAGCAGAGGGAGAGATGGCAACAAAATCATACAACTCTCAGGAAGGTTTCTCGGCGCTCTGTGAGCAAGGACCGGTGGGTGGAGACGCTTGTGGTCGCAGACAGTAAGATGGTTGAATATCATGGAAGGGATCATGTGGAGTCATATATCCTCACTATAATGAATATGGTATGTACAGTGTTTCCTTCTTTTAGGTAGATGTATGAAGAAAATTTTTACTTGATTATGTTACTGATCACCTTGAAACAAGTATGTAACATTGTTCACTGAAAGAAATGTAGTATTCACATATTAATTGAAACTCTGTATTTTAAAGTATTTTTTACCTTATATTTTGCATAGGCACAATTTTTCTCTGGATTGAAAATGAGAGAAATTTCCTAGCTATAAATGATAGAACTAATTTTCTTTCCACTGAAGTTCCTTGACTACCCTGGACTTGGTAATCTCAGCAGCAGAGAGAAATTCTGTAGTTTTAAGTATATTAATTCTTTCCCATGCCTGTAGGTGAGAAAGGCACAAAAGTGAAAGTGGTAGTAATTTAGCAAGAGCTAAATTAGCAGTGGTTTACTATTTTGGTCACAAAACTAAGCAGCACGTAAGCTTTTATGTAGAAAGTTGACTCTGTCTCAGTTAAAAGCAGCACAGCTGTTCTTCCCAACAACTATCCTGCCTATAATAGAAAGTCCAGGTTGAAAAAAAAAAAAAAAAAAGGTTTAACTTTAAATGTTTTCCTGTGTGTTAAGTTTCAAAATTTAAGTTTACCTGGGAAAAGCAGTAGCATTTGAGACTGCCTATAGATATGTCTTCTGCTATTATTTTTATCATAACAGTATTAACCTTGGAGAAATCTATTGAGGATATTGTCTATGTCTTTATGGTACATGTATAATACATGTGAAATTAATCACAGTGTAATTCTAGCCATGCTAACCAATCTGTCCCTTATGTTTAAACAGTATGTTCCTCAGTGTCCCCCAAGCAGTCTGACTGGATACTGAGGAAATGAGCCTGATTAAACATACACAAAACTGGTTTGAGCACATGAGATTTTGTCCACAAAGGAAAAATATTTGGAATAAAACTCTATCATAATCTGATTGAGGAGCAAACAAGTCAACATTTTCTCTGTAGTATGTACCTGAGATGGTAGGATTACTCACAGTGATTTGATTTAATTTGGCAATCTTAATACCTTAAAAAAGACTCATATCAAAATCAGACCTTTGTAAACACAATGTCCATTTCATTTTCGTAATTTCTCCTTTAACAGTCTTCTCCAAAACAGCTTTGATTCAAATACAATTAATTTCATCCATTCATATTTTTTACAGTATATGACATAGGTCACATATATTTAGGTTATGAATGGTTACTATTCTGATTCCTTTCCTCCTGGCTCATTCAACTTAAAATTATATTTATGAAATTTTATTGGTGTCAAGTTTTTGCTGAGTTTAGTTCTTGATCTTTTTTATGTGGATTTTTAAAAATTGTCTCAATATCTTTGCTTTAGTTCTATCATTATCTTCTGTGCTGTGAAAACACAGGAGTACCCATCATGTAACTGATTTCTCTTTGCCCAGTACTGACTAATTTTTGCTCCTTTTTGTGGCAGAAACTATTTCTTTTAAATTCAAAACAAGATGATTTGAGTTGAGCTGGGGTTTTTTGCACGCTGAGTGTACCTCTCCAACAGTGTGACATGACTCTAGATGTGCTAGTATTTCTAGATATTCTGCTAGTATTTTTTAAGAACCCTGAAGTTCATGAAAGGGAAGTGGACATAAAATAGTCTTGTGTGCTTTTGCTCTTCAGCTTATTAAGTTCTGCCAAATCCTGTGTCATGGCTCATTTGGCAGAGTAGCAGTAGTTCCAACATTTGTTGCACTTCAGTAAATTTTCAGTTAAGTCCACTGAAGATTTAAAAATCAAAACAACACCACAACGTCAAGATGAACAGTGTGGTTGAAATATCTTTTGTATTTTCTCTGTGAAGTCCTGTTATGCTATAGAAGAATCCGTTAATCTCGTACCTCCTGGCTTCTGCACAGGTCACGGGGCTGTTCCATGATCCAAGCATTGGCAATGCAATTCACATTGTGCTGGTCCGGCTCATCCTCTTTGAGGAGGAGGAGGTAAGGGTTTTATTTTTCTCAAAGTATCCATTACAAGCCGGGGAGTCCAATGCATTGAACCATAATTAGTGAAGAGGAGGGTTTATTTTTTTTAAGTAATGTGTTCTTTTTAGTCTTCTGTTACTCTTTGGTATATCTGTTTCTAGAAAAAATCTTGTCCTGTATGATGAAGTATTTAGCTGACAAATTCAGGTATTTCTGCCTAAAATCGCTGAGGAAAATATAATTAAAACACACAGTTAAGGAATGGGG
The DNA here is from genome assembly GCF_036169615.1 of Heliangelus exortis. NCBI lineage: Eukaryota > Metazoa > Chordata > Aves > Apodiformes > Trochilidae > Heliangelus > Heliangelus exortis. The sequence continues at coordinate 12,013,155 of NC_092454.1, read as the reverse complement.
AAATGGAGTCTTCCCAGTGTTAAAAGAATGTGGGATGCCAAGGAAGACCAGATGAGAAACAGAAATTAATGTGTGCCGTCACTTAGAATCTAATTATCTAGCATTACCTGAAATGCATTATGTAGTGTAATGCTAGAATATTTGCAGGTCTCTGAAGAAGTAAATCTGCTGTTATGCAGCTCACACATTTTTCTTTTAAGATCTCTTTTAAAACAAAAAAATGACAACTAAGTAGATGCTAATTACTGTAAACTAGCTGTATATTGCTAGTTTCCAATAGATCTCATTCATTAATATTTTGCTGCATACTTAAATACATGCTGATTGTCATAATTTTATAGTAATTTTAAAACACTGAGCATGACATAGCTTACTCTGGCTTCATAAACATATTAAGGGGATTTTGTCACAGTCATATGATGTATGACCACAAGCCTGGTGGTCTCCAGTGTTGTAGAAGGCAGTGAACCAGGCCAAAGGACAAGGCTATGCCTTGTGAAACAACTGTTAGGGTAGAGGCTATTCTTACAGTCCTCAGTGTTAGAGTATGTGGACCAAAAACTGTAGATCTCATCTAAAACTGTAGATCTCTGATCTCCAACTAAGTTTACCTGCTAAATTTCTGTGGCTATTTTGATAATGCACTATAGATTCCTGTTCAGTGGAGCACCACAATGTTGGAAGGAGTAGGGTTAGGTATCTTTCAAAATTTGATTTTACATTACCCAGAATTTAAGATCTGGTAACAGTGTTATGTAACTGCCTTGTAAAAAGTTTACTTTACTTAAATAGGGTAAACTGAGGGAATATGAAGTGAATGCCCCAAACCAGAAATAAGAAAAGGTGGTTTTGAATTAGTGTTGAAGACTTTCTATTTCAGAAGAAATTTCAATAACTTGAATGTGTACTATATAATAATAGTATGAGGAACACTGCATTGTTTCTCTTTGGAATTGAAACATATTGTGGGAGAAATATACCCTTAGAAGTATAACTGTTCCTTGAGCATGGCATTGTTCACACAACATAAGGTGCCAAACTTATGCATGAATTCCCATATATAGAGAAAAATTTGATTTCAAGAAAATATAAACTGTTTGTCTGAAAATTTCCATTCAATTTTGTATCTTAAGAAGCTGACTTAAAAAGAAATATGTAAATTTCTGCATTTAATATTTCCTCTAGATGCACCAATTACAAAATACTCAAATTTTTCATTTAACATTCAGTGTTAGGTAAATAGATGTCATTGCTCCCAATGGTGGCTCTATCTTTAGGGAAAAGTGTGATCGGTTGTATTTCAGTTTACCTAGCTTCACATCTAGTATCACTGGCAAGTTACTGCAATGCAGTGTGGTCTTTGCAAGACTCTTTTCCTTCATTTCCCATTAGCAAGGCTTGAAGATAGTTCACCATGCTGATAAGACACTAGCCAGCTTCTGCAAATGGCAGAAGAGTGTCAATCCCAAAAGTGATGTCAACCCTACACACCATGACGTGGCTGTCCTTCTGACCAGGTATGAGAGCAGTTCGGTGTCTGTGGCTGAATGTTGTTTAGTTGTGGTTTTTGGTGACAATATTTTTTTGTTGCCTCATGGCATCATTTATTTGTCCTGCCTAGAACATAGTAAAGTGATCTGATGAAGACATGCTGTTTCTGAAACAGTGTTAATGCAAAAATAGCCTAGTGTGAGCTTGTCTGACGCAGGCAAGAGAATATGAACTATATTATAGAAAGGTGGTTAAGGTTAGACCTGCTGTACCTACTAAGGAGATTTGTTTTCAAAGTATATATGACACCTTATGTATGCTTGTGGGTGTTTTATTAGAGATGGATCTTACTCAGAAAACTGAGATCTGTGTGTCTTGAGAGATTAGCAGTTTGCAGCATTCAGGTCAGTGTCACCATTTGATGCTGTCTCATTTTGAGCACTGTCACTTCTCTATTCTTTGAGGGAAGATGGCAAAACAACACAGCATGTAGATGAAACAATACCATAACAACAAATCCAAGAGTAATATACAGGTGCAGCGCAGAATGGAAGTTTTTTGTGAACACAGTGCCATTTATTTTTAAGCTTTGAAGTGTATTATTTTTAAATATTATCTCTCTTTTTAAGGACACATAGAATATAGGACACGCAGAATATAGGGAGGCACAGCAACCTTACAGATGATGTGTGAGGTTATACCGGGAGGTTGTGGCAGGGCATGAAACACAGCTTATACTGGTCTGTAAAAGTTCATGCAACCTGCATGCAACTGAGAGAAAAGATTGGGTCTAATGTCTGCAAATTCCTAAGTTAGAGGAATTGTAAATGTATGTAAAACAAATGTAAAAAAAATGTAAAAAAAATGTAAATGTAAAACAAATTCCTAAGTTAGAGTCTGTCAGGCAAAAAAAAAAAAAAAAAGCCCAACAAAAACAACAACACAAAAAAACCCCTCAAGTGATGCAGTAAAGACCAGGGTCAACAAATCTTAAAATGAGAAAAAGAAGTCTCATAATGATATGTGATCTATCTCCCAAAGAAACAGGTTTCAAACAGCTTAAATGAAGCTGAGTTATGGTGAGTTTAATAAATTGAAACCTGGTCAGAGGTGGAGGTTTTAAAACTTTCTTGTGTGAGTTCACAATAAAGATACATATTTAGGCACTACAGCAATATAAATGTTGGCTACAAATTATAGCAGTATGATATGGTAGTAGCAGAACAAGTGCATGTTGTTATTGCAGGTATGTTTGTAAAAATGTTAACAATATAGCACTTAAAATGCAGAATAGTCCTGATATATTATAATCCAGGGGCTTATCACCCAAAGTAAGTGACACTCTAGGGCTGGTTTTAAGCTATTTTTAAGTACATCTGCTTTGTGGTTCTAGAAAGGACATTTGTGCTGGCATGAATCGTCCATGTGAAACCTTAGGTTTGTCCCATCTGTCAGGCATGTGTCAGCCTCACAGAAGCTGTAACATCAATGAAGATTCTGGCCTTCCATTGGCTTTCACTATCGCTCATGAACTTGGACACAGGTAATACTGAAAGTGAAGGGGGGACCTATCTGAGTTTAGTTTATTATTTTTAGGCTCCTAATCAAATTGCTAGACAGGCAAGAAGTGAATTAATGTCTCTGTTATTAAAATCAAAGTTGTGGGGTTTTTTTCTAAACAAAAGGATAAGAAAAAGATTTTTTAATCCTTCACCTTTCTATTTACAACTATTCAGTCTGCCCTTTTTAACAGAGTGTGCTAGGGTAGTATATTAGGATGACATAATTAATCTACAAAGAAGCATTGTTTAATCATGTTAATTCTCCAGAACATACACTGACTTACTATGCAGTTACTTAAAATGATCCGCAAAACAATCCAAATAATTTAAATAAAGCATACCTGCTTCAAGGTGTTTCAATATTGCAGATCAACTAGATGCCATTTTAAATTCAAGCAGTCAAACTTTACTGAAATTCCAAATCTTTGTTTAATTATCATCCTCTCTTATGAACAAAAAAAAAAGTAACTTTTGGGAATTTCTTATCAACTGGTATCTTGCTGTTGTGGATACACTTAAGTCAAGTGAACTAAAGTTCATGGGTATATAGTTTTGCACTTAGATGAACTTTATTTTTGAGTGGGTACTTCTGCTGTAAGCTAGTTTTCTCAGTATTTCTTATTTCTAAGGGTGCTTTGACCAGTAAGTTGGTTAATTAAACTCAGTTGAAAAAAATTGTAGTTTTTTAACGTCTTTTGCCAGTGAGCTGTTTTCCCCAGGATAGAGGCCTGTCTCTTGGATACTCCTGTTTGGCTGTAATGCCTGCACATTTCAACTGGACCTTGTTTAGTTAGGTGACATTTTCACTGATATATTTAAGTTTACTTTACTTTCATTATGCACCCAATCACCAGTCAGGATAAAGTTACAAACATTGTATTTGGCTTTCTTTATTGAACCTCTCCATTGCCAAAAGGGACACAGTGTAAGCAAGTAACTCTGAAGTCCTCACAGTGGCATCAGCTACTTTGGCTTTAGTTATTTGGTTCCTTCCACCTCCTGCTGACAGGAAGCTTTTTTCATTATTGCTGGTTATCAGAAGACAATTCTGCCCCATGGAGCTGTGTGTGACCTCTTGGTCTAGCATAGTTGGCTGGTAAGTCACTGTCCTTTGGATGCTATGAGAGAGGGTACTGCTGTACTCCTCCACTTTGCAGGATTGTTTCAGGGCCTTGCCTATAATTGTCTCCATGAAGAAAACTGAGTACTGTGAGGTTTGTTGTTTGTCTGAAACCATCCATTTTTCAAGACAGGGTAGAGTATGTATGTTCACATATGGACAATAGAAATTTGGAAGAACAGGTTAACAAAAAATTAGTAGAAAACTAGGCACCCATTCCTTCGATGGATGCCAAAAGTCAACTCATCCTCATACTGTCCCTCTAGTCTTTCTTCTTGTGTCAAGAGACCCTCTTACTGTAAAAGACCCTGTCAATAAGGGTTAAACTTGCTTTTACACCTCAGACCCATGACTGGAGTTGATTCAGACTGAAATAATGTCCTGCTTTTGGAACATTTAAGTCATGGTACAATTATCTTTTCCAGAAAAAATCTTAAGTGTTTTGAATTCGCTTTGTCTGACCCATAACTGAATCATGACCTGAGTCAGTTTTCACTGCTCATACGAGTGCACCTACTCTTAAGTGTAGGTGTCAATATCTTCATGTAACAATATCTTTGTGTGTTACATTTTCAGATAATCTCCTTCAGGACGGGATGGTGTGGAGGCACATATATTTAATCAGATGAATCCCACTCAAAGTTTTTAATGACTTTTACAAGCTATTGAATAAAGAAATCCTATAATGAGCTAGAGAAGGCGGAGGGAACCATGTTGGGGAGATCTGATGCAGATGTCCAATTGTTAGTCTGAGTGCTAAATAGGAAGAAGGGTGGAGGTTGAAGGCTTTTCACTCAACAGTCAGTAATTTGGAAAAGAGTATCTTGGTGTCAAAAGAGGTTTAAAAAGAAACGTGATAGACACATCCTTGTGAGACAGAGTATAGCAAATCCTGATCTTAGAGTAGTACAAGTCTAAAATAACTGGGATTCAAGAGCTAAGAAGCTCTTTGCTTTAGTAGCTTTAACATAACTGAGCTTTTGAACTCCCAGCCCAACTATACAGTTTTGGTTTTACTCCCCTAATAGTACTCCTGAATATAGTCCTGGTCAGTCCGTTCTTTATATTGTACCAATATTGCTGTACTCAACATAAATATTTGAAAACCTGTTGGGGTGTAGAGGTTTTTGTAGGCTTTAGATCATACCATCTCTATATGGGTTTTTTTAGCAACAGATATCTAGTTGAAGAAGCAATGCTAGTGTATTTTCAAGCACAGTGTGTAATTCATTAATAGATGTTGTAGTACAAGCTGTCAGCTTCAATTATTAGATGTTGTTTTTTATGAGCAGTTTTGGTATCCAGCACGACGGGAAAGAGAATGACTGTGAGCCTGTTGGAAAACGCCCATATATTATGTCCCGGCAGCTGCAGTATGATCCTACTCCACTCACCTGGTCAAAGTGCAGCAAGGAATACATCACACGTTTCCTAGAGTGAGTGATCAGGTTGAAGCATTTCCCTGAAATTAATACAACCATCTACAAGATGTTTATGTGGAGTTCAAAGTAAATCCTATATTATCACAATACGAAACATAGGGTTTTTTATTCTACTTGAGTTCATTCCCATGGAGGGCATACTCCAAGTGTATTTCTCACTTAGTATTTGGGAAAAGCTCTATTATATTTCTGTTTTCTGTGAGTCATCTCAAGTCTTATGGGATTGGCTCACATTTGGTGCAACCTGGAGCTTTTTGCAAGTATCAGGAACAAAGAAGCCTTTCCATCAAGGACTGTGATGAAGCTTTATAAACCTTGCCTTTGGCCACAATTATATGTGTTTGACTTGCTCGAATTCCTTTTTAAAGAGCAGCAATATGGAATAACTTTAAGCCAATGCTGTGGTGTGCTCTGAGACTACTCTGCAAGCCATAATCACCCCATACATAGTATTTCCACTTTGACAGTCTATATATTTTGTCTTTGTAACCCTCCCTAACTAGATGGAATGCTGTTTGTTAGCAGAACTTCAGCATATCTTAGGTGGAATCTGAAAGTAATATTTCCAAAGGCAGTATAAAAAAATTACCATTAAGAGTTAGATAGTGAAAGTTTTATGTGAGTGTCAAAAAAAGATGCTTGGAGGGTTTTTTTTTAATACACAGTTTTTGTCTTTTAGCCGTGGGTGGGGATTCTGTCTGGATGATATCCCAAAAAAAGAAGTTTTAAAATCCCCAATCATGGCTCCTGGAGTGATTTATGATGTGCATCACCAGTGCCAGCTTCAGTATGGTTCCAATGCTACTTTCTGTGAAGATGTGGATGTAAGTGCTGTATGCTTTTCTTTATTCTTCTGGTAAGAACTTAAGTTTCATGAATAAAGTGGGGGTGCAGCTGGTGAACTTCAATTGTTAACTACAAATGCAGCATGTTCAGAGTCACATAAGCTAGATGTACAGTGCAGGCATTGCCTAACTGTTTTAATTTGACTTTGCACAATCTGGCACTGTTTGCCTTGATTTTGCAAGATCTTTCCTGGGTTTGGCCTCTTATCTGTTGTGGAATGTACATCCTCCAGCACTGGAGTAATTTTTGCTTTCAACTTATAACTCTGACCTTAGGCAAATTGTCAGTGCAGTGTTCTACAAATCAAGATGCTTATAGCTTTCCACTGACCGAATCATTCTGGAAACAAATCTTCAGTTCCAGAAAGAGTATCCTGTGAAATACATAAGTACTGTTCTTCTAGTAAGAAAAAGAAGAGAAAAATACAGATTAGAGGGACAAATTTTCCAAGTGGTAGGCAGATGCACGGCTTCCTACAAGACAAGCTGTAGGACCTCAGAATTCTCATCTTGCTGCTCCCTTTTTATGTCCAAAACTTCCTCTGACTGCAGTTCATCTGGGGCTTTTTGGAACCATCTTTCTATATGGTGCAGACCATGTCTTTGTAGATTGAGTAGAAAGTATGTAACATACTGCTGATGATAAAAAACACTTGTCTTTCAGTGAGTCCATGGTAAAGCCAAGAATTCCTCGCTGTTACCTCCAATAGAACACAGTAAACAATGCTTTGTCTGGTACTGTTGTTATTCCAGTATTCTCAAAGATGGAAAAAAACTTTGGTACATGTAGATCATATGGCAAAGTTCTTGCAAAGCTGAAGACTTCCATGCATGAACTCTTGACTTCGACAACTGTGAGGGCAGCTCATAAAGATGGAACTTTCAGTGGAAAGTGTTTGGTTTCTGTGCCTTTTTCTGGTAACTGAAGCACAGTACAAGAGTGCACTTTATTCACTAAAAAGCACAAAACATATCCCAAACAGAGGAGTTAAACACAAAGGGTATTTTTCATAATGAAGAAAAATTAATCATCCGGAATGAATAGTAGCTCTGATTTAAGAACCTGACAATGGTGGCTTCAGGAGGAGTTGCTAATTAGCACTACTGTTGAACTATAAATAGGAAACAGCAGAACAACCTTTGACTTGTACATATTCCCCAAAAGCAGCTAAATGAGCTGATATGCAACGCACCTGATGTTGCATTTTATGTGGAGATTTGAATGCTTTAAGATGTTCTGTACTATCCAGTGTTTTAGATGAAAACCAAGATGAAGACACAATCCAGAAAGTAAATAAATAAAAGGCAAGTTTCTCAAAACAGACTATGCCCAAGCTCATCTGTTTTGAAAATAAGCAGGTCAGAAACCAGCAGCTGAGTTTTGCATTCCACACTCAGACAAATTTTGCTGCCAGCTCATTGGGGCTGGATTTTGATAAGTACTGAATTTCTGTGTTGGCTCTCAAACCTGGCATGATGTTTGCTCCAAGAATCTCCATGGGAGCAGCTAGTGGGATCACTTTTGTTGACTTTTTCTTCTGATGACACTTCAGCTGTCCCTGCTTCACAGGTAGATGCTGCCAGCTCTGTTCCTTCTCCCAGTGCTGACCTCTGCAGTTCAAACACTCACAGCCAAAACCTGGCCCAGAGCACCTGGGCTTTTGATCCTGCTGTTCCAGTTGGGAGTGCAGTCTCTCTCACACCTGTTTTCTACAGCTTGGAAGTAGTTTTCTGCACAAAGCTGTGCTCGTTCAGGATTTCCCAAGCAGGCAGGCCTTCTGTGTGCCAAACAAAAGAAAATCTGTTGTGCATGTGAACTGAGAGGAGGGCAATAGCCTTCGATGTCTGTCCTCACTCTAGAAAGCAGTTCTGATTAAGTGAAGAAGTCTGGTTATAAGGTAGCTGTAATGTTCTTTGCTCTGCTAGTTCTGTTGACTCTCAGGAGTTTCTGTCCCTTCTATGGTGTTGACCACTGCATGTAGAGCAGCAGCTGAAATGCTGTGCTATGCTGGCAGTGTACTGTATTAAATTGGCACGAGTTTCTGAGTAACTTAATATGCAGGCATTCACTAGCCAGAGCCCTTACTCTGCCCAGCCCTCAAGGCTTTCTTCTCTGCCAGCTAGCCAGGACTGCTTTTAGATCACTCTTTTGCTGTCCTCTTGGCTGATGTTTTAAGACACCTATGCTTTAATCTCTTTCCTCATCCAGTTTTGGGACATCCATGAGTATTAACCTGGCTAATGTACTTGGAGACATATAACATTGTTTTTACTCACTGGGCTAGTTTCCCTAATATTTGATTTCACTGTGTTTTCAGGCAGACAGTAATGCAAAATTGATCATTGTATTCATTAGTACCCGTCAAGTGAAAATAGTATAAACTCTGCTCATCTTCCTGGTAGTACCCACACTTTGTAAGTTATTTTTGCTGTGTGTAGCTGTGAGCTGAGCAGCCAAAAAGGAGAATAATTAAACTTACATAGTTCAGCTAATTCACTTGATAGAAAATATTCACCATTTTGCATTTGTTGAGTAGTCTCTCCTAGTACACTAATAAGGAGTAGCTGAATTTAGGAGCCTTGGGTGGGTCCTAACTTATGGAAAACCCTGAACATCTGTTTCTGGAAGTGCAGCCCTTAAAAGGCTTTGCAAATGGCTATACAAAACTCTGAGAGACTTCTAAAAATCTTTTCCATAGGAGTCCAGCTCTGCTTCAGACTGCTGCAGTTTTCTTTCTTTTCCAGAACCTTTGCCAGACGCTGTGGTGCTCAGTGAAAGGCTCCTGCCGCTCCAAACTGGATGCAGCTGCAGATGGAACTCAGTGTGGAGAAAACAAGGTGACTGTGAGCCCCTTTGCCTGTGAGCTGCACTGCCTGCAGGAGAGCAACTGAGGAGCCCTGAGCAGCTCTGCCACTGTTCAGTGTGAAGGAGGGGCATGCTGTGACAGCCCTATTTACTTTTCCACTTAAGTTTTCAACCTTCAGGAACTGAAATAATAAATAATTCACCATAGCATTTTCCTGTGACAAGCGTCCTTAACCTGTTTATCCTTTCTGTTCTCTCCTCAGTGGTGCTTCTCTGGTGAGTGCATTACAGTAGGCAAGACTCCCGAAGCAATCCATGGTGGATGGGGCATTTGGTCATCCTGGTCCCATTGCACAAGGACATGTGGGGCAGGAGTGCAGAGTGCAGAGAGACCGTGTGATAATCCAGAGTAAGCTGAGTGCACAGTCTTTCCCTACCTTTTATTCAAGATCTTTGAAGCACTTACAGCACTGGAAATGTGTGTGAGACTGTTATCAACATGTGCTACAGCAAGACAGACAATGAACACCTTTCCTTTCCAGACAAGCATACCTGTATGAATTTCAGTTGGCTCACCTTTTACAGCCATCATCTGATTCTTTAATTCTTACTTTCTGTGGAGCTTATTTCTACACAAAATAAATTTTAAAATTGTGTTTCAGTATTCAGGATTTGCAGAACTAATAAAAATGTTGCTTTAATAATAACACCCTGCATAAATAAATGTCCTCAAATACTGGCTGGGAGCAACAGGTAACAGTCTGTCCTGAGGGAAATTAAGACTCACCTTTCCTGTTTTGTTCTAGTCATCAGCTTTGGTTTAGCTTCAGGCACATGAGTTGATAGGTACAGAACATGAAAGGCAGAATTTCCTAATAGATATTTGAGTTCATTAAGAGGCTATGTCTCATTTTCAGAAGTCACTAAGAGGGTGTCTAACAGCAAAAATCACTTGGCTTTTCTAGAAGGACTATCAAATAGTCTGAAAAATAATGGGTTTTTGAAGGAGTTCATATGATAAGATAATCTGTTGTGAGCTCAGCCAGGCAGTGTACTGAGTACCTCTGTGGGACACAGGCTTTGTCTAGCATTCTGTGTTCCATTCTGACATGTTTGGGTACTTGAGCATATGAACAATATCTCTACTCTTCAGAATATACCTTGTTATCCCACTGGAACCTGCAAGACATGGATGTTATAAAACTGTGTTTTACCCAGGAGCTCACATCCCAACCTCAATATTCCTTTCCTAGACCACAGTTTGGAGGAGACTACTGCACTGGAGAAAGGAAGCGCTATCGCATGTGTAATATTATCCCCTGTCACAAAGGCTTGCCAACCTTCCGTCAGATGCAGTGCAGTGAATTTGATACTGTTCCCTACCAGAATGAATTCTACCACTGGGTTCCTGTTTACAATGCAGGTATGAAACTACAATATTTTAATATCTTGTATAAAAGGTAAAATTCACAGACCTGTGAGAAACCTCTTTGAGGGCAAGAAGTCACTGGATTGTAAGTCTTTTTAATTAATGAGAGAGAAAAATCTGGTTTGCCTCTAGATTTATGCAGGTGTGCCTTTTGTGTTACCACTGTACATAAAGGCAACAGTCCTCCTCTGTACAGTAAAAGTACAGTATAGTAGAACTGCCTATTTGGGCCTGCAGGCATCACTGCACTCAGCAGGTAGAGCTCTTCTGCTGCACAAACATGGCTTTACTACTCCCAAACTCAAATCTGGATGGTAAGTGTACCTGGCACTACACTGAGGCTGTAATACCTCAACAGGGTCAGTATTGTACTGCTTTGTACTGTAGGGACAAGTACCGATGCTGTGCCTGATGAGTCTTTGTAACAGTTACAGAACACAGGGCTTACAGTTACTACCATGCAGTTTGGTTCTTTGCGTATACATAAATGTAAAGAGCAGATTGTCCAGTAGGAGCTAGCGGTATGGTTTTTTAATGAAAAATCAGCTGGTGAGAGACTAACCAAGCTTAAGGTTCAACTTTCAATTTTGTTTGCCGATGGCTATTTTTCAGTGTGTTCATTATGTTTTCACAATTATTGGCTGTTACAAGTGGGTTTCCTAAATTTAAGCTACTGTTTCAGTTTCATCTAACAAATACACCATAGAAAATGCAGCTGGAGCAGAGAGGCTTACAGGAAAATTTCTGATGAAAGACAATGTAGTTGATAGGAGAAGACTTTTTCAGAAAGGCTTACAGTTAAACAAACCATGCTAAATGCTGACAGCCTAATGCTTAGACTGAGTCCAAATCACAAACCATTTTCTGCAGTTGCCTGTAGCTGTGGTTGGGATTCCAGTCCACTCTGTTCCTCAAGTGTAGCACTGAAAGGTACAGCCTTGTTGAGTTCATGCCCTCTCTTGCACAGTGCTATGTCAGTGTTACAGAACCAGCAGTTCTGAATATGCATTTGTTGCAGACAGTCTGCCTTTTAAGGGCATTAAGAATCATGAACCAAATGCTTCCTGCACACTGGAAGTCAGGCCAGTGGTGCACCCAGGCAATATTTCAAATAGAGCTGTTTACAGGCAAACCTCTTACCTTTAAAGTGCTGGTTTGTTGAACCTAATGTATTTCATTGGGAGCATCCTGGATTTCATTGACTTCTTGGCAAAATCCTTCATAAACCAAGTAAATATTTTTTCTGTAGCTTAAAAAGTTTTTGGACTGTTTTCACCCATATTCTTATCAGCCAGAATTTCAGTCTAGTATTAGTATTCTCCTCTGTGATCTGTGCACTCCTCAATGTTTGCAACTTCATTCTTAAATTCCATTAACAGCATTTTAAGTGTTCTGTTGCTGCTAAACTCTAACATACAAAAATCCTGACTTCCTCAGATAGGCAGGCTCTCCTAGAAACACTCATCTAGGCAGGGAGTTGGCCAAATCCTTTGCTGATCCCTCATCTGACATCATCATTGTGACTGAGGATAGATGGCTATCAGGGGCACACTACTTCCAGTTTTGTCCAGAGTTATCTGCTGCACTAAGATGCTTCCAAGAGTTTTCATCCCTTCTCAGTTTCGAATTTTCTTTCACCTTCTGCTGGCTGCTGAAGGTATCCTGGCCAAAATAGACTGATGAAACTGCTTTCCCTGCAAGGTGGACAGTTTGAGCCTTTCTTGTGAATGTTCGACCCAAACAAATCTAAAAAAACCTCCAAAACAATAGCATCTTGTAAGCCCTGCACAAAAAAGAGCTGAAGTTTCAGGGCTCTGGAGACTTAAACACCACATCCACCATATGTTCACCAACCTTTGTCAGTGTACACCAGCTTCTCTTACTTTTCCCCTTATATGGTACAATCTGATTTTAGTTTTCACAGCACTCTGTTTATAATTCATTTTGCTGCCAAGAATGTTTTGGCTTGTGTTTTATTATCAGGAATTTTAAATCCTGTCATGATGCACATGGGATATAAGGAGAAAGGCAAATATCATTAAGCTTTCCCCAACCCTTAGTACACATAAAATTTTTTTGTGTGAAGCATTTAGCTGAGGAGATGAAATATTGAGCTAAACATTCTGTGACATTTTAGACATCCTGTGTTTCTTCATCCTGCTGGAATAACAGTAAATGATCTAAATGGTCACAGTTCTCTCTCCTGGCTCTAATTCATGGCTTACATAAGCCAGTTCTAATGAGTATCACATAATTAAACACTTGTTGTTATGTCCTGTCCTGTTGTGCAAATTGTACCCCTCACAAGAGGACAAAGACTTTTCTTTGAATAGCTTACAATTTAATATGAGGTGAGATGCAACAAGAATTTTTAACAAGCAACTCAGCAGAGGCAGTGTGTGACATCTCACTGTTACCTAGGCTAACTATAACCTTGACAGATTCTAACTGAGATTTTTCTCTTCTGTTTTAAATGAGTTTGGGCCTGTTTGGGAACTTGCATAGTCCTGTTGTGGATTTTTCCTGGAGCACAGAAACTCACGGGCTCAAGGTGGAGCACCTGAGTAATCCTAGAATCCCAATGTGAAGGGAACTTTCAGGTTCAAGGGTGGCTAAAGCATGCAGGAGCTCTGACCAGGGTATTTTCTAAATTGTTCTTATGACCGAGGCAGGGCCCATCCTGAGACACTTTAGCCACACTTTGGTGCTAATCTACTTCTATTGCAGTCAGGCTTTGACCCTACTTTTATTTATTTCATATCATTTGACAAATTACATTTATCAGAACTTGTTAGCTTCTCAGGGCTTAACTTACATGTGGTAAGTGTGAGTCCTTCACTGAGTCAAACAAATACCTTTCTTTTCTCAGTCAGTGCCAGGATCATCTCATATACTAGCACATAGAGGTTATAGATTTCCTAGTTTTTCCAAAATATGTCTGTGTAGCAAGTAAGATCTGTACTGATATATTTACAGTGGTGTCCTGATTGCATGACATGATGTTTCTGCTGCTACTGCTTTGAAATGAAACTTAGTTTTGAAGTTCAAAGCTTGGTTAAAGTGGTAAATTAGCTTCACCTCAGCTTTTTTTCCCATTTTGTCTGTTCTTGGTAATTGTCTTTTCTAATTTTCCTTGTTTTGGATTTCCACATCTAAATCTGAGTTCTCACAGAAGTGAGGGTTTGAATAGGCACACCTCTTTTCTTCCTTCTGATGTAAAAATACTAAAATATTGAAGGCTTATCTTCTGCTGGATGACACTTTAGTCACATCCTTCCCAGTCAGGTTAAGCAGGATCCTTTCTGTATGTCAGTTTATGGGAGTCAGTTGTGAAGGCTGAAAATATAGATCAGGAAAGCAATATGTTCCCTCCTAGTTATCTTCACGTTGTTCTGCTTGCACTTGGTAAATTTGAACTCACAGTGTAAATCACACACCTGAATTTTAGGATTTTAACTTAGCTTTGCTGACTTGTTTCCTCCGTCCCATTCCGGTTTCAAGTAAGTCAACAGGCACTTCAGGGAGCTCTGTGGCTTGGGATTCTATTATATCTGGGTTTCTTCTATATTAGAGAACTCACATTTGTTCAAATCAGGAGCATAATCTTGGTGTAGGATGTGGGCAAACAGAATGTAATTTTTCTAGGTTGCTGGGAGTTTGTTGCACCTGAGCTAAAATCTCATGGCCAGAAGGATGCAGCCAAACTGACGGAGTTTTCCAGGAGAGCAAAATGGAAGTCAAATGATTTGGAAAATATAGTTTATGGGAAAGCTTGAGAAAAACAAGTCTTGCTCTAGAAAAAAAGAAGATGGAGTGAGTGGAATGTCATATATCTGGAGGGAGTTTCTAAGGGAACATAGTATGCATACACCTGAGCTAGCAGAGATACACACCAACAAGACTTGGCAGGCTTGTACTTCTTGAAGAAGCTGTTGAGGTCCAGGGAGTTCTGTGCCCTTGTTAAGTGATCCGGAAAAGCATGACCCTATGTTAGTTGCATCTGCATGTAGCTCTTCTGCTTTCAAACTTGGATTTAGCATCAGGATATCTGTCACTGTTCTTCATGCTACAGCTTCCCACTCATGCCATTGAATCCCCAGAGAGGGACAGATCCAACAGTTCTTTCTGTCTGTAAAAGGCAGGACAGGCAGAAACAGACAGAACAGCAAAAGCGAAGGTTGCACTTTAAGCAATTTTCATTGCTTTATGGGTGGTTAGAAATTACAACAGATCACCTAGAGGACTGAGGAGTTAATATTATCATTGTAGATATAGATACAGTCTAAGCAGGAGCAATCTAAGTAGCTTGGATCCCATTTAGTGTGGAAGGATGGGTAAAAAGCTGCAGGCAGCTCAAGCAGAAATCTGCTCTGTATAAGTGGGATTTCAGCTTGCTGAAAAAGAGCATGTGAGCATGATCATTAATGAAAGTTCCCAGATTGTATCTACTGCACACAAATGCTGGACTGCAGGAATTTCTGTAAGTTTTGGCCTAAAAGTTACTTAAGATGATAGCCTTTTTGTTAAAGTCTTGTGAATGATAAATTAATCAGATTGATGGAAGTTGCAAACATAGTGCTCGTATTGATATCAGTTTACTTTATTTAAATTCTCAGGACTGAAATAAGGTTTAGAAACTCCAAATTCAATGCCAGCCATTGCTTTCAAGTTCTTCCATCATTTCAGGAAATTTATTTCTTTTCCTTGTTCTCTATCTGAAAACAGAAGATAAAAGTACTTTCTACATCTGCGTCATTTTTGTGCTAAAATGTTCAGCTTTTTGAGGACAGCAGCTGATTCTGCTAAGGGTTGTTCAGTGTCCTAGAATAATGGACTTCTGATGTTTTGTGAAGGCCCTGACCTCAGCTGTTAAGAAAAAATAAAAGTTATAGAGAAGTAAATAATTACTGGCTAATACAGTGCTAGGATAATTTCCTCAGTGGTGGCCTAACAACCCTTCTGTGCAGATAACTATTCAAATAACCTGAAGAATGATGGCAGCGGTATTAATATTGGGTGGGACTGAGTTTGTGGGGAGTGAGTAATATCCTCTTATTTCCGATGGAGCTCAGTAGAAAACTCATA
Organism: Heliangelus exortis; assembly: GCF_036169615.1. Taxonomy (NCBI): domain Eukaryota; kingdom Metazoa; phylum Chordata; class Aves; order Apodiformes; family Trochilidae; genus Heliangelus; species Heliangelus exortis. The sequence goes on along the minus strand of NC_092454.1, from coordinate 11,997,375 downwards.
GGAAGAAAAGTAGTACAAAATTTTTGGATAAAGGTAGGGACTAATTTTAAATCAATTAGGAAAGTTAGCAAAACCAGGAAAATGTTCATGCCTAGAAAGCCCTTGTTTGAATCATGAATCTTTGCAAGTTTGAAAATTTAGTTGTTATTTATTTTTACTTTTTATCTTGGCTTAAGAAGAGAATTACCTTTACAAACATTGTCTGAGTTATATACTTCAACTATCATAGTTATGACAGGACTTCTTCAGTGGCCTGAAAAGAGATTTAATATCATCTTGCTTATTATGTCAATACACAGCTGGGGTTGGGGTACCGATGTCAAACTGCTGCTCTACGTATTTAATTACAAACAATGTGAAAGCTGAAATGGATTTGTGCAAAGTCTGTGTCCAGCAGGATTGATTCTCAGCAGATAACAGACTAGCTGGAATTCTGGGATTCTCCTTTCCATAAGGGTATTGTGCAGTGTTTAAAAAATGGTGCATTGTGAAGGTAAACAAGGTGAAACAAAATCAGAGCACTAAGTTATCGAATTAGCCAGATGGCCAGAAAAAGATTTCTGCAGATTGAAGTAAAATTACTTTGTGTCACTTACCATGACAGCTCTTATCAGAACAACTGATGGATGTTATGGCTGGCAGTTTTCACAGATGGGCTGCAAGCTCATAATGATTACAAACTTTGTGTGCTTGCCTGAGACCCTTTTGTAGCTCCATCGACATTCTTAAACGTGACTCACATCATCTTGAATTTTGCCTCGGTCTGTGAGTGTCCTCTGCCTCTAATCACTCTGTTGCCCTTTACAAAGGCATCTTTGTTTAAGAAGCCACAAGCATAGGATTATCAGTTCTAAGATGCCATTTTACCTTTACTGCCAAAGGGAAATCCTTTAGTGTTTTTGGATGCCAGTACGTGTTTATATGAATGAGGTGCATAGTTTTGAAGCTCAGGCTGTGTAGGATTCAGTCTTTGAGCTGCAAGTACTTTGGGGGCGGAAGCTGCTGTCACTTTTGTGCCTTTCATAGTGCTATGTATGTGTTGCTGCTGTACAATCTAAAGCAATGAAAGCTAATTTCCCCCTTCAAAATAAACCCTTTTGCAGGAAATTATTTAGCTGATTTGCACTACCAAAAAATGGAATTTCTCTCATTTTTAGAATTTGACCCAATTTTAACCAATTGACTCAGTTATTTGTATGACACTAATCAGGTCAACAAAGGAGAGGGAGGAAGAGAGAGAAAAAAATTAGCTAGGATGTAGAAGATATAAAGTTACGCTGCATTTCTCTGAGACCCAGAGAGTGGCTTTTGTCAGCTTTGTCAGGCATGGGATGAAATTGTCACCTCTGCAGTGCACTTGGAGATTGTGTTAAAATGGCTTAATAATGGTGCCCGAAGTCCTGACTGACTGGTGGTTTTAAGACCCACGGCTTTGCTCAGCAGAGTGTTTCAGCTTACTGAATATAAGCAAATTGCTTTAGCATCTGGACAGACTGAGTTCTTGGAATAATCACGGGACAGGTCCACTGTTGCTGTCCCTCATCGAAATGACCATGGGTGATTTTTTTTGTTTGTTTGTTCTCTTTTGTTTTGTCAGATAGTTCTGGCTCTGCTGGAGGGTTACCAGGGAGTGATATAAGGGGAGGGATTATATCTGCTTTTGATTTGACCCTGTTTTCAATTCTAACTTACTTTCTATGTATAGAACTTATTTATCAAACTTGTGTCTTTTGACTCTCTGAAGTCTTTCAAAATTTCCCATTCCCAAGGGACAGTTTCTGTAAGGCAGAGCGGTGTGTCTTTGGCTTTTCTTACTCGATAAGTAAATTAGGTTAAGGCTGGTCCATTGTAGAAAACCTTATTTCAGAGACCCACAGATTTCTTTTTTGGCAGCTTTTCTCTTCCCTTTTGCTTCTGTGGATATCTGCTCAAGAACAGCCTCAGTCTATCAGACCCACCAGTATTATCCCCACTTCATAAGCCACACAATTTTAAGTGCCAGCAGATAGCTGAAAAAAAGCAGTGGTGTGACACTCTACTGACAGACAGAAGATCAGAAGCAACCATTTGACTGCTGCCTGAGAGAAGCCCACAGCACTGATGAGCAGTTATAAGTTACCTCTGAAATCACCTTGTCATCAGCTGGTGGAAATTGTTGCTTGTCAGTGTCCTTTGCAATTTTACCCCAAATTCCTCCTTTCCCCTTGCTTGTGACATTCTCTTTCCTCAGTTTCCCACTTCCTTCTCCATCACAGCTGAGGGCCTCATTACTGCTTGACTCAGCCAGCTGTCTGCTAACATACAAGCACTGGAGAGCATGGAGGCACCAGCCTCCAGATGCCTCCTAGAAGTCCGCAGTGTCATTATCAGTCTGCTAGCAACAGAGTTAGCCGTAGCAACCCTTTTTATGCTAATTGCTTCTAATAAGGCCATATTTTACAGCAGCTGCCAGGGGAAATGTGTTGATGATGCTGTAAAGACATACTGTCATCCTCTGTGCATTATAGTTCAATGTCCTGCTGAAGCATTTGCTGACCAAGTGGCTTTTTTCTCCTTTCAGCAAACCCCTGTGAGCTTCACTGTCGCCCTATAAATGGACATTTTTCAGAGAAGATGCTTGATGCTGTCACCGATGGTACTCCTTGCTTTGAAGGAAGGCACAGCCGAGATACATGTATTAATGGCATGTGTAAGGTATTGGGTATGTTTGCATGTTTCTTTCTCTACAGTTTATTAGAAAGCTATAGGAAAATGTTAAAACAAATTTTTGAAAGATTGAGCCCAAGTACTCCTATTTAACCATGTTTTAAATTATCATGGAAACAGGTTAATAGAAATTGCTTTTCCAAGTAGATTTAAGAGTGATTTCCAACCTTTCTAACAAATCCATTGGATGGAGTAATAATTGCTTCTGGTACCATTCAACTCCTTTCTACTTCTGTTATTGAAAACATCAGTTTAAGAAAATTGGTTTCTGATGTTTTCATAAAGTATTCTAGCTTAGTGTTGTAACTGGTATCATTACTCTATAAGAAAATAAAGTTTAACATAACACATTTATGTGACAGTTCTGAACTGACTAATATAGGATCAGACATTTGCACTTGAAAGCAGTAACAATTGCTTTAGTTTACAATAGTGAATTGACTAGCACTGTACAATGAGGTAACAGGCATACACAGAGTACATGGTTCAATAATGTTCTGTTTATTAAAGAATAATTATAAGGTTCTCTGCATATCCTTTGTGTTGATAGTAAGTTTACAGGATGATGCATGTGCATGTGGCATTTGAAGGTGTGTTTCAGTAAAAGCCAGTCTTAGTATTAGTTTTAATGAATTTCATATTTATCTACTTTTAGGGGACATATTTACAGCTACGGTTTATTTCTTCAAACAGGGATTTGCATCTTACGCCCCTTGAAGCCTGATAGCTTTTTTGGTTTTAACAACTTTGTAAACAAAAGCAGGGCTTGGTGTCTTATGAAAACTATGTTAGCTTGCTCTAGGGAGCTTGGCATTTTATGTTTGAAGTCATTGAATCATATACAAAGGCAACTAGAAGGGTCTTCAAGAAATCATATTATGATACACCCTGTGGTCAATATAACTTTTTATTCAGATCCTGCAAGAAGAAAGTCCAACCATGAAGGATTGGGTGCTAATAGAAAATTTTATTTGGTGGACAGCAAATAGCAAAAGCAATATGAAGTGACCTGGTGAAGATTTGGCAAGTCTGGAGAGAGGGTGAGAAAGGGAGAACTAAGAGTATCACCACCCTAGGATGCTGTGACCTTCCGACAATCCTTCTTCCTGGGGATCTGGGCCAGTCCCAGGCTGGCCAACAGTCTGATCTAGCTGACAGAGAATGAACACATCCTTATTTGTTCCTGGAGTTTGTTCCTTATTTGTTGCCTTCCTTATTTGTTCCTGGAGTTTCCCTGTCACTCCAAACTTCAGGAATGTTGCTTCTTCAACATCTCTGCCCCCCATTGTAAGCACACCAGATGCTATTGTCTGGGGATAGCCCTTAGTTAGTCAGTCTCTGCAGGAGGCAGCTCACTGACCCCTCCTCTGACACTCCATTCCTTGTGTTCATCAGGAGACCATGTCCACTCGCCAATTGTTTGAAGCACACATATGTTTGAAGCAAATTGTTTGAAGCAAAGATAATTCTGCTGAATGGAACTTCATATAATCTGTTTCAGCCCTTTACAAAATCATGTTCCTTTCTATGGTCCATATTTATTTTATTCGCACCTAGGCTGGTCTTCATTCAGATACCTTCTAAGATCTCCTCCTGTCTTGATGTTTGGCTTTTAACAGCTTTGAGCAGAGGGAATCAACAGATCTGTCTGTGAGTTAATCTAAAATCATCACATTATACTATGACGAGTGTGCTATTTAAATATATTCCTCCATACTCATCCTTTGAATATCATGTTTTAGAAAGAAGAGCTTTATTTAGAAGATCTTTAAAAAACATACCCTATCTTCGTGTGTTTTAAATTATACATCACAAGTGCACTTTTAATTCTTTAACTAGAGCAGTCAGTTGCACCCCCCCCCCCAAGTTACTAAGCAAAGATACTGTCCCATATCACAGGGAGATTTGATATGTACATGACTGAGGACTAGTCAAATAAAAGCCATGGCATCATAAAAGTGGAGGCTTACATGGTACACACACTGAGGGCATGCAGATACTACGGGAGTAGAAGCTGGCATCTCTACCAGATATTCAGCTCCTGCACAGAATTTAATAGCCATAAATGACCTTCAGTTATGCACGTCTGTGACCTGTTCTCTGTAGATTGCTATGTTGAGAGACTAATAGTGTATTTAAGAAATAAACAGCTGTGTAGTGGGGAAAGTGGGAGTTTTTTCTCTTGCTGAGAGATGTAATCCGTTCTTCAAAGAAGAACTAAGGGTTTTTTTGTACTAGGTTTACCCCTTCTCACTATGGTTCAATTTTTTCCTCCCACCAGTAGCCCAACAGGACATTGAGACAGATTCTAGACAAATTTTAAGAGAAATTGAAGCTATATCAGGAAATATTTCTCCCCGTTCAAAGCAATGTCATGGCCAACATGGCACGAATATGATTCTTTATTTGGAGACCAGTGGGGAGACTAATGGAAGGAAGAACTTAAAAGCACAATGTAGCATCCCTGTAACTTTGATATTTATGCAGTAGTACATCCAGGTTGTACCCTACAGTGCCAGCAAGGACTTTTTGTATCTGACCCCTGCTGCCAATCTGACACAAAAGTCTGTCCCTCTGGAAGTGGCAAAATCTAAAGGGCTTTTTTCCCTTTAGTCACTGAGCAGCAGGAAAGAAATTGTTTCTCCTCCCTGTTATGCAGCCAGGCAATAAACGTCATCATTTCTACCTCTGCACTGTCTGCTGGGACCAGGAATAAAGCTCCTCTTAGGTGTGTAAAAAGAGACTCTCAGTGAATGAGGTAATGGCAGAGAGCTGCATGAAGGGATGCTAATGTGCAATATGCATGATATGACACTCAGTGGTAGCTGTAGTACAGCATGTTTTACTGGCAGAGAGTGCTGAAGGCCATATGTGTGCAAAAGAATCAGAGCCTAATCACTGCTGATTTTTTTCCTTGTTTTATAATCTATAAAAGGGTTATAAAACAAATCCCTTTTAACATGCAATTAGGCAGAATTTTGAGGCCAGCTATTTAAAGCAGTTATAGAAAATATGCCTACTAGAATCAAAAGAATGAGGAAAGCAAATAAAGTGAAGAGGAACCATCTAGAAATTAATCTAATAGATGACAAAAATAACATGATTCTCACAGGATCACAGAATCACAGAATGTTAGGGGTTAGAAGGGACCTCTAGTCCGACCCTCTATCAGTGCAGGTTCACCCAGAGCATGTTGCACAGGATGACATCCAGGCAGGTTTTGGATATATCTGGAGACAGACTTCAGCACCTCTCTGGACAGCCTGTTTCTTTATGAATAAAGAAGGTCTTGCTTATGTTTCCACTGAATTTCCTGTGTTCCAATTTGTGACTACTGCCCCTTGTCCTGTCACTGCACACCACTGGACAGAGTCTGGTCCCATCCTTCTGACACCCAACCTTTAGATATTTATAAGCATTGATGAGATCCCTTCTCAGTCTCATCCTCTCTGAACAGAACCAGCTCCCTCAGCCTTTCCTCACATGGTAGGTATTCATTGGAACAGGAAAGTAAAACATGGCCTGGAAATTAAAGTTAATGTAAATATAATTAAAATTAATGACTGCTGCAGCTGTTTATTCTTACACACGTGAATATACATTTTGTGATGATCACTAATGGCCTTGTAAGATGAGGCCCTGTTGCTTGATATGAAGATCATTGTACCACCAGCAGCACCCCAAAGCTAGGAAATAAAATTAAGGCTTTATTTACTGTGAGACAGTCAATTGCCTGCCCTGCTACAGTTTTCTGCAGTGCATCACCTCATTCTTGGGGACTCTGGTATCCCACCCTGTTGCATATGTAGGTAATTAGAGATGTCTGATTAGAGACAAACTATGTTTCAAATATTAGAGGAAAAACAAAATCCAGGCTTCTGTGGTTATAACTAGAAGAGACAAAGGGATTCTCTTTATGTCATAGTGATGTCAGATTTTTATGCCATGGATGTAGAATCATAGAATCATAGAATAGTTTGGGTTGGAAGGAACCTAAAAGATCATCCAGTTCAGATTCCCACCCCCCACCCCCCAAAATGGGCAGGGACACCTCCCACCAGACCAGGTTGATCCAAGCCCCATCCAACCTGGCCTTGAACACTTCCAGGGATGGGGCATCCACAGCTTCCTTGGGCAACCTGTGCCAGTGTCTCACCAACCTCACAGGAAAGAATTTCTTCCTAATGTCTAATTCAAATCTACCCTCATACAGTTTAAAGCCATTCCCATTTATTGCAACATGCCTTTGTGTTGCTAAAGGAAATGTTTGGCCAAGCAGGAAAGATATGAGCTGATTCTGACTGAGCTGATACAGAGTATGACCTACAGAGAGACACTGATTGGCACCCCAGAGGCAGGAAATTGATGATACTATCGTGCTGCTACTTGACTAATTTGCTGGTGCCAGTGCACTAGTTCAGGACTAATTTGTTCAGCTTTTGGGAATTTTTACATTACACAGTATTCACGAGGGAAATATGCTCAGTGATGTTTGTTTCCAAAGGTCTGGCTGAACTAGATAAATTATTTGTAGGTGTGACTACTCGGACAATTATGAACAGTAAATAAAGATATACAGAAACCTTTTAAAGAACATGTATTTTCTACAACAAAATGCTAATTTGGCAAAAATTACACAGTTTGAAGAGGAGTAATTTTCTTTGAGACATTCAAAAAAGAAGCTGCAAAACACTCATTAATATTTTATAATAGCAGAACATGAAGACCAAGGCTTTCATTTATAGATTTTCCCCAACATTGTGTTTAATATGCACATGATGAAAAATAAACTTCAATTTTTGGGGCTCCCCAAAGAGGGTGGTTACTTTTTAGGTCTAATAATAACCTTATAACAATGACTTTACTAACTGTGTGTAAATGATTAACAAATTTACTGAGAGTACACTAAACATACTGCAGAATTAATCTCTTTTAGAAAACAGTGGCACACACACCTACCTTTAAATTTTTAGGTATTATTAAATGTAAACTGCAGTGCATCTATGGATAGCAAATGAAGAGTCATATCTGAAGTACTGGAAAGATAAAGAAACAGCTTGCACTTACCGCAGTCACACCTGTGTACTTTGAATACTTCATTAAATTAATTTAACATCCTTGATCAAATAGCTTCATGCTTGGAGGCAAAAATGTAGTCACCTTCTTAATGTGTGCTTATCTCTGTAACATTCTGTACTGCTGGTAAGCATGGTCTTGAGTGCCAAGATGTGTCTGTGAAAGACTTTACAAAATCTTCCCTTTTTTGAAAGTAGCCTTTGCTGAAGGGAGAGGGAAACAGAGGCTGCTGCATAACCTTTTGGCTGGGCAAAGCTTTTTGGAACAGGTGTCAAAGGTGCTGGCTAAATGTTGCCGTTAAGTGATGGATTAGGGTTTTTTGAATCCTCTGTAAAAATGCAAGTGACATGGCTTAACAGCACTTATAACTTGAGGCCATTCCTTGCTTGCATTTTTGCAGCTTCTCTAGCTGTTCATTAAATCACTGGCACATAGAGGATGAGTTCAGGTGTGTATTGAGCTGAAAATGATGGAAAAATATTAGAGAATCCAGGAGCCATTGTACCTAGATTAGTCTAATAGATGGATTTTCCTGTCAGAAGCTTACAGAAGATTACAGCAGCTAATGTACTGAAGATAAAATACGATCAGAATCAAAATCAAAAGAGGGGATACCCAGATTTTCATGCATCAAGGAGGTGTTAGAAAAGTTGGCAGATATCACACCTGAAAGTTTATTTTAAGGAAAATCACTTGAGGAAATCTTTGCATGCCATCAGGCTATTCATCTAATTCACAAGCCTCCAGGTATTTATTAATAGCCATTAAGTGTAGACATTAGGTTGCATTCTGCAACCTATTAATTTTCAAAGAGAGGCAAATTCACCCCAAAGATTTTTCTGAAGCTAAAAGGCATTAGTGCACAGAAGTTTTGAGTTGAGCAAGGGGGAAGTCCTGTCCTGACTCAGTATGAATAACATTTTTCTCTCAGTTCCTCCCTTTCTCCAAAAAAACAGTCTGTAGCAGAACTGTATATTAGCCCATTCCCCTTTTGCTGGCAAGCAGTAGAAGCAGCTTTATACCTTATCAAGGTATAAAGTTTATACTGAACTTTATACCTCTTTGCTAGAGGGTTTGACTGCAGTAATGATTCTGGCCTCTCCAGTGACCAAAAAAAGCCAACAGAGAAATTTCAGTTCTGTTAATGTATTTTATTCCTAAGAATCCACAACAAAAGAAAAAAACAAAAAACTCTAGATTTATTAGCAAGGGTTGAAGCCTTTTGTGTGGTATGTTTCTATCCTAAGTAACTGCTTGCCACTGTATGTTTCATGACATGGTGGTGGTTTGTTGCTTGTTTATTTTTCATCTTCATGTAAACACATGAGTTTTACCAAAATAACAATCTCTACTATTACTTTGTTTATATAGGATTTAATCTCTACCAAAAAATTGATTCTTCCCATCCTCAGAGGAGCAAAGTACAGTGAAGACAGTGTTACACAATCTGCATGTATTTCATTGTTGAGGCCACATTTATTCTGCACATTATTTTTCCTTCTAGGCTGTTGGCTGCGATTATGAGATAAATTCCAATGCCACTGAAGACCAGTGTGGAATTTGCCTGGGAGATGGCTCTGCTTGTCATACAGTGAAGATGACATTTAATCAAAGCGAAGGATTTGGTAAAAGGAACTCTCTTATTAAACACACCAGTTTGTGAAGTAATTTCTCTGCATAAAAAAAAGGTTTAAGTGCTTCTCATTGCAAAGCAAGTGATTAATCTGAGTAGGAAATTGTAAATTCATCTTTCATAGTGAACCATGCTTCTGCTAGAAAATACCTGTGGACTCCGCCTTATAAGTTCACCTTGTCTCATGAAAATCATGTCAAAAACCAACATGCCCTAATCAAGTTACACAGGTAATACTAATTTAACCCAAAATAGTACAAAATGAATGTGATTTACCACCTTCTGGTGGACACCACATCTCTGAACAATGTTAAGCACCAAGAAAATGCCAGAGTTCATCAAGTGTCATGATGATGCTGATACCACTGGCTATGCTGACCATGTGCTACCTCTTCCTGATGCAGAATTTTGCAATCCTGGTTGCTCTAAATTTTTCTGTGGAAACTATCTGTCTTGAAAGGGGAGAAAAGTGACTCTTTGTAGAGATTAGGTGTTCTGAAAGAGCACTGAGAGGACTGAGTCTTTCTTCATTGACTACAGTGTCTAAAAGAGGGAGTGTGTGAATTAAACTGCAGAAGAACCATGATAGTTAGCTGGTGATGGAAGAGACAGCCTGGATAAGGAGCTTTGAATGAGAAAGCAGGATCAGAGGGGAAGAGGTGAAAAGACAAGGCACTGGAAAGAAGAATGTGCCTAGAGCAAGGTCTGTGGCTGAAGAAAAAGGCTGGTCTAGAGATGGAAAATCTCCAGAATATAATTCCTGCCATGCTGGTGAGGAGGGGGAAATTGTAGTATGGGTTTGGCATTGTCTGGCTTTTGAGTTTGTGGAGTTTTCATAATTTGCACAGACATAACATGCTAATAGTTTACAGCTCCTTCGGTAAGGTTTTCCAAAGTTTTGGGGAAAATCACTTTTAATACTTCAGGGTTTTTACTGTACTGTGTACTTGTATTTGCTTTCCTTCACTCCATATACCACAGGTGAGCTGTGAAGATATCTGCAGCCTGTACCTCCCACCCCCACTGTGGAACAGGGAGGAGAAAATTCACCCAAAGGCTCAGTAATCAAGGCAAAGGCAGGGAGGTTTTAATTCCCCAGTTACAGTAATGGGCAAAACCCAGACAGACTCAACTTGGGAAGAAAAAACTAATTCAATCTAAAGGATTGAATTAAATCTAAAGGATTGATCTAAGGAGGAAGAAATCATCTTCCCCTCTCTATGATCCTGCAAGGGCTGCAGCTTCACATCTGCCCACCTGTGACATTTCAGGGGCTACAAATCCACATTTACCCCACCTTTGGGGATTGCCCTGCCATGCTCCTCCATGATGGGATTCAGGAGGACAGATGCCATCTCACCAAGGGCTGCAGGGAAATCTCAGCTCAGGTACCTTTCCCCCTCCTTCATCAGTAACCTTGATGTCTTTTCTCTGGCATTTGTCTCTCTCGCCTCTTTCTCTCCTCTGCACTGCATGTCTTCTTTTTCTTTTTTAAAAAATTTTTGCAGTTCTGTTTCCCCTTTCTTGAGTATGTTACTTGCAGAGTCACATCCAGCTTCCCATATCTGCTTAGCCTGGGCCAGCAGGGCCAAAATTGGAATGGGGGGAGCTTCCACCAGCTTCTCACAGGAGCCACCCCTGCACCTCCTGCAGCTTCCAAAGCACCATTGCACTCCACCAAGACAAGTGCTGTGAAGATGCCTGCAGCCATGCAGCAGTGCAGGTTGTATCTGTCTGTGAGACTTACAATGGACAATCTAGAACTCCTTCTTCTCCATACTACAGTAATCCTCCAGCCTCTGATATTTCACTTCTGGTACCCTAAATTTCACTCTGCCTTTGTCTATATGTCATTTTGCAGGGATGCAGATAAGCTGGAATTTATTTTCAGATAACAGATTTACTAAGAAGTTCCAGTACTTTAACACACGAAAGGATAACTGTCTCTTATTTAAATTTATTTTCTGTTTTATCTTCTCTTAGTTTTCCGTTTCCCAAAGATTCCATAAGCCTGACTGACAAATAGTGCTGAGTGATACTGAGTGTTAAGTAAAATTATTTCATTTCTTTCTTTAGATTCAGTAAAAAACTGGTTGATTCTGTAGATTCTTTGCCTTCTACAGGCACTGACTCCTTTGCAGACAAAGAAAAAGTGTCCAGAAGGCAGGGGTTAGTGGACTCTTCGGCTTGTAAGACAAAGTGTGAATCTTGCTGATGTTCGTATGTGTTAAACTGAGAATAGGAAAATAGTTTTGTTCACAGTATCAGGCTTCTTTTTGTCTCTAGCAGGTACTGTGGTGTTCAGTCTTGCAGTATGGATTTATGGCAGAATGGCAAAGGCTGCAATCTCTAAAATTCAAGATAAGTAACAAAACTGGACCAAAGCATGCTTCCAGCAAGGAAGATTTGAAGAGTTTTTTCTGTGTTTAATGGCATAGAGAAATACAAAATCAAAGGTTTCATTTGAAGTTTTATTCAAACCTAGGTCCATCCTTTCCTGTGTCTGGTGCTGCAGCAGTGTTTATTCTGTGTACCGTTTCACCAAAATGCCAGGTCAGACATGAGATGCTAGGAAAGAGTTTTAAAAATTCAGCCCTTCTCTGCATGGCAGGGTGATCAGGTTACGCTTAAGTCTTACCACCTCATATATGGAAGTAAAAGTTTTAAAATGTTTATTATTACTTCAATATTCTGTTGTGTTGTATTATTACTTGGGTGTATTTAAAATTCTGTCTTTTCTGTAAATGCAAAATAGGAACAGTAATCCAGTTGCTCCCAACACAGCTGCAGGAATGCCAGCATCATCTTGTGATGGATTCCATTAGAGTTTTGAATGGAAAACAAATCTGAGATCTGATGTACACAAATGGTCTCAGCTGTTGGCACTAATATTTGCAAATACTTGGTCTGTACCTGGTTTTCAGGAGGGTAGTCTAAAAACAATTTAGGTTTCTTCAGCTGAACTCTTGTGGTAGAAAGGCTTCAACATGCACATTTTTGGAAAGTGGGAAATGAGGGATTGTACAGTAAGGGTGGAGGTGTCTAACTCTGCCTGTCAGAAGGCAAGAATAAGTGTATGTCACTCGTGAACTGCGGAATTTTAGCAAAGTGATGGAAAAGAAAGGAAACTGTTATTGTACTGGCTCTAATGTGGAGTTTTATCCTGATCCCATTATCTCCCAACCAAGCTGGCAGGGACTGAATCGTTTTGTGCCATTGTGACCCTGCTACTTCTGTTTCTTTTTCACACAACCAAAGTGCAGAGAGAGATCTGGCACATGCCTGAACCTAGCCCTGAGGTGGAATATGGGCATGGGCATGATGCAAATATGCATCTGAGAGACTGGGAGGTCTCTTGGATCCTCATTTTTAGGAGACTGTCTCTGGACCGTAGTTTTTTTCCTGTTTCCATCACACACTGCAGTTCTCCCCCTCTATACTGTGTGGAGGCTGTGTGCACCCATACCTTGACCTGAGACCTGATAGGCCACTGGGAGTCTGTCCTGTTTCATATCTCAGGGACGTGTATTTTTAAGAGGGAGAAGCTTGCTGATACAGCAAGTTGGAAAGCAGGATGGAAGCTGTTGTAATAAACAGAAATAGCCATAATGGCTGCTCACTGCATTGGCAACACTGGGATCACCACCTGAGTGGAGCTACTCCTCTCTCACAGCAATGGGAAAAGAGAAACAAGCTCTTCAGCCCTGGAAGAGCTGTCCCTACAACAAGGCTTGCAGGAGTAAATTCATTTTGTATGCTCTTCCAGGTTAGGAACATATGGATTTAATTTGAGTTAAAAAGGGAAAGATTATTAGCATCTGAGAGCTGCCATTTAATGGATGTGTGGTAGCACCCACAGTGTGCATGTGCTAGAATTTAATGAAGACAGATGGCATTGTGACTCTTACTCAATCAAATCTCTTGATCCTTATCAGATGAAACTGTGTAACCATAAACAGTTATAGAAACACCATCCACATCATTTTTAAACAAAATGTTTATTATGCTGAGTGACAAACTCAAAAGCTTGCTGTGCTGAGCTTTGCTTTCAAAAGCAGATAACATTGATTGGGAATTAGGGTGAGGTTATGGGAAATCGTGGGCTAATTAGCTAGTCAAAGAGGGGAGGGCCAGGGAGAAGGGGTCTGGCAAAGTGGTTACATTTATCACCATGCCGTTGTAATATATTTAAAATCAGGTTTAAGAACAACAGCAAGTAATTCAGGCAAAATAATTATGCAAAAGCTTGATAGGATACAGATTTTTATGTTACAAAAAAATTTATGTCTTACTGGTTTTTAACTTTGTATTTTGAAAAATGTTACTTTAATTACATCTGAAAAAAAAAAACAAAACAAAACACTACAGGAAAAGGACACCAACATTGCAAAGCTTAGCTTTCAGGACATGACACAATTAAGATTTTCCATGCTGTGTTAATTTGGCCCACTTGTGAGTATGTCATTTAATCAGATCTTTAGTTACACGATCACACACTGTGTTTGTAACACTTCTTCTCTATACCGAATGAATTGGGAGAATTATTAGTCCATGGTTACTTGAAATAGACATAGGCCACTGATTTCCTATGAAAGAAGTTATTCAGTAATCCTCCAGATTTTGTTACTCCCTTCTCTTATGGAAGACTGAAAAATCTGAATTTACACAGCCTTGGAACCTTGAAAACATCCAGAAAAATCTCCCTCATCTGCATTAGTAATTTTAAATATATATATAGGGAGAGATATATAATTATGTATTGTTAATATAATGAGAAAGGGTCTGAATTAGACATACGACATTACAGCCAAAACTTCATCACCCCACAAAAGAGCTGCAAAGAAAATTCAGATATTAAAGACTGTGGGGCATTTATTTATGACAGCAGGTTGTTGTATGGCGAGTAACTACTTCTGGTAGGTGGAAAGCATTGGTGCTGAAGATTGCTTAGTATCCCAGTGGTTTCATCTCACACATGTGAGTGACTAATCAGAGGTGGTAAGCTTATTTCACAAGAAGTGTGAATGGAATGTGAGTCTCAGAATTTAATTAATGACCTCAGCAGTGTGTGATGAGAATGCAGAAACACATATGTCCCAGTCTTGATGTCACCAGCACAAGCAGCAGCTCATGTTCACAGGGCACCTGATTGTAGAGCTGTTACCTATCCAATTTGTAAAGCCCAGTCAGGAGCAGTAGAAAGAAAGCAACCTGAGTTTGTGTTCAAATTTCTATGTGAACTTCCTATTTTTACAGTTCTGTAGCAGTAGCAATAGCAGTTCCCTTTAAGGTGAGAAGCACAAAGACTGATGTCATATACTGCCTGTGGTGCAAACAAAATTCTATAATAGATTCTCTGGGTTAATTCTTAACAGACACAAAATCTCTTTATATATAACTTGTACATGAAGAGCTGTTGAAATTCCTTATGAAAATCAGTTGTTTATAGAAATATGTTTGACTGATCATAGTAATTTGAAGCGTTTGAATAATGTTCAGAATATTTTAGTTAGTCTATCTAATCATGTATATACCTGTATTTTACAGATTAAAACATTCATTGCAAATTGAGAAGTCCTTTCCCACAACAGGCTTAACTTTCTGGGACTGCCTGACATTTCTCCAGATTTCTGACATTGCACTATACCAGAGGCCTTGTGTATGGTTATGGAGATACTGATGTTAATTTGTAGATGTTAATTGTGTAGAGTAGATATCCCTAATGCAGCTCAGAAAAGCATTCACCTCTGTATTCTTTCTAAATGCCACTGTCATTGCCTAGGTAGAATTTGTATTTGTATTCCTTGACTTAAACTGGAACTTGGAACCCTGGCTTGGAACATTACACTTTTAATGAACTGAAATTCAAACTCTGTGATAGCACATTTCTATACATTATCAAGAAAAAGAGATATTTTAATGGTCTTATACAGAAGTAAAATGCAAGATTTTTTTTCTGGCTGTTCACCTCCGTGTATATTTCTTCTCTCTTAGGATATGTTGATATTGGGCTAATTCCAAAAGGTGCAAGGGGAATCAAAGTCATGGAAGTTGCAGAAGCAGGAAATTTCCTTGCTGTGCGAAGCAAAGACCCAGAAAAATATTACCTGAATGGAGGCTTTATCATCCAGTGGAATGGTGAATACAAAGTGGCAGGCACGATATTTCAGTATGACAGAACCGGGGATCTAGAAAATCTGACTGCTCCAGGACCCACTAATGAATCAATATGGATTCAGGTAAATAGGGGATCACTAGCAGAACTTGCTGGGTTTGAGTGCCAGTAGAGTGTGCTGGGGCTCTGAAACTGAGTCTGAAAAAATGCGTATATTTGTATATAAACCACTGTATCAGCATGCTGACTTGCAAAAATTAGCTGAGCTGTTCTGGAGGGAAATAAACACCTTGCTTAAGATGCTTGTTCAGCCTGGCTGAAAACAGATGTCCAATGTCATAGTCTGATGACTCCTAAGGGATGGTTTAATCCAGTGCTGCCACTAGGATAGGGGTAATGCCACCTGTAGCTGGTCAGTCCTTCGCCTAAACTTCACTTGTCTCTTGTGCCACCTTAGAGCAACAGAATGCTGTGGTGTGAACCAGACCCAGATGAAAGGTAACTATCACAAAAAGGAAGCTGATGTCAGGTCATGAACAAACACTGTGAGCTGGGGAAGGCTGGCAGTTGTGGCTTTTTATATTGAGGAAGAAAATCCAGCATTAGGTAGATGGATTGTATATTAGGTCAGTAGCTGGATTAATAAAGTGAAATGGGTCTACTTAGCATCCACTGAGGTTGTTCCCTTTTGTTTCTTTTATGTTGCTAAAGATTCTAATTTAAATGTAATTACTTTCAGTTAATTCTGCAAATAAATTGCCCATTTCTTCCCTGAATGTATATTGCCTGGCTTGTTTGCCTGTGTATCTACTGTGCAATTAAAAGAAGCATTAGGGTTTGATGGGATCCACTTTTACATTTTGCATGTCTGGTGAGAAGGCACATCTAATGTGCATTTAGGAGGAAGAGTAGAAGTACATAGCTGAAGTATTTTATCACATGATGATATTTTTCTTTCCTCTGTCTCACCAGCTAAACAATAAATTTCCTGAGTGCTTTTTCTCAATTGGAATTTTCCTTCTTAATCCAGAAGCACTAAGTAAATAATACTAAAGCAGTGTCTGAATAGTCTGTAGTTTTCTAACCTAATGATTGTTTTGTAACATTGTTTCACAAGGGTAGGGACATTATAATTTATAATTACTATAGGCAATAGCTCTTAATCAGCAGTGCATTTGGCAGTCCCTTGGATGGATCTCACATTATCTTTTCATACAGTCAGAAGGATACCAATTATGTTGACCCACTTACTACCACTATGTTTGTGAAAGCACGTGGCAAACAACAGTTTCTTAGAAAGGTACTCATATGCCCCTGTCAGCGCAAAAATGGACATTTTGCTAGTCTGCTTTCCTGAACTGGTAGTAGGCCCCAAAATGAGCTGCTCTAAACCTCATTGATTCCTCTATTTTCATGTTTTGAAACATGATTTGAAATGAAATGTTTTGAAAGATTTGGGCCAGTAGATTATTAAAATTATAAGTAATTAAATAAACCACACTCCTTTCCCAGCTACTTTTTCAAGAAACTAACCCTGGAATCAAGTATGAATATACTGTACGAAAAGAAGAAAGTAATGAGAATGAGATTGGAGAGCTAGAGTATTTTTGGCAGTATGGAGACTGGACAGCCTGCAGTGTTACCTGCGGAAGAGGTAATTCATCTCATCCTTTTTCTGTTACTGTTTGTCTTCATTATTAGCAAATCTCATCTTTACTTTAAGTTAGCCAGCCAGCATTTTCAAAGAGGTAAGGTTTTTAAATCTCCATTTAAGAAGTAACCAGATCACATGGTTACAATAATGTAATTTGGCTCTAAAATAAAATGTTATTAAATCACTTAAGGCAAAAAGGTTTCTGTAACACAGGCACTGGAACTCTCAGCCTTAGTAAACCAATGAAAAACTGTATTTTTCCCCATAGTTTGTGTCAATATTATTCACAATAAGCAAGACTCTTTTATGACTTACTCTTCTTTCCCTACTGAGTCTTTCCAGTATTTTGAATACAAAAAAATATTCTTTATTTCTGTCTTACCTTGACATTTAAGTGCTTCTTGCACATTTCTTGGAATTTACTTTATTTAAATCACTCTTGAGTGATTTGAGTGGCCTTTGCCACTCTCAGTAGTGGCTTGGGAATAGTTGCAGTTATACTGTAGTCCTGTGCACTAATTAAAACCAGACAAACAAAATGTCAGCTTGATCTAACAGCAGGTCCAGAAGATTGTCTTTGGTAACACACAGAAAACAATGTCAGGAAAACTTTCTTAGAAGTAGTTAACGTATCAGAAAGATAAAGGTAATGCTTGCAGTAAGACGATGATAATGATAAAAAACTGAGGGCTTCTTTACAAAATTAAAGTTTTTTATCCATCCTGTGTGATAATATTTTTTAAAATACCAGAAAAATGTTGTGTGTGAAAGAAGTCTGCATCCGGGGCGGGAAAGAGTGAAACCTTCTGCCTGAATGTGTTTGTGAGCTTCACTGGGCAGAAGAAGATTCTTGAAGATAGGAAGGGAACTTTGTTCGTTGGCCTTCTGTATGAAAACTGTATAGAACAGTGGAAGATAAATGTTACAGCTACTGGACAGACAACATGAAACAAGCCTTTTCTCTTGCTAATGCTCGGGTATTACTGATGGTATCTTTTGATCATTATTCTGTTTTTTAACTGCTTGCCAGAAGAAAAGAAAAAGGCAAAACAAATGTTGTAACAAATTTAGTTCAAAGTCTAGAAGCGGAGATGATTGCTGAAGTAAAAATTTTTTGAACATTCCTGTCAGGGAAGACACTAAAACAATGTGTTTTCTGTGATTCAAACAGAGGACATGGTGTGGCCTTAATTTTAGAAGATTAAAAGAAGATTTTTAGAAGAATAATGTAAATTCCTCCATCCCAATAACACTTAGGTATATCCAACCATACTTTTATATATATGGATATATTACAGAGATGTTTATGCATCCAAATATATTTTTTGCAAATAGTTGTGTTTGGTTTGTTGGGGTTCTGGGTGGCTCAGGGGCTTTTTTGACGGTGGGTTTTTTGGTTTTTTTGGTTTTTTTGTTTTTTTGTGGGTTTTGTTTGTTTGTTTGTTTGGGGTTTTTTTGAAAAGTGTCTCTCAGCACATGGGCTTCCCGGTTAGCAGAAAAAAACCTTGAAAACTTTTTCTTTAAATAGGTACCTAAAACAAGTGTTCCGCTTAATTGCATAATGTACATTTTAGTTCTGATACCTAGCAGTGAGTAATATTGAATGAAACAATTAGCATGACAGCAAAAAAAAGGGGGGAAGTGTTACTGAGACTGTTTATTATATTGTTTTGGTTTTATTTACATCACATGCGCTTTTCCCAGAACTGTTTCTCACTAAGTAAATTATAACCCTCTGGCTAAAGAACTGTGTGATTGTCTTTGATTTCTAACTGCCACATGGATTACTTAAACAGTGAACTGCAGGATATGGGTTTTTTTCCAGTTTTTATTTAATAAGTGGCTTCCCATATTTACTGTCTTTGGGGTCTTAATAAATATTTCTTCAGCTCATTGTCTTTTTCTTTGCGTAAGTACAAATTACATGTTTCAAGCAAAATTGTGCCCTTAATGACGGGAGTTTGTAGGGGAACCAAGAGGTGCATCACAGCTCAAAAAGGTCACTCTGCATTCCTCCATGGACAGGAGAAAGGAAAAGAGTGGGCCCTTTGCTTTCTTTCATCTGATATACATAATTAATAAAAGTAACAGAACAGGCTTAATGGAGGATGTAGTCTGCTAATATATGATGCAGTTGGTGAATTGTCACTTATTCCCTGCCCAGAAAGAAAGGAAAGCATTGGCACTCAGCTTCAACACATCACTTGAATTAGAGGAGATTATATATCACAGTTTCTTTGCAGTTTTCTGCAGGTACCTGATGCTTAATCTGTTCTCTGTCTGAATGTGGACGAGTTGTTCTGCTGTTGTATAAGCTTGGCACTGAATCTGAGCTGCATGGTCTTCCTAAGCACGATGCTCATGCAGTAGTATAGCAGGCTTATACCCAGATGATTAGAGCAAAAGCACATCTGCAAAATTACCTGCAGATTTGCTGCATTAAAAAAACAAGCAAACCCAAACGTGTACAATCAGGGAAAATGTATTTGGAAAACATTAGAAAAACTTTCCAATCTTATTTGGAGAAACTCAAAAGTCTTGCTACACATATCAGGGATAGTACTGATTGTTGACCTAGAACAGGAAGCCTCACATCATTATTCATTGTTGTGGTTTGATCCCCTCTGAGTTCAGTTCAGGACCAGGAGGCGGAATAAAGGTAGAACTGAATGTTCTCAATGCTGCTGGATTAAGCATCGCCCTTCTCTGACTTCACAGCAGAGACTTCTGCCTGTGAATGATGAGACTGATTTTATCTGAACTTTTCTTAGATTCAGAATTTACTACCTTTGCCTGCAGCAGGCCTGTCGTACCAAATCTCAGGCATCTGAATAGTTTCGAAAAGTTTGTAAGATAAAGTGAATTGAGGTAGGCAAGATGATCTTCTGCTATCGATGTGCTACATGACAAGTCTTCCTGAAGACAAGCCTCCAGTGGGAGTCAAAGAGATAAGAGAGGTTGCATGTATTTAAACAAAAGCTATTAATCAAATAGCCTTCAAGGAAGTTTGTAGTTGCCATCTGTTAAATAAGTGGTTTTCAGGATAAAAGGGAGGACAAGAAAGTGAACTATTAAGCTAACTTTGACAGCTACAGCCAGTGGGAGAATATTGGTTCTTAACTAGACTTCTGTTCTCTTGGCCAACTTGCAATAAAAAAAAGTGACCTACTGCCATTTGCAATGTAGTGCAATGTAGAAAATAGTTCAGTAATCACAGGACAAACCTTTTCGTGGCAAACAAATGCTGAAGGGGATAATTCATAGCAATGCTTTGCTCTGTACTCACTGCAGGACAGTGTGACTCTTTGCCTGCCTTTCTTTTTATGCAGAAAGCTATGTGTATGTGTGCACACTGGACAGTGTCCTGCAAACTGCTGCATGCTCCCTCCAGCGCCTGCTGTCAAGAGAACATGTAAAGCTCTTAAGCTTTTTTAAAAGATTAATTTAAATGCCGCACTGAGGATTTTTTTTCTAGACCAACTACCCATTATTCTTTCTTCGTGTAATGGTCAATTAGAAGCTACAAGTATAAATCCTTCATCCCTATTTAAAGGCTTTAATTGTGTTTCTCAGAGATGGAACATAGCAAGAAGCAAAGCACAGCACAGCTGCAATTAAGGGAGAATACTAGGTGATCTCCATTGGTAACATCAGTTAATAACATCAGAAAAAATTTCAAGAGGACTTCACTGTAGATTTTTTTGGAAAAAAGTTACGTGCCCTCTAAATCCTTCTCAATTGTTTTTAGGGCTACTTCGAAAAATCACTTCCAGGTGTTCCTGAACTGTAGTTTTAAACTTGTAGCACTAATTTTAGGGAAAAAAAGGTCTCTGAATTTTCCTTCAGTATTATGGATATAGTTTTATAACACCAAGAATGTAAAGTTTTGCTCTTGCGTACACAGAATCGTTGAATGGTTTGGGTTGGAACCATCTGGTTCCAGCCCCTCTCCCATGGGCAGGGACACCTCCCACTAGACCAGTTTGCTCAAAGCCCCAACCAGCCTGGCCTTGAACACTTCCAAGGATGGGGTATCCACAACTTTACTGAGCAACCTGTGCCAGGGTCTCACCACCCACACAGGAAACAATTTTGTCCCAATATCAAACCTAAATCTCTTTAAGTTTTAAACTGTTCCCCCTTGTTCTATTGCTACGCACCCTTGTAAAAAGTCCCTCCCCAGCTTTCCTGTAGCACCTTCAATTACTGTGAGACAATTATGGTCTTTCTGGAGCCTTATCTTTTCCAGGCTGAACAACCCCAACTCTTTTGACCCCTTTCACTACTGAGAGGAGAGGTGGTCCATCACTCTGATCATCGCTGTGGCCTTTCCCTGGACCTGGTCCAAGAGCTCTTTGGCCTTCCTGTGTTGGGGGCTCCAGAAATGGACACAGTATTCCTAATGGGGTTTCACAAGAGCAGAGTAAAGGTGGAGAATCACCTCCCTCAACCTGCTGGCCACGCTTCTTTTGATGCAGCCCAGGATACAGTTGGCTTTTGGGGCAGCAAGCACACATTTCTGGCTCATGTTGAGCTTCTCATCAACCAGCACTAGTGCATTCAGTTCCACTGTCCATGACATTGTCAACACAAGATGTTAAACAGCTTCATGCACTGCACATGATCATTGCTATAGATGGGGACAGCCCCTCCTCATCTCCCCTGCCTGTCCTTCCTAAAAAGCTTCTGTCCTTCCATTCCAGTACTCCAGTCATAGGAGCCATCCCATCCATGATTACTGAAAGATCATAGCCTTGCAGGAATGAACATCTTTAACTCCTCTTCTTTATCCCTAGAGGCATTTAAGTTGGGCCTCTAATGAAGCTCATTTACTCCCTGGTATTCCTTTGTGCTGCTCTTCAGGTACTCTCCTGCTGACCAGTGATCCATTTCCAAGCTCTGGGCCTGGAATATATGTTGGTAGGACTGGCCTCAAACTGGTAGAAATGGGATGGATTGAGATTCTCTTCCCTTCACAGCTTTAGTTTAAATCCTTCCCCAGCTTGGCAAACCTTTAACTGAAGGTGTTCTTACCCTTTTCTGACAGATTTCTTCCCTTTTTCCCATCAACTCCCAGTAGACCAGGTTTCTCAGAATTAGTAAGCAGCCAAAACACTCACTGTGGCACTACTTGTGTAACCATTCGTTTATTCACTAGGTACAAATGACCCTTTGAAAAACCTTGCTGACAGGGAGGACTGTGGAGCAATCACAGCCTGTGCTCCTGTGTACTGCTGCTCCCAGAGCTCTGCAGTCCTTCCTTATACTCCTCAGACTGCTCCTGGCTGTAACACTAGTGCCCAGATGAAACTTCAGCAGTGGATAATAGTCAGTGGACTGTTAAAGGTTTGGTAGTTTCCTAGCAACATTCCTGATAGGAGTGCCCAGTAAGCAGCACACCTCTGTAGAGTGTGTCATGTGGGCAAACAGGTGTTTGTGCTGCTCAGGAGAGAGCCTCCCACTAATGTTACCTGTCACCTTTTCTTGGTTGTGCTGGTTGTTATGCAGTTGTTCATGTACAACTGTGACAGTTACATGTTTTTGCATAGGCATTTTGTATGTTGCTTCTGGTCCTTCATTTCTGTTGTTCTCAGCCTTAATTTTTCCCAAACTAAGAGCTGTGCAGCCAACAGATTTCTAATCTCTGATTCAAAAACCTTCCACATCCAACTGATTTTCAATTAGAGTCTTTCAAACTAAGTGACATTTGGGAGCTGAATGGTTTGATCTCTTATCTCAAATATCCTGTGTTAGGGATGAAGTGGCACAGCAAGGTAAAAGCTATCTTTGAGTAGTCAATGAAATCAAGACCATTCTTTTGACTGTTCACATTTTTGGATTATTTTTCATTGTTTTGGATTTTTATCCTCAGGAATATTTGTAAGATTTTTTATTTGGCAGATCTGAGATGGTACACTTCTGTGTAAGGAAATATGAGTGTGGGAAGGGCTACATTGCAATGACTGCTGAGGTGAGTAGAAAGGAGTGGGGTGTTCCCACTCCAGAGGAAAAAAAGATCTTTGCAGTGGGATTATGACCACGGAACCAATGTCCTGATGAATAAAGCCAGCATCTTTGTGTATGCAAAACAGTTGCCCGCATGGACTTGTTAGCACTGAGGCCAGAGGGAAGAAGTGAAGGGAGGAGAACAGCTTCTCCCTCAGAGCCAGGTGGAAATAATGCTGAGTTTTACTGTGTTTTGAAGTCTGTTTAGAATTTTTAATCTGTGACAAATAGAATATTACACATTTAAGTTAGGAAGCTGTGGAAATGTTTGGTAGGGCGGGATCAATATGAGGTGACTTGTTTTCTGCTTTTGCAGTGCTTCTATTTGAACTTGCTCAAGCTGAAAGAAAAAACTGTTTATATCACTATATGTACACCTTCATAGGTAAATGTGTGTCAATATATACATATAGGATTCCTGTGTACTTTGGAACTGAACTATACACAGTCATGATAAAAAAACGTGCATTTGTGGCTTCTTTATATATAGAATTCTACCACATAACTTTCCAGATTTTGAAACTATGGTTGGCATTCATATAGCTTCCATAATGTTCATATGAATAAATTAGTTTATTGATATCAGTGACCAGCAAATATTTTATGATCATGAACAGCCTCAAAGCAAAGGTTTACAAGGTTACAAAGGTTTATAGTGGTTTTAAAGTGAATTACAGCAAATGGAATGACAAAAAATTATATCAAAGCAAAATAATCCTTTTATTTGCATTTGTAACCAACATATCATGATGATGAAAGGGACAGAAACATCTTTCTGTGAAAGCATGAAGGTTGCTAACTGTTTCTGTTAAATTTTTCATAGCATAAAACAGAGCAGTGTTCACTGCACTGAACTGGAAAGCTTCCTGATGCTGGAAATCTCTTAGGGAAAGGAGAGAGAAATGTCCAGCCACCCCACAGTCAGGCAGCTACTTCCACATGTACCCTGGAGCTCAGATGCCTGAGCCAAGAAAATTAATGGGAGCACAAGGCTGCAGTCTCTGAAGTCACTCCCTTCTAGGTGAAACTAATCTTTGTTCAAGGAAATCACCCTTCATCTGTAAACTAAAGAAGATTTGGCCATCAAATCCTCTTCTATTATCATTAATTGTCTTATATATCTCATCCACAAGGCTTTCCTAGCATTTCCTCATACAGTCACAGAACCAGTGCCTTAAGGTGCTATAAAAATTAGATACAGGTTTCCATATGCTTCTATGAAAAGACCCAAATATAGACAGGAAGTTTTTTTATTTCCTTGTTCTGTGGAGTCCTTTTCAGTACTATCTGATTGCAACCTCACCTTCACATATCGAGTCCATGCTCTGTTCTCCCAACAAGAGTTACCACTGTTACTAGCTTTGGATTTCCTTGTATTAGCATTCTAATTTTTATGTGTCTATTTTTATAAGTAGATTGTTAAATTTTGGAGAGGAAAAAGAAAAGAATGCCATAAAATAATTTAAAGTGATATGAAATGAAATTTTAGTGAAACATATTTTAATTCATATACATAGGGGAATTGTTGTAGAGAGAAAAATAAGTGTATGTTCTATAGAGTAATATTTTCATATTTCCCAGGTATTATTTTGTTCTTATCTTCCAGACAGTTTCCCACACTAGTTATTAGGAGGTGTAAGGCAAGGAAAAGCTTGATTCCTAAATGTTCAGCTAAGTAAGCCAACACTTATGGCTGACATTATAGAAACAGTGCTGTTAATCCCTTTGCTTCCCTGGAGAAGGATAAAAGTCATAAATATGCAGTAGCCCACTGTCTGCATATTAATTGTTGTAAATCAGTAGCTCAATAATTAAACAAGAGTTAATAAGCAAGGTTTCTTCAGTCTTTTAAGTTCTTGTGATTTTGGGGGGCCTATTGTCACTATTTTAATGCTTCTATTAGTCTAGGTGCAACCTTTAAAAATGTAATACTGCCATACTTATTTTTAGACTCGGTTTGCAGCACAGGACATAGCTCAAATTACCACAGAACTGTGTGGAAGGCAGGACTCTGGAAAGTTTGTTTTCTTTAGGTTTGCACTAGGGTAGTGCAGTGTTTTGGTTCAGGGTTCTTTCTGTTAAATATATGGATGTTTTTGCAAGTAGAACTGTTTGTATGTAACCCAGATTGTCTGTAGGACATGCCTCTGTGTCTTCTGTCACTGCTGTGCTTTGCCTCTTGTGTTGCATGCGGTGTATTAGTTATTTAGAGAAAAAAACTTGTATTATGGCATCATCATTTTTGATCAAGATGTATAACAAAACTTCTTAAAAGTGGAATTCAGAACTAAGAGTCACAGGGCTCTAGTTTTGTATCTGGTAACAGGGCCCAGTTTGTATCTAGTTCAAACAGCCTTCCCAGAAGTATAAATGAAAGATCAGCAAAAATTGCTGTGAATACCCTGATGCTTCTGTATTAACTTTTGCCAATGAGTAATCCAAGAGCCATTCCTAGTCCTTAAAACCTTTTTTAGGGCCTGTAGGAGCCTATTCTGAAGATGACAACTAAACTGAGATTAAGGAAGGTGCTTTCTGGTATGTTACCTGGTCTAAAAGAGTTCTGATTCATGCCTTTTCAGCTTGATGAAAGGTCACTTAGTCCTGGTTTAGCCCAGAAATTCAGCAGAACTGACTTGGCTTAGATGAGTATATATTTTTTTGGGTGAAAAACCAGCTAGATGTCTGTCCTCAAAGAGTTGTGGTGAATGGAGTTAAATCTTGCTGGCAGATGGTGGTAAGTGGTGCTCCTCAAAGCTTAGTTTTGGAGGACAAGTTTTACAAGGACCATCTGAGGGAACTTCAGTTGTTTACTCTGTAGAAAAGGAGTCTGAGGGGAGATACCACTCTCTACAATTAAATAAAAGGAGGTTGTTGACAGCTGAGTACTGTTTTCTTCTCCTAAGTAACAAGCAACATAGTGAGAAAATGGCCTCATTTTGTGCCAGGGGAGGCTTAGATTATGTATTAGGATCAGTCTTTTCCCTAAAAGTGCCCTTGTTAGGCACTGGACAAGACTGCCCAGGGAAGTGGTTGAGCCACCATCCCCGGAGGCATTTCAGAGACAAGTAGATGTGGTACTTGGGTGCAGGGCTTAGTGGTGGACTTGGCAGTGGTGGGTTTGCAGTTGGACTTGATGATCTTAAGGATCTTTTCTAAACAAAACAATTCCATGATTCTGTGACTTCCAGCAGTGGAATGTATTAATGTATATGTTAATGTATTCTGGGAGGAGGAGCATGACCAGTATGTACTCGGTGTGCTAGAGAATCTCTCCCAGGCTCATTCCCAGCCATCATTCCCAGGTATGGTTAATTTTTGTGTCTCTTTCTCTGGTAGGGGTGCGGCGCCAGGTTGCCCTCTGCATGCGGAAGGGAAGAGGAGCAATCAAAAACTCCTTCTGTGATCCAGCAACACAGCCAAATGGACGACAGAAGAAATGCTATGAAAAGGACTGTCCACCCAGGTAATGGATACTAGACGGGCTCTGATCACGCAGCCTTAATCAAAGGAAAGTATTGATTCTAACACCAGGTTAGTGTAGCATCTGCAGCCTTCCATGGTGAGAGCTCTTAATAACAGAAGAGTGACTGGAGCAGTTTGATGAAAGGGCTTTCTAACTTACTGTTCTGGCTCATAGAAGGGCAAATATGCCTAAGAAAGAGTGAAGATAATGCAAGCATAAATTATATCTCTTTCTAGTACTCTTCCAGCTTCCAAATGGTGGAAGCATTTCCAAAGGTTTTAAAGTCTAGTCTAATTAGTAACCTCCAATGGACCTCTCTTCCAGCCCACCCCTGCAAGTTTGTAGAACTTCTCTCATACACAGCTTCCTCTGCAAGCTTTTATACCTATTGTGTGAGGCACCACATCATTTTAATTATTTTGAATGTGGGTCTAACTAGCTTGGCTTGGTGGCCCCAGACTCTTCTATTGAATACATGGCAGTGGTGACAGCCCTCTCAATCATTCCCAAGCCCTTAATTTTGTAGATCTGGTCTCTGTTCCAGGCTGTACTCACAGCTTGGGTTTTAGTTGGTATTACTTTCTCTGGCATATGTGTCTTCACTCATCCAGGCAGATGGTTACACATCCTCATCTGAAATGCAAGAATTCAGGGTAGTTTCTTGGTTTGGTTATAAAGAAAATCTGAATGTTTCAGGAAGGTTAGATGGTCCCACACAGCATGACACAGGAAAACTGGGTGTTCATGTGGAGCTGCTGAAGACCAAATATTCTGTAGAAAGGTGGCTAAATTCTGTGCTGCAGTTGATGACAGTGCTGTTAAACACAACTGTGCAGGGGGCTTTTAGTTAAATCTGCAGCCACAGGACTGAAATTGTTAGATGGTCTTGTGCTTCCCAACAGTGAGCTGTTTTTATAGGAACTTCCTACCTAAAGCAGAGAGTGTTCTCTTGTATAATCCTCCCTCCTATGATCTGCTAAATCCCAACTGATGGAAAACTACTACAATTCTACAGTGAAACTAGCTATTAGACTACTAAATCAGAGTTAGATAATTTATTAAACAGTAGCTACAGGCAAGGAATAATATTACTGTAATGTTTGTGACTCTTAGAAGCCTGATCTTATCTCATTAATCCATTTCAGGAAGTTAATAATAAACTGTTTAAATGATAGGCTTCTGAGAAGTCCAAGTCTGAACATTCTTGTTTGCTAGCTGAATTGGTCTACATTTATTTTTCCCACACTTTCCACTAAAAGAATCTAAAGCAAAACAAATAATATATTTAAAGTGTTGCAATGTACATATGCCATGTTGAGTCAGGACAAAAGATGGCTGAACAGTTGGAAGCTTAAATGTCATACAACCACTTATGGAGAAGTTGAATTTTATTGCTTAGCAGGAGTACAACGAGACTGTAGCATAAATGCCCAATTTTTTTTCACAGTTGTGCTATGAAATATAATTTCCAGATGTATGTTTCTTTACTGGGCAGATATTTAGCTCTGTAGGTGTTAATGATAAAAATCAAATTAATCTACTTGAGGAAAACAAGTAAAATTTTAACTGCTTACAGTGTTGTGAATAAATTTTTTGCCCTCCCCTACAAAGAAAATTGCCTAGAGTCTTTTTAACCTGACTACCCTCTGTGGGGTAGTCACCACAGATTATTTTAAAAGTACTTTGAGATCTCCTGGGGTTTTTTCTGCTGTTACTGTATTGTTCTACTTCCAGACTGCTTAGTAGATTCCAAAAGTGTAATAAGAATAGGAAATCTTGTTTCTGTTGTAATACACAAAGTGAAAATGCTCTGTATCTGCTGTGCCTGATGCCATACAAATGCATAGTGATAGAAGGCAGTCTTTACATAGGTGTAACATGATATGGTGGGAGAGAAGGACCATTCAGCCTTGAATATAGCAAACCTTGGTTCCAGAATCCTGTGCTTTTAGTTTTTCAACAGGATCCACACCCTGTTCAGCACACATCACCTAGGTATAGATTATGTTTGTATAACAGGCTAGGCTGCTGGGCCCCACATTAATTGTTTCGAGACACTCAAAACTCAGCCTGGGAGGAAGAGATAGATCTTATTTAAGGCAGCTGAATGCATCTGAGAGAATCAGTTTGGCTCCCTGCCTCTGTTCCAGGAGAGCAAAGCTGAAAACTAATTGAGGTTATGTTATCTGCATATAGGCTGCTCTCTATCTCAACCAGCTCGGCAAAATTAGTGCTCACACAAATTAATTACCCAAATCGTACATTTTATTTGTTTGTTTGTTAACTTAGTCTTTCCATGCTATGGCTGCCTGTAGAGAGCAAGTCCTGTCACTTTGCAGGGACCAGGTGATGCATTTATATTTGTGAACTATTCTGTTGCTGGCATGGTAAGTGCCATCAGAAAACAGAGGTAGGAAAAATTATTTCACATCTGCTCCCATCAGGCTTCATTTTCCACTATTTTCCCCAGTCTGTCACTGCAATCAGCACAGCTGCCTACTAATTTTCTTCCCCATATTCTTTTCTTTGCTAAGCATCTCTCTGTATGTGTTATCTAAAGAAGGCTTTGATTATAACCTCTCCAAAGTTAAATCTTTCTGGCAGTGTCCTCCATCCATTAGCTTACAGCTTGGTCATCTCAACCCGGATCTCAAATTTCCATGGTAGTTCCAGATGTGTGCTCAGCAGTCATCTCCAGTTCTGGTTATGCCTCTGTAGTGTGAGGAGACAGCAGAAGCTCTGAGATAAAAGTTTAGCAAAGGAGTCACTCAAGTGCTGCTCCCTTCTGAGTAGTCCAGGACCTTATTTGGGGCATCCTGTACCAGAACAGACAAATGGGTGGTAGATGTTCTGCCACCCTTGCTTTGACTTTCTTCCCTTTCAGCTGGGTTGCCGCAGTCTGGAAAACCTCAGTGAGGACCATGAAGAGACATGAGTCCATGTGCTTCCATGCTGTATTTCTCATGCTTGAGTGGAAATAAGAAAATGCACCATCAAAAACTCCAGTTACTGATAAAACTAAACATTTAGTCAGAGCAAGTTTTTTTGAACTGTGTGTGGTAAATACAGTACCAGGCAAATAAGCACTTGGCACACCAGTACAATCTGTTACATGCATTCACTGAGGAAGAACTCAATATAAGAAGTTGTATGAGTAAGTGTAATTTAAGATTGACAGTGAAGGTGTAATAGGATAAAATCTCAATTCTTGGATTTCCTAACTTCGGGGCACCTTACTTTCTTTCATGACTTTTAAAAAGTGTTCTATGGACAAAAGTTAGTTGTGCATCATTACTTCTGATCAAGATATTTTCTGTAGTAAGCTCTGGTTCTTTATGGCTAGGAGTTTAGTATTGAAACCTGCAAATATTTGAAAATTATGAAGGAGCGGGTGTCAGATTATATCTGTATCTTGAAATTTGTGATCTGGTTCCATTAAAATTCACATACTTGAAGTTTCATTTGTGCAGAATTGTCATCAATTTACAAGATACTAGCAATGATAAAGTTGGAAAGAAGATGCAGCAGCAGATAAAAACAACCCTGAAATGGCTTGATTCGTGTTGCAATAATGTATTTTTTTCTTTTTGGGTTTTTTTTTTTTTATTGCTGTGTTCCACTGAGCTGTGCTTGCTTTTTCTCTTTGACCATTTGTTAGTTTTCCTCCATTGTTTGCAGAAGCATGGAAGAGCAAGAAACAATTCACAGAAAAGCAGAAGGATAAGAATAATAATAATAATTTGTTCTTTCGTTATAGTAATGTCCAGAGGCCTCGCACAGGGTTGTGGTGGCAACAGGCTGCATTCTAGAACATGTAGTAAAACCCTTCAAGCCACAGAGGCCTTCAAGGTTAGCTTAAAGGGAAATGTGGTGTGTATACATAGCTGAAGAGCAAGAAGGTACATGTAGTTGCCCCAGAGAAGACCAGATGGTTGCACAAATGAGCTCTGTTTGTAGCTCGATTGCTCTGGGTATTTTTTTTTCAGTTATTAGAAGTATTCGGCACTGATATTAATATATTAATTCCATATCAGTGACAGCTCATTTGTAACTCAAGAATAAATTAATCAGGAAACAGAAATGGAACATGGAAATTACACAGAAAAGGGAGAGATTGTCAGCAAAATGAAGAAGCCAAAACCACAGTAAGATGGAGACAAAGCAAAGAGCAAAAACTGTTATAAAACTGGATGTTGAATTTTGTTGTGTTCATTAGAATGGGGTTGCTTTGCTGAAGGTCATTAACCTTAAAAGGGAAAAACAAAATAGAATGGTGTAGGTTGTAAGCCATAACCAATTTTTTTACCTTTCTGTCTAGAAAAGTGTTTTCTAAATATATCCTTGTGGGTTTTTTCAGCATAAGGCTTGGTCGTGATCTGCTTCAAATTTCAGGAACAAGTAATATTGTCTAGGAGCTTTTGTGGCTTAGACTTCACAGTGGAGCCAGATTTTTTACATAGCATCCTAGAGATATGTTCTTGGCTTCAGTGCTCTAAACTGGAAGGAAAGACTTACTTATTTTTTCCTTTAAAGTATAAGGCTAAATCTTTAGATACATTTATGCAGCTCATGCCAGTACTTCTCAAATAGTTTCTGCTCTCCTTTCTTATAATGGAAGGCAAGTGTGTACATAGCTGATCCACCCTGGGTCAGCATGAGAAGAACGAGGTGGATGAAGCTGGAGCAAGGCTAAGGAAAACTGGTATAAAGGGGATGGCTCTTGTTGCTGAGGTGGTCTGCACTGGAAAATACTGCACTTGAGGAAACATTTGTCTTTCATTTGGTGGAACATTCCACAGCACACTGTGGAAGACAATCTTTAATCAGGAGAGAGACACAGAAGGGGCTCATTTTTACTTCATAAGGGAACAAGTACAAAAAATTCTAACCTTGTGCAGCCCTGAGACTAGACCCAGAGGTATAACACTGCAGGGGACTGATCCCACCTGGGTGCATGCAGGGTAGCTCTAGAAAGCCTGGGTTTTGGTACTGTGTGCCTTGCTGCTTCCCCTTCTGAAGGTAACACAGGGTCAGTTCGAGCAGTTGTACACTACTGGCTGCATAGTCATGTGTGAGAGGACCCTCTCCACCTCTGTGCTGTCATTACAGACCCTCCAGTGATTCTCATTTATAATGAGAATGCCTCTTTTTGTAATGAGGTAATGTAATGAGGAATGTAATAAGCAGATAAACAATAGGACTGAGTAAGTAGATTACTAAACTTGCTAGCTAGTATTGTAGAACCATAATATTCAGTGCCTACTGCTGCCTGAGGATCAGCATCTTTCAGTGACTGGCTGGTACTGGAAAACATGGCAGATGCAAAGGCTCAAGTGTTCTGGACTTAATATGAAAAGCATGTATCCAAACCCCGAATTTAAATTACTCCTTCTTGTAGTCTCTGGCATTCTTTGTGTCTGTGATGCATTGCTATCTGATGTTTCTTGCCCGACCTGGTTTTCAGATGGTGGGCAGGAGAATGGCAGAAATGTTCAACAACATGTGGCCCAACAGGCCAGAAGAAGAGAACTGTTCTTTGCATCCAGACCATGGGATCTGATGAGCAGGCTCTGGCTGTCACAGCCTGCCAGCACCTGCTTAAACCAAAGACCCATCTGTCATGCAACAGAGATGTCTTGTGTCCCTCTGACTGGACAGTGAGCAACTGGACTGAGGTAAACTCATGTCGACTGTCATACTGAATGTTGAGGGTTTTTTTCAAAATTACCTATTCTAGCCAGCAGAGAGAATCAATTGTTTGCTTTTTTGCCTTGTTCTAAATATTTTTTTTTTATTCTTGTGTATTCTTAAATGCTTTGTGCAGAAGAAAAAAATCTGCCCTGCTTGCTAAAGACCTCAGATTATCTTGCATTTTAACTGTTTCTTGGGGTTTGGTTTGCTGAGCTTTTGGGCCTGTATAATGGAGCATGCTTGCATGCTAAAAATCTGTGTAACACTCATTACTGCTGTGGAACAGATGGGGTGAGGATCTGTGTCATGTCTATAGGCCTAGTCAGAAGACTTTTGCATTCATAACTCTTGCATTCATAACTTCCACTGTTTGTCACAGCATGCAGTCTTTTTCTAGTATCACTCTGAAGTCCAGTATAGTGTGGTCTAGTTCCTTTTTGAAAACTCCTCTCCCTTCTATATTCTTCTTCTTCTTTTTTACCAAACTCACTATTAGTTTTGGGAGCAGATTCAGCTAATGAACTAATAGAATTTTGCTACAGTATTAATTCATTTTATGTTACTCACAAACCATTATCACTGAATGTTGATTGTTTTAACTTCCTGTGAAAAATAGGCTGTGGTTTTATGGCTAGCAGTACAATTAGAATTATCTTGAAATGTCATGCCATTACAGAATATAGCTTGTGCTCCTATGCAATTGTATTCTATTTGCAAGCTACTGACTAAAATCAATTTCTAAACCTGTAGAAATTGGGGAAAGAGTGTGGGACAGACTATTTCTCTCGCACAAATGGCAGGGTTGTCACAAAACTTGTAGCTGCCCAATGTGCTTTATTAGTGAATGTGAGGGAGATTTTACACAAGTAAAACTATTACTTGCTCTGAACTTATCTGGCTTGTAGAAAACCACTGTGTATCTTATAAACTTAATGTACTTAAGCAGGAAGATAATGAGGATAGAGTGTTGTAGCTATTCTGAAATCTCTTTTTAGTATGTGGTTGTAATCTAAAGCAGAGATTTTCAGAGATTTAATTCTGTAAGACAGCCATTATCCCCAAAAGTTAATGTAGTTGAATCTTCCTTTTAACTCACACGTATGCCAGTCTGAATCATCCAAGTGGCAAAGTCTGACAAAATGAGTTCACTGTATTTCTGTGTAAGCAACAACGTAATGTTAATGGTTGCTATCATCCTCATTAAGCAAAATACTTAACAAAATAACTTCAGAGGTCAAAATGCAGCTGATGTAAACTTGCATAGCTTTGATTACTTCATATGTGCTATACAGCTGGAAGGTCCAGTAGGACAGACATATAGCTAATGAACTTACT
Source organism: Heliangelus exortis (assembly GCF_036169615.1). Lineage (NCBI taxonomy): Eukaryota > Metazoa > Chordata > Aves > Apodiformes > Trochilidae > Heliangelus > Heliangelus exortis. Next base: position 11,963,696 of record NC_092454.1, on the reverse strand, counting down.
ACTCTGAGGTTACTCTGCTTTCCTTCTGTCTCCTGTTGCTGCAGAGATGAAGGTATTTTTCTTTTTTTTTTTTTTTTTTGTGTTAGCAACAGAGAGAGCCCCAGTAACACAAGGCGTTTCTCTAAAAAGACATTCCAGGGGGTTTAAAGTGCTGGTAATAGCAGTGTTCATCCATTCATGTTGAGAACCTGCCTTAATCCAGCTCAATTAGATGATCAGGCTACATTGCATCCTAATCTTCTGTACAGTTGTATGTAACATCTGCATTCATACCAAACCAGTCATCCAACATTAGTACCTCAAACCAGTCTTGAAATTTCAAGAAGTCTTCAGTGGAGGGACAGCTGCTGAAGGCATGACTGTGTCTGTAGGGATTAGAATGAAGAATATCACAGAAGAGCTGCGTCTCCTTAGCTTCCAGCACCCTTTGTACACAGCACTTTTCTCATTTAAATAGAAGCCAGAAAGGTTAATTACTGTCAGTAGTCTGTAATTTAGGACAGACGTGCTAGCATCCCTGGCATCGTGTAGTGGTTGCACTGAGACTGAATGAAACATCCATTTCATAAAGTCAACAAGGATCTGTGAGCTGCATGGATGATCACCATGGGTGTGTGGCACTGTAAGCAGCCAGCACTGAGCCAATTGGATATATTTTTTTATTACAACTTTTTAATCTGTTTTTTATAACCTCTGTGGAAAAGCTATTGGCTAAACAACTTCTGGGATTCAATGAATAAATAAAATTCTAGCATATTACTTTCATATTTTGTCTTCATCATGTAGCCCTTTTTTTCACTGATGTTTCCCCAAACTGGCATTTAATGCTTTAAAACTTGGAAGGAGCTCCATGATAGCAGAATGTGACCAGAATGAAGGGCCCAGGAAAAACTTTGTTACTGATTATTTATGATGATGTTTCTTTATTATAACTAGATGTCACTTGATACTTATTTTTATGGATATGTGCAACAGCATGAAGAGAGGAGTTACATTCTTTTTCTTTTGCAGTGCACAGTTACTTGTGGTGGTGGAATAAGGAATCGTAATGTAACTTGTGCGAAAAATAGTGATGAGCCATGTGATGTTTCCAAAAGACCAAACTCTAAGGCCCTGTGTGGTCTCCAGCAATGTCCTTCTGCTGGAAGATTTTGGATACCTCCACTAGCACCAAAAAGAGGAAAGATCATAATCAGAAAAACAATCTCTAATCCCAAGCGGAGTCCTCCTCACAGAATACCCATACCAAGCCCAAGGTCCCATACAACAACAAAATCACCCAAGCTTGAAAAGGTAACTTCCTCTTTGCCTACATCCTTTGGTTTGGATAATGTCTCAGAAAAAGAAGAAAAAGGCAACAAAACATTACACAAGAATTTTGCTGGACCAGGTGATATTTACAATTATCCATCTGTTTCTGCTGAAAATAGTTCACACCAAAATACTACTTCATGGCCTTTCCATAATGCCTTAAGTACTGAAATTATAAGGCATGCTGAAAATATTTCTGAAAGAGAGCCAGATTCTACTGTAGAAAGTGAGGTGCAAAGAAGTGAGGACACTCCAGTCTTCTCTTTTACCAGCAGTCCAGAAATAACTTCCAGATATGATTACTTAAGTGAAGAATCTGAGGACATTGATGGGTCAGTTGGAGGCAGTGAGAAGCCGCTTGATATCCTTGACAGCACAGAACTCACACCTGAAATCAGACCCACAAGCACAACCCCAGACACCAGCCCTCCTGTCCTGAAAAATAAGAGTGTGACTTCTCAGCCTACCCCTGGGTCTCATCACCAAGAACCTTCTACCCTTCTTCCTGTTAACAAAGCAGCACAAGGCCTGGCATTTCCAACAGCAAACCATATCAGTCTTCAAGTTCATGTACCTGTTGTAGAATTAACTACACAAGAAGCACCTGTTACAGTAATGACCACAGTGTTTGGTCATGTACCAAGGGACCAGACTGACAGCAGAAGAGAAATGAAGCTACTTGATGTCATGACCTCCAGTACACCATCAGTAGCTCTCAAACATGTTCTCAGGAACCAAAATGCAACATCTAAGGGGGAGATAACAAATGCCACATCAAACAGCCACCTTGTAACAACCAACAATATGCCTGCTGATGCCTACTGGATAGTAGGCAACTGGAGTGAGGTAAGTAATCTTTAATTCATGAGAAGTAGAGTATGAACAGCTCTCTAAACCACTGCTAAGGAAATAAAGCTTCTGAGTTTGTCGTGTTTGTCTCAAATGAACATTGGTAAAAAATTGGTGAACAGGAATATCTAATTTTAGATAGCTTACATAACGGATTATATACTATGTTTTTTTTGACAAAAACATTGGACAAAAGATTATCTCAGGACACAGTAATGTAACAGCACAGAAACCCAATTGTCAGAAAGCCTGGTACTGGGTACTGATAAATTAAACTCAATAGCAATATACAAAAAATAGTTAGGCTTTTTTTCTGAGGCCATAGGAGATGCTGCAACTGATACTGCTCCTGTGGAATAGAAGCTACCCAAGTATTAAAACCATTCAGTAGTGATCAGGGATCAGGGAAATCTGGGAGAAGTCATCCTCTTTCAGAGCAGGTATCTTCTAGATGCTTTACACCTTAAAAGAGTTTTCAGATGGCAGGTACTTGTTTCATTTACTCAAATAAAAGGCAGAGCTTTTGAGAGTATTATAGAACAGTATCACCTGTTTTGATTGAATTTCATTAGTATTTGAAATTAAGAAGTTCATTTTGGCACATCCATTGACAGTGATAAAGTAACTGTTCATTTCTACGAATTTTTCAATTCAGATTGCGTCCTCTAAGATTTCAGTTTGTTTCAGTCTGTTTTCAGTTGTCTAGTACCCCTGTCAGAAGAGGATGGTAGAGTCATAGAATGATTTGGGTTGGAAGAGATCTTTAAAGGTCATCTAGTTTAACCTCTCTGTAATGAATAGGGACATTTTCAACTACATCAGGTTGCTCAGAGACCTGATATTAGATTGACGTGAATAATTATTTCTACATAGGTCCATGTGGGGTGTTTTATTGCTTTATCATCTTTGTTAGCATTTACCTTTTTTATTTAATTGTTTAATAATTTGCTATTGTGAGGTAAAGGTAGGTGAAGTGTTCCTCTAGTCCACAGACCTGCCATTTTCTTTTCCTAGCAATATCTTGAAAGATATTTTCTGTAGTCCTCTCAGACTTCCACATCGATTTAAAAAAAAATAATTTTTAACAGTTCAAAAATGATTCATTTTGGTTTTACAGAACTGATGAAATCAATCCAAGGATACTTAATGCATCTAATTTAATTCACTATTCTTTAATGGTTTAGTAATCTTTCACTATTCTCATTCAACCTTTAAAATTTTAAAATTAATTTTCTAAGGCCTGGCATAGTTAACTTTTTTTTTCAAGTTTGAAGAATACAAGGTGGTGAATCAGAGAATATGTGGAACCTATATCTTTGGAGATATTCTGAAGCCATGCTCTTGAGCAACTGGCTCTAGGTGACACTTGCTGATTGAACAAGGAGGTTGAACAGCATGACATCAAGAGGTCCTTTCCAACCTCAGCCATTCTATGATTCTGTAAATAACTCAGCTGTTATCTTTCTCATAAAATGAGAGTTTCGTATTTCCTCCTCACACCTTGATTCTAACATTCACAAAACCTTTTCTTATTATTACTTTTAATTAATTGTTAGACTACAGTTTTCTTATTTTTGCTCTTTTGTTATTTTTGCTCTTTTTATTTACCTGTGTGTCTGTTTTTTGATAGGTCAAGACTGTTGCATCTACCTAGCTGAATCTCTTGCCATGCACTCTCTCTTGTAATGACTGCCAGTATTTTGACATTTCTTTGTTCCTTAGGCTGTAGAGCCCAAGAATATCAATACTCAGAGATGGGTTGTTGTGATATGTCCCTTAACACCATTCACACTTAGGTCCCAAGGAAGGGTAGTAGTTAGAGTAGGGCAAAATAGTGCCTGTGTATTGAATTTTGATTTCTTTTTTTTGCTGCTTTGCCAGATTGTGGGCTGTCACTTTTCCCTTTCTCAGAGCTTTCTGGGTACTCGTCCTGGTTTGGACCAGGATAAAGGTGATTTTCTGTCTTGTATTTTAGCCCATTACCTGCTCAGTCTGCACCTCTGTGATTGGTTGTGAAAAGTTATATGCACTTCCTCTGTAAAAGACATCTACTATGACAAGAGGAAGCCCTAGTGTCTGAATGATGAAAATGAAAAGCAAGAAGTCTTCCTGAACATCAGAACTATTGGTCTTCCTTATATAATATGAAACAGTGGTCAAGAAAGCTAAAGCTTCCTTCCATTACTCTTTTTCTCTTGGCTCTGTACCTGCAGACAATTTTTTAAAGAATTTTACTGTGTTTCACCTGCCTCAGAAAAAGCTTGTTAAGTGTGATTTGCCCAGCCTCATCCTTGGATCAGCTCTCTCATTGACTGAGAGTGGGATACTGGTCCAAGACTAGTCCTTCAGTAAAATCTTAGTGGTGTCAAGACTGGTATAGCAGGGCTGTGGGGAGTAATCAAACAGTCAGCAACCAAGACAAGGACAGTTGTCCTCAGACAGGTAAGTGGTCTTGGATAGGCATGTGACTATGCAAAACTGAACAGTGGTACATAGTCCCCTTTAACAGGATCTTTGTGGCCTCTTGAGTAGATGTCCCAGCAATGTTGGAAGCTGGAGACAGCATGCTGCAGAGGCCTTGCAGATTCATATTTTTCCTAATGCACAATTTTCCAGAAATTCTGTCTTGTGACTATGACAAATTAACCATTTTTTCATTTCTCTGACTGAATCTGGTAACAGCTCCATGTCTTCAAAGGTGTTTTTTTTCTTCTTTAGCTTCAGGATAGCTTTCAGGTTAGCTTTCCAGGGCCACTTACTCAGGCCCTTTCAACTCTCTCACTTCCATGCTGGCAGTTCAAACCACTCAATAGCAGTTGCTCTCTTCATCATTTTGCTGACTTAATCAAGAATATTTATGCTATTTCTCATGCCAGGCTGCTTGGCTTGTGCTGAACATGATCCTATACATCTAGTTCATTGTCCCTCTGTTTTTAAGGGAGAAAAAGGTAAGTTAGTTTCTCCAGCCACTTTCCACATCTTACTGCTTCACAATACAGGGACAGTGACATTTGTGGTTAAGAGTGTGCACCTGGCATGTGGAATGGCATATCCAGTATTCTCTTACCTCAGACACTAAAACCCTCCCAAAAGATGGAAACCCTTAGCCACTCTCTGAGTTCATCATTTCAAAACTATTTTTCCTTCACATTTATCCCAAAAGTTTCACACAATTTATTTCAGATTTTCAGCATCATGCACTCAAGTTGCTGACTATCTCATCAGGAGTATCACGGATAGAGAGGGAACAGTGCTGAAGATTGGATGCAGTGATATTTTGCACAGGATCCCCAAAAATCACAGAGGAAAACAGTGGTACAGGTTTAGAATGCCTCAGTAAACAGGAGTTTTCCAAAGAAAAGGAGTACATGATGTAAATTAGAACTGGTATTTTTTTAAACAAAGTGATAAAAAGATGTCCTCTGTAACCTCAAGTTAAGACCTAGGTGAATTTGAAATCCACTTCTCAGTATTCCAGATAAATTGGGTCATCTAAAATGGCTCTAGATATTTATATATAGGTTCCTGGATTGTTTCCAGAATGTTTTTTTAACACTGAGTTTCCCCCTGGGCTTTCCTCTCACCTGTGTGCAGTGCTCTACCACCTGTGGAATGGGAGCTTTCTGGAGACACGTGGAGTGTAGCAGTGGGAACACATCTCACTGTCAGCACATGAAAAAGCCTGATCCTGCAAGAAAATGCTATCTCCGCCCATGCGCTAGCTGGAAAACAGGAAATTGGAGCCAGGTAACTGAATTCAGAGCTATGTGTGAACAGTAAGTTTGCTAACTTCAAACAGTAGGGAGCTCTAGATACTTCATTTTAAAAATAATTATTTACTCAGTGAATGCGTACGTGATTCCCAGTTGACCATTCAGCACTAATTTACCAATTTCCTGACTAAGTTATTTATGGAAACGCATCTGCTATGAATTCTGTTCTTCCTGTGGGGATGTCATGCTCATTAACTCCTGCATCTAGAGCTCATGTCCATGCTCAATGGAGATCCTGGGCCAGAGATGTATGTATTTGCATGTGGCATCTTTCTGATCTCTGCCTCGAGAGGTATATCCTAATTGTAAGAAGCGGGTGGAAATTTGGGAGAGGGAATTGTCATGGGCCTATTCGCCCTTGACACCTTATGTGACATGGCCTGTTCCCCATTCATGTAGCCTCTAAGTTCTATATTATAAAAATTAAAGAAAAATGTACTGGGGACAATGCCTGCTATAGCTAGGGTCTTACTAGGTTCTAGTTATGTACACAGGCCTGATTGAGAGATATGCAGAAGAGTGACCAAGTTAGCAAGTGGAATCCATGGAACTGTATTTTTGGGGGGCTTAGGTATTGTAAGGTGTGTGATGAATACCTGGAAGGACTTTGTTGACTTCTTGAAGCTTGTTACATTTTGTCTTCATGCTGTCTAATATTTGAGCTTCAAACAATGGTTTATTTTTCAGGACTCAAAAGATTAAAACTACAAAATTCTTGAAATTATATTAATTTAATAATAATAAAAAAAACCCAGGTCTCTCAAACTTTCTCAGTATGAATCATTTTTGCAGAAAATGTTGTTGCCATTGGACTAGAGGGCAGATTCATACAAAGAAAAGGTTATAGTTACAAAACCTGTGCTATGTAATTGAGCTTTTGACATAGAACTGATTTGTACATGAAATAATGACTTTTTAGAAAGACCAGGAAAGGACAAGGCTTTACATAACTACATTTAAAGCTTTGAAATTCATTTTAAGTGCAACATAGACATTCTGCAGTCCCAGTTCCAGTATTTCATCTTCAGTATTTCTTCATAAATGTTACTGCTCTTGCAACAGCAGGTAATAGTTATGTCACAGAAAGTAGCTAGAAATCATGTTTAATGATAAAGTGTTAAAGGAAACAAACATTTTAAAGTGTAACTCCCATTATGAGGCCAATTTAAGACAAAAGGCTCTTCTGTTGAATTAGCCACCCTTATTTTACAGTAACTGAATCATACAAACCAAATTTCAATTTTATATATAAAAATGGCTATTTTTGCTTTGCTTTTCAAGTCACAAATGTTTTTCTCAGTATTCATTTCAAACTTTTATATAATATTACTGCAAGATATCTATATTCCCCTGCTAGTCTAGTAAAGCATTCTGTTTTCCTTTTCTCTAATCTAGTTGCTCAGATACCCCAAAAGAAGGGTGCTTCATACTAGATCTTCCAGTCTAAATTTAATACCAAATGTAATGTGCACTTCTTATGGGGCTGTGTGTACCTAGTTTCTTGCATGGTCACTCCTGTCCATTGTTTCTCCCCAGAGAGAGAGAAACTTCTTCGAACAAGGGTATGGACTTCCCTTCCATCCATCCTTCAGCTCCTTTGGGAAGTACTGTATTCAGTTTCCGTACTCAGCTGAAGAGTGTTTATTTGTGCATCAGTTGCATAAGAAGAGAACAGCATCACTGTTCTCAGCAGTAGATAATTAAATGTTTATATGTCCTTCAGGTTCACCAAAGTCAGTTCTTCATCAGCAGCACAAGAGGTGCTGGGCTTTGGTAGGTGGGGATACAACCTGATGCTACTGTTGCTGCTGCGAGAGGCCTTGGTGCAATCTCTGGAGTGAAACAGGAGTCTGGAAGTGCACACTTGGCTCTTCAGTAGTGTTCCAAGCTGAAAACCAATTTCTCATGCTTTCTCTCTTCTCTTCCGTTCTCTCACTCCCAGGCTGCTCTTGGGGGATGGATCCTCCTGATGCCACAGAGGATCCACCACAAACCCAGTGGTATCAGCAGCAGCTCAGGTCTATGGGGTAGGAAGAGGAGCAGTCTTGCCAGCCTGAGCAATGTGCTGCATTGGCCAAATGAGAAATCAAATGAAGTAGCTGTGCCTCTTTCCTCCCTTCCTCCCTCAGAAAGAACTGGCAATTTCCTTGTATATGGGATTTGATTGTTTACTCTGGTATGACTCTTTCACGATGACATTTTTTTGAAATAGCTATCTAGATCTCCTAATTTAATACGCATTTGTGAATTAATGGATATCCCAGTGAAGAAAGGGAAGTATTTTTATGGTGAGTTCTGATTTGCTATGATGAAAACCACAATTTTTAAGCTGAAGAATAGATGGTTGTTACGGTAAACTGGAAAGTCCCTCTGTGAGTCAGGATGCTCTAACCTCAAGGCTGTCTTCCTTTGTGATTGCGGAAGACACTGTTGCTCAGCATCATTTGGAGATATGCCACTTTCTGTTTTCTGTACAGTGCTCTGCTAACTGCAATGGAGGTTTCAAGATGCGAGATGTTTACTGCATAGATGTTCGTGAAAAGCGGCTTCTAAGGCATTTTCATTGCCAATTACTTGGATATAAACCGCAGATGAGCACCAATTGTAACATGGAGCCATGCTTGCAGTGGCATGTGGAGCCCTGGAATGAGGTATTGCTTCCTAAAAGAAGCTTTGGAAATGAGTAATCAGCTGTCAATAAACGGTGACTGTTAGATCCCTGGCTGTTAGGTAAATTGTCACTCCAGTGAAGACACAAAGTACTACATGTAGACTCTTCAGTTCTTCTATGTGGTTACAGCAAAAATTATCAAAAGCATTCGGAATATTTCCCAGAATCATTCTTAGGATTGCATGTGATAACACAGCTAGAGCTGTAAATTACCATACCCTCAAACAGAGAAGCAGGTGGCCTGGAAGGTTTCTTTTAGCTGCTCTATTTTATGAAAAAGTGTGATTCATTCAGGCTGATCTCTTACTGCCATTTTAATGTTGCTTTCTTATTATTATTTCTTTGGAATTTGCCTTTACACTTTTGGGCTGGAATTTTAATGGGGCTAGAGACTAAGGTCGTACATACGATAAATATGACTTTTGAGTCACTTTATAATACAAATCTATGGTAACAAACTCATAGACAGCCAGGCACATATTTATTTCGGCTAAAGTACAGTGCTTTTTCTCTCTAAAAATAACTTTTGAGAAGGCATGACAATTTTGTGGCATTGTGGACCTGAAGCTTTTGAATTTCAAAAAAATTATTTTATTACATTGCTTCCTCAGAGACCACTGACAAATCCCATCTGCAGTACATAGGCCAGGACATGGCTTTCTGGTCAGAACAGTCAGCGAGGGTTAAAAAAGTAAGAATACCCACATGATTCCACTGGTTTCTGCCTTGTAATAATTTATAAAAACACCTGCCCAGTTCTGGTAGTTGTCTTCATGATGAGTATACTGAATAGAATTGGACTGAAAAAGTTCATGATGACATTTATTAGGTGTTAGTTCTGGTCCCGTGTCCATAGGAATGCAATTCTTTGTTTGACAGGAACAATACATTATTCGAAGTATATATGGCACCTTATTTCATGTTAGACTGGGAAATTTTTAGTGTCTTTCAAGCTGGCTCTGCTGCAGATCCAGTGAATAATAATAATTAAAAACAATCCATTGGTAAGTAATAGGAGAATGTGGACACCAGAATGTTTAATCTGGGTCACTATCCTTCTATGATGTTCTTATTGTCAAGTAATTAATTATTGTCTGGACCAGGTGAATTTCAGTGTCACCTCATAAAAATGAGATCTCATGAACTTGTACTGTTATCAGTAAGTATTACAGATTAATCCTGCAGACATGTAACTTCCAATCTCATTCTTATTGGAGAAGTTACTGTCGCCAGTCGTGTTCCATGAGCAGTTCTGTGTTGCCTGTTGTATGTTGTCAGTTCTGTGCTGTCTGTATTACTTGTGTGCTAACACATGCCATGACAGCTTTCCACAAATATTTTGGACCAATAGCAGCTTTTTCCCTGTCTCTTTCCAAGCATATGATGGAATAAATGTCTCAGCATAGAGCTTTTCTTCATACCTGGATCGTAAGGCTTGATGCTCAGCTTAGCTGTACATCTTTCTAAATCACATATATCGGTAGCATGCTCCTTGTTACCTGTGGCTCCACATTTCTAAATGGAGAACATTTCCTGCTGTCTTTATGGTGCTTTTCTGGGTTCTCCTCCATTTTCCCCTCTTTCCTCATGGATTTGTGCACTTCTTTTATTAGTGTTCAAGAACATGTGGTGGTGGCCAGCAAAAACGGCGAATCTACTGCCCAGAAGAAGGCTCCTGTGACTGGACAAAGAGACCTAACACCACTGCATCATGTAACAGGCAACCTTGTACACAGTGGCTTAGCCAGAGTTGGGGCCCGGTAGGATTCAGTTCTTTCTTGCTCTATTTGTTGTCTTGAGCTGTCCATATTTGGTCATATTATCTAGTTGGCTGTGAACAACGGTGTCAGTATGTCCATCAGTTATGCACAGCTAGGAGATTTTTGAAAATATTGCTAAACATTTCAGAGCCAGGCCATCTCAGTTCCTTCAGGTGATACACATTGTAGCCTGTACTTTTTCTTCCTGAATTAGATGGTTTTGGTTGCAGGGCTGGTTTTGTTTTTTCCTTTTCTAATAACAAGAGCTACCACTGACATTTTTGCATTAGTAAGTTGAAAATTTCCACTGAAAGAGGCTACTCGGTAGTGTATTCAGCCATTTTCAGTCAGATACAGAATAAGATAAAATGTCAAGAGCATGTCAAGAACATCTTTAGTGAGGGAGGGAGAAGCTAAATTGCTAATATGAGTCCGTGTACTGCCTAGCTGAGTCCTTCCAAGTACAACCATGATGTTTGAACTTTTTGTGCTTCCAGAGCCTCTGCAGTCATTGACGTTTTACTGTTCAATTCTATTTTTGGGATGTTGACGGTGACTCCAAATGCAACTTTGTGGAATATTTGTTTTGGCCATGCAGATAAAAAAATCTGAATTTTGACCAACAGCCCTCTACTTGGGTTTCTGCAAACCTAATTGATAAATATAAGGTGTATCTTTGGGCAACCTTCCAGTATCTGCAATACATGTTCAGTTATAAAGAAACTGTTAAATCTAATAAATCTTTCCCTCCAGTTTCCTTAATAAGCCTATTCATACACTACAGACAGTCCTCATAGTAGAAGAGAACACTGAAAGAACACCAAAATCCAGAGACAACAATAAGGAAATGATGAACAGTAATTTAGCACATTACTGAGTTGCTATTGGCACAAAACCATTCGAGAAGATACAATTATAACATAATGTGAAGTTAGTGTAAGTTTAACACTCGAATATGGAAGTGAAAATGTTGGGACAGGCATAACATAAGCAACTGAATACCAAAGTATATATCAGTCAATTTACTGATTTATTAATCACATTTATTTTACTTTTTAAAAAAATAATTTTAAAATATTAATCTAAGGTTGCCTTAGGAGTACCTAAGTTCTTGTAATGTACTTCACACCACTAATATTGTATCTTATGCACAGAAATATACATTAGAGAGAGGATAACTTGCAGAAAAAATTAAAGGAGGTACCAGTCCAGTCTTATCCTTCATTAGCTGGCACTTTCTGTCTGTTAAAGTATTTATCATGCTGGCCACTATTTACACAAAGAGAAGAAGGATTTAAAATTAATGGGAATTCTCAGATTCTCTGGGATGTCAGAAGAATTAAGTACATTTGCAGGATAGTATAGCAACATGTTTTGAAGATGTTCTTTTTATTTATGGTCATAAGTGTGCAGCCAGAATGAGGAGACAGAAGCTGTTTTGTGGTCGTAAAGAAAGGATAAGTGAGACGTGTTGTAAATGTCATCGAAGAACAAAGTTCTCACTGAGGTTTTTTGTAGTCTTCAGCTCGGTCATTTCTATACCTAACATTGCAATTAGTTATTCCTGTTTAATTTAGAAGATGAGAAAATGCAGAGAACAGAATATGTCAGTGTGCAGCACTGATTTGTATTAGTGTCTATGACTTTGTAGGACTGGCATTTCAGATCATCCTCATCCTCCTCTGTAGAAAACAGAAAACAGTCCTCCTACCCTGGTTAAACATTCCGAGGTGCTATATTTGTACTATTTACTCCACCACCCTATCCTGCCAAATCTGGCTGTGATGCACCATGGAGGGATAACAAACTACACAAATACTTTAGTGTCATTGGTTCTGAATCATACAGAATTATAAGCTTTTCACCACATTACACCTCAAAAATTGACATATGACACAATTTCCATGTAAAAGACTTTTATATACATTAAATTACTCTCTTCCAGTGCTCTGTTTCTTGTGGAGGAGGCATGCAGCAAAGAGCTGTGAAGTGCATGAATATAGAAACTAATAAAACTGAAGATGACAGTATGTGTGCGAATAAACCAAAGCCTACAGGGTATCAGAAATGCAATCTGCAAGACTGCAGGAAAAGTACAGGTATGATAATACACCTGCCTCAGACCGTTTTCAAAAAGGTCTCCATTTGTGCTGGGATTCCACAAAAACTGGGAGCTGTCCTAGTTTATCAGCAGCTTGTGAATAGTACAGGCTCAGTAATTAGAGATCAGCCCAACCTGCTACTTCTCAGGTGGACTGTTGGCAGACTGACACTCTCATGTTCTCCATCCCTACTGGTCTTGTGTTGCTGTGACAAGGACTGCAGTTCTCTGAGCTTGCATCCCTAATTTATGATGCCACAACCAGATGCATAGGTCCTCTTGTTTTGGCCTGTTTTAGATAACTAACAGCATGCTTTTAGGGCTGTGGGAAGGCCATGCTTTGAGTCCAAACAGATGCTCCTTTGTGAACTGCAAATTCTGGACTTGGAGTGCAAGTAAGTGAAGAGACACAGACACTGTAAGAAAAGTCTGATTGGCTATGAACAAAGATACAGTCTTGGAACTATGAATTCAATGTCCCACAGGGTAAAACTGCCTCCCAGATGGTGGAGAGGTCTTCTTTTGACTCAGGGTGTCCTTTATCTCTTGCCTTTAAGAGGCAAGGAACTCATTTCTGTAGATGATAGTAGCCCAGAAAATAAGTGGCAAGGTAGGGAGGAAGCTTACAGAAAGAATATCTGTATCTGTAGTCTATACTGCAGTACCCTACAGGTACTCTCAGGTAAGAACAGAAACAGCTTAGGGTCCTTCTAGAGGAGCGTTCAAAAGCCTTTTGGAGGAGGGTTCTTCCCTCTTAGTAATTAAGCGTAAGGGTCCAGTGGCTGTTGAGTTGACGAGGTTGACTCCTTCAAGCATCACACTTGAGAGTGATGCATCACTCCTGCTGTTCAAAGGTCTGTAGCACATGTTTTGCCATAGGGTTGAACTGATCTGCTTTATCTGCTGCCTCTCTTGTGTTCATAAAGACAGACTCAGATAAATACTACCTGTACAGATCAGAAATAGTTATTTCTGTGAATAAAAGCTCAAGGGACCATAAAAAAATAAGAAATACCTTACTGGGTAGACTGGAGGTCTATGAAGTCCAATACTGTGTCTCCAGCAAAGGCATTAGAAAATGCTACTTATGTAGACTACATATGGAGCTACTTATGCTACTTATAGAGCTTAGTCCATTACTGTAATTAATTTCCAAAATATGCCTCAAAAAATCCCAACCAACATACTATACTATTAATTACATCCCTCTTGTGCCTTTTAGTTTAAATTTATCAAATCTTTTCCACTAATACGTTGCATCACTTTTTCACCCTGTGGCACCCAGTTCCAGAGGTTCACAGCGTGCTGTGAAAAGTTCTTTTATCTGTTTTAAACTACCTTTATGTGGCTAATCCACCACCTTATTGCTTTTGCAAAGCTTGACGCTCCCTCTAGCCATTTCTTCTCACAGCTTAGGACCTTTGCTTTGGAATATCTAACTAAATCTGACTCATCTGAATTTATTAAAATTACCACAGACATATCAGCATCATCATATAGACAGAACCAATCCCTACCTTGTTCTGCTGCTACAGAAACTGAAGAATAGTCAAGTTGCACATGCCTGGTCTATGCCCTTCTTCCTGCCTTGCACAACTCTTCAGCATGCTGCCAGCATTTGTCTTAAATGCACTAATACAAGAATGAGAAAGCACTGGACTTCCAAATCATTGTTGCTTCTCTTTGTCTGGCAGCTTGTAGAAGCAGAAACATTAAAGTGTAAAACATAGGTCAGCTATGTCTGCTGCAAAAGTAAAGGCTCACTGAACAGTAATAAAAGATTGTTGTATTTTCCCAGACAGAGGGTCATGTGAAATTTAATGGGACCTGTTCACTTAAAAGTCCTGACATTTCAAGGGAATCACACTGACCCATAATATGAAGGATTATAACTCTGTCATAAATAAAAGACTTAACAGGCGTGACTGTCTGGAACAGAGCTGTTTGACATTCTGGAAAAACAATTTTTCATCAAAATATAGCTAATTCTTCTAACCTTCTCCACCACAGGGCAACCATGCAACAAAGACCAACTGTCCATTCACTTCTGCCAGAGGCTGAAAGGCATTGGCAAGTGTTTGCTGCCATCAATACAGACTCAGTGCTGCTTCACATGTAGTCAACACCGAATTCGTAACAAACCAAGATACTGGGACCAGCGAGGCCTCAGACAACAAAATTACACTAGCTCTAGAAGAAGATCACCTCAAAACCAAGGAAAAAACAATCGAGCTGCTCAGCCCTAGCTGGGTTTTATCTAATTCTTTGAGTAGGGCTTCTGCTTACAGGTTTTAGATTCCCTCTTTTTCTGAACTATCCAAAAGCAATGGAAATCTGTGATCAAAACTGGGAAAACACATTCCCCTAGGTTATCAGTCCTAATTCACTGCTTCTTTTCGCTGTAATAGTCCAAAATTTGTAACATAGTTTGCAGAGTACCATCAGCTAGTACTTCCTAGGCATGAATAGAGACTAGAAACAAGCTTGCAAGAACTATTCTTTTTAAATTAATGGTTTACTTGTTCTTTCTTCCATCTCTGATTCCAAAACCCACTTGAAGTAGCAGCACTATTCACTCAAGAGCGGTGAGTGAAGGTGGCCAACGGGGCAGCAGACATATACCTACACCGTGGGCCAGATCCCTCTATGCTCACTTCATAAATTTAAAAGCAGGCTTTTATAATAACTGATTATGATAATCAAGCCAAATTGAAACATTGGGGATTTTTAAAGAAAAATATCCATTTACTACTTGACAGAACCTCTGATGTATACCTCAGCTATATCCTGTCCTGGGCACTTCCCTTCTGCTGCAAATGTCTTGCTTTAACTTAAAACCCCCATTAAATCTGGAATGTGAAGTTCCCAAATAGATTTCAAGCAGCATTTCTTTTTGCAGTGAAAGCAAAGCTGCTTGTGTCTGCTACCTTCGGTAGTAGAGCTATCATTTAATCCAGTATCTCTAGTAGAGTGTACATCCACATCCACGGAAGTACTCTCTCACCTCACCACAAACTTTTCCTTCAGTGCAAATCCTTAATTTACAAGAGTGAAGGTGAGGGCACCTGGGACAGGAGCCTGAGACCCAGAGTATCTGTGTGGCTTTGGGACTCAGGCATTAGCTGAGCACTAGCCAACTGGAGCATCTGTATTGCTGTTGAAGAAAATGGCAGAACAAATTCCAGGGAAACCACATTTGACCCTTTGAAGTGCAGCTTCTGGTTTTCAGAAGAGCTGCACAGAGTCTGACATTTGGATTCCTCTGTAATTCAGTAGGATTTCCACACCTTGGTTCTACATGCTCTTTTGAAAATCTCAGATTTATTCTGTAGCTACCTGAAAAATTGAGATTGTAATACAGGGAAATGTCACATTTTATGCAGTATAGAGTGAGACATAGCCATGAATCAAAGTGTCACCATGGTTACAGAGCTACAGCTAGCAATAGCCCTACTTCTATACAGACCTTTATGGCAGTTCATAGAAATATTTTCCCTGGCTATAATGCATTAACCTAATGAAGACCACAAGTCTTAATTATCCTTTTTCATAGATTTGTGGCCCATGGCTAAAACCTCATTCCTTCACTTGAAATCTCTGAGAGTTCAAGATATGCAGCCTGGTAATGTTAGATTTATTAA
The DNA here is from genome assembly GCF_036169615.1 of Heliangelus exortis. NCBI lineage: Eukaryota > Metazoa > Chordata > Aves > Apodiformes > Trochilidae > Heliangelus > Heliangelus exortis. The sequence goes on along the minus strand of NC_092454.1, from coordinate 11,947,590 downwards.
CCTCTCTGATGGCAATGTAACCCCCATTATAGGTGCTGATAAAACTTAAAATCCACTGTTAAAAATATGGTGCTAGATGTGGGGGATGACTTACTATGGTGCATGTGCATGCATGTGTGTACACAGCATACATGCACATACTCTTAAAATAATACATGTCTGTGGTGTTGCTGGCCAATGCCAGGCATAGTAATTTTTACATTCCACAGTGTGCTTACATCTTTCTGAAGGTCCTGTATGGCTACTGACCCTCTGAGTCACAGAGATTTGGCCAGTTCTGTTCCACTGGACTCAAATACTGAATCATGTGAAGGAGTGGAGGTGATCCAAATGATTCAGTAAGTATCTGGGCAGGGCTTGGCCTCTTGCTGAATTGTGTAGGGCAGAGCCTGTACTACTATGTCCAAGGCAGTTCTCTTGTTGTTGGACAAACAGCCTCATGGTGGACCGTGTGGATGCTTCTGATATTTCTAGAAGCCTTTTCTAGGATTTGGGCAGGGCAAAGCTAGATTCACTTCACAGTCAGATTCCTCTGTACTCAGAGGTTTATCAGTGGAAGTCATCTGAAGTGGGCCATCAGGTATGTGGGATAATAATAGAGGAACTGACTGAGTGGATATAATGCAGGTGGGAGGAAAAGTGTGGTAGGGGAGGGAGGTTGTCTCTTCCATTGCTTCTTATAGCTAGTGTGGAGTAAAACCAGTTCTGGCCCCCTTGTTTTCTTCAGGGAGCTGTATTTTCATTTGAAATGGATAAAAGTGAATAAATTGTATTGTGGATGTTAATCAAAATATCCTTTCTACCCAGGGAAGCACACTCATCACTGGTGCTCAGCTTAAAACTTTATGCAAAAGACTGTGACAACACAGACTTTCAATAGAGCAGTGCCACTGCTATATTTTGCATACATTCTTACATTGCACTCATCAGCCTAGCACCTCCTCTGCTCTAATAGTATCTGCAGCCATCTCTCCCATCCATTTAGCAAGATTCCTTTCTTATGACATAACTCTTTTTAAGTAAAGATGGATTTATGATCCTAACCCAGATGGTCACTATTCTCAAAACTGAATAAACTATTAAGTGCGGGGGCATAATATCATTATATTGTCATATTAGCCTGAGATACAACAGCTTCAACAGTTTGCTCAAGAAAAAAAAAATGTATTTGGCCCATTCACTGCTTGTGCTAACATTTCAAGGTTGAAAAAGCAAGCTATGATGACTTACTTGTTTCAAGCTTCAATAAATGGCATTGCTGTTATTTGCTGTTATATCTGATGTCTCTGTTATTTTGTGATTCCAGTGCAAGATTCCTAACATGGAATTCCAAGAAAAATAAAGTTAGAAAGTATCTTTTCTATTGCAGAGAACATCATCACTGAGGTGTTTTGATGCTTGATATTCCAACATAAAGAAGATTGTTAAAAAGAGGAAGGGAAGCAGTGAGGCAGAATAAAGCATGGTGCTCTAAGTAAAAATATACATTAACAGGCTTAGTTATTTCCCATGAAACAGATGCTATCTTACTACTTCTAATCCAAGCAAATAGTCCTTTGCTCCTTGGCAGCAGACATGTATGTGTCCATTGGCTCTATTTGGGGATGTGTTTGTTTTCCTGAACAATTACTATATTATCATGCTCACTCCACCCACCCCCCAGAATCTTTTCAATACTCAATTTTTGCAAGTACTGCTGATGTTTATGTCTAGAAACCTAATCACATGAACCCCAGGCCTTAACATGCAGCCCAGGAGCAGAGGCATTGCAATCAGACACGTATGCGTGGGCAGAGAGCACCATCACTTTGCAGTCTCTTACCAACCACCACCTATGCATCCATCTATGGGTTCAGCCTCATAACACCCTGGGGAAGTTGCAGGAAGTTGCTCCTTTTTGCTTCACATAGTAAGTACAGTTCCTTCTCTGAGGAATGAGACATGGCATATCCCTTCTCCTTACAATGACTGTGGAGAACAGTACTTTTGGGACTCATGAAGGCTGATGAGTCAAAGAAGACTGCTGGAGTTGGGGGAGATTCCCACTAGGAATGCTGGAATGCTGGAGTGATGGCAAATGTGGCATTAACAGGAAACTGCCACAAAGAAAGCTCCAGAGTGGGGTAAGCTAATTAACAAACTAGCAGAGATGGAATGCTTTATTACAAACCCATGAGGAGTCTGTGAGCAGGAGTGCAGTGAATTCTGAAGCTACACGCATGTTCACTTACACAGATGGCAGGCATGGAGAGACCACGTTTTATGTCTGTTTTCCTGCATCTATCATCTGTTTCATACAAAAGCTGAACTTATGAAGCTTGAGATAATTTATATATTACCTCTTATCCACCATGTTTGCTTGGAAGTATGTTATTTGGGTATTTGGCTCTGGAAGTAAAAAATATTGTCATATGGGAGCCTGAATCAGATTTAAAACAGTGCTGGCTTATAAAATTACCATCCTTTGCTGCAATGCCTACTATCTGGAAGTTAATTGGGTGGTGGTTCTCTCCCTAGGAAAACTGCAAATTAATTTCTATATGTCTCTGTCTCCAGTTCTAGCCTTCAAAGGAAACAGCTCTGCTCCTGGTAGTCAGAGCAAGTCACTAATAACTAATTCACTGAAAGACCAGCAGGATTCTGCCTCCAGATAAAAGAAGCTGTGTCAGACCCTGCACCCAACAGCATGGACCTAGCTGAAAAGGGACTGACTTTACTCCTCCTATCCATCTGATGGAAGGTTGAACTCAGCTGGCCCCAACTTCCCAGCCATGCAAAATCAAAGTTATTGCCTCCAACCTGAGGGGAGGCCATGAGTATCCTCAGGCTCCAGCATGAAGCAGGAGTTTGATTACAGCAGACATCCCCCTTGTTAGCAATTGCTCCCTTCATGTGACCTGAAAGCTGACAGTTCCTGTTGGTCCTGGGTCACTTCATTCCTGTCTTCCAAGTGTTTGTCCAGGTAAGGAGGCAGAGGGACTGCTGCAGCAGCCAGACCCTTCTGCCATTAAAGAGCAGAAATGGGTCTTGGTAGTCATTGTAGGTACACATTCAGCTAGCTTGATTTTGATGGAGCTTTCAGCTCCCCTTCCAAAAGACACACATGGTTGGGTTGACAAGGGTGCCCTCCTTAATATGGGAATTTTTCTGGGAGCAGGCAGCACTGCCGTAAAACCCCCACAAAGATGCTGGGCCTTCTCATCTGCTGTTCCTTTGCCTCTTCAACACCCACTCAGGCTCAGCTTCAGTCTGCATGACCTCCATGCACCCTCTGAATGGGAAATGTGCTTTTCACCTCTTCCTGGGCTCGTGGTATCCAAAAGAGTGGTGAGATGGGGGGCACAAAAACATTCTCTGCCAAGCTCAGCAAATCCTTTGAGTGACCCGTGTCTCTGGGTTCACTGACTGCTGTTGCTACAAACGTGAGGAGGCAAAAAGTGTCCACTCATATAAAGGAAGCTTTGTCCAGAGTATTTATCCTGCTGTTTCAACTGACATGGCCATGACCCTTATTGGGGCTGAAACTGAAGAAAGTTAATCAAGACTGAAACTGAAATTTCCCATCCAGTCACCTAGTTGCAGAGTGGGTTTCTCTGTGTGTGAACATTTTGTAAAGCAGCAACAGGAACAAACTATGCTAGAAAGTTGCAGAGAAGAGGTATTTGAATGTTTCAAACCTTTCACACATTGTTAGGTTCCACAACAAATCATGAATGATGTAAAAACTGGTAATTTTTATATTTCTGAAAGGAAGTGTTTCTTCTGGGTAGGGTAGGTGGGTGCTGTTCACAAGCAGAAACTGTACTAAGTGATTTTGTCCATCAGCTGCTACTCACTTGGAGTTCTTGTTTGGATCAGGTACAGCTGCAGCATGGTGTGAGGGCAGGTTTGTACAGGGTGCTGGAGTGGTTCCTTCTCAGTCTTTCCCTTTAACTGTTTTCCACTATACAGAGGCAACTATGGCAGCACAGGTGGTATAATGGGATATTTAGGATTGCCATCCGAGAGCAAGGAGCAGTCCCGTCTCACAGGGAAACATCTCAGTTTCACACTGACCCTAGATGATTTCTTTTTTTTAAATAAAGAATCAGCTGAGGAACAAATAGTTACTCAGAAAAGCTACTTATTTTCTGGTGGCCAGACACACTGTGCTGGCTTTATACAGGAAATATGGAGACTACAAAGCTGGAAGTTGTTGATTTCAACCAAATGCATTTTACTAAATTACTACCAAGGCAAGTTGATGCTGAACTGGCCCAGTAAGCAATTACTGAAAGTCCCCAATGAAATTTATAGTGTATGTCTGGCTGACATCCATTGTTTCTGCACACTCAGGGCACTTACACGCTTGAGCCTGAAGACCTTTTACAGGGGAAACAATAAAACAAGTTTCTGAGGAAAGAACATTGTGTATCCCCTGCAATAATAGCTTGTGCCATCTCCCCCTCTTCACTTGGATTTACCAACCAAGATGGAAATATGCCGTATATGGAATGCAAAATTCACTGTACATTAGAGCTGCATGGGCAAGGTTTTTTTATTCCTCTTCCATCATCTTTATTTATTTGTTTCCTTAACATCTGGTGAATGACTATAAATGTTTAGCCCTAGAATAGAGAATTAAGGTTGCTTTTTGCCTTTTATTCCAACACAAATTTCCTGGACTTAATTTTTTTCTGTTCTGTTTTCAAACCCTTTAAAATTTAGCTTTGAAGTCCTGACACATAAAGTTACTACAGTATTGCAAATCTCGTCTTGTCGTGGCATTGGCCTTCTATTACTTTTTTCAGGGTAAAAGATAAATTTTACTTATAGCACTATCATTAGGTTATACACATAAAGTCAACCGGTAGTTTGCAATTACTATGCTGCTATTTTCCAGTGTCATGATCTTCATCACCCCCCTTATATGTGACCTCTCATCTTTGGTTTTGGGTTTTTTTCCTTTATGAAAGCATATCTTTAAATTCCACTGGCTTTAGCAAGTGACCCAGTTCTCCCATCTAACCAATCTGACTCATTACTGCTTTGCCAATGTTTGTGTCATCTGCAAATATTCTCAGCACTGATTTTCTCTTTGCTTACAGATCGCCAATAAAGATATTTAGGGGCAGGAATATCTCTTTATGGGAATGTATGTGTTTGCTTGATGCTTCCCTTGCATATTATTTTTATGAATAATTCTGAACATGCTTGTGTTTAACAGAGTGGTATTTTATACAATCAGTTACTACTACATGGGACAAAATGAAAATTTTCACATGGTACCTTTTGTCCTGTCCAGCCAAGTTCCTTGTATGATGGGGGAAGCTGTGTTAGGGTTGTGTTTATTACTAGGTTGGTTTGGCAAGAACCAGCCTAGTAAAAGCCACAGCCCTAACTTTTGTATTACTGAAGTTTCAACCTCAAAGCATATTCATACCATGTTCAACAGCAGTTTTGAAATGTCTTTGATCTCAGCTTTCTGTTACCATAACCACTGAGATATCTTTGAGTCAGATGGCTGGTTGCCATCTTAAAAATCCAAAACAGAGAGAAAGCAAAAATAAGAGACTTGTAAAGGAGATCAATTACATGACATGCTTCTTTGTTGTCTTTTAACACTCCCAATTATGCATTTGAAATCATAGGAATTTTGAAAACTAGAGTAGCTGCCAGTCCAACCAGCTGCAGACCACTGTATGGAAATATCAAGACTCTGGAAATTTGCTTTTTTTCTTCTTTGCAGAAGAAAAACTTTGTCTGGCTTCTCTTCACACTGCTGGCTGATACAGTGACTGTAGAGTTGCAACTTACAAATGTTGCTAGGGCATTCATCTGCAGGCCCAGAGTTTACAGCTGGATGGACCCAGACTATGAAAGCACTTGAATTATTTTATAGAGTGAGGATGGTACCAGTGTGTCCCCAGAGGGTACACACCTGGCTTCTGTAGGCACTGAGACACAGCAGCAAACCCCATATTGCTTCTGAAGCAGTAACGGGGACCACCATGGTGTGGATCCAGGCAGTAGTGTCTCCTCTCAGAGCCTAGGCTGAGCAACCTTTCAGCACATCTGAGGGGGCAATGATATGGGAGATCCTGATGGTGAAAGTCGTTCTGAGCCAATACTTCTACTGTCTGAATACTTTTATCATCAGGGCAGCCTACAATGGGAGATGCTGTTCTCTGGGTTCAGGTTGAAAAGGGTGCAACCTGACCACAGGTTGCCACCTGGGTGCACACAGGTATAAATCCTGCTCTTCTCCAGGGGCCATTAGTTGGCCATGGCTCCTACAGAGTAAAACCAAATAGAGGAAGAAAGGCTGGCAGGGCAGCCAGCTGTCCTTACTACTGCCTTAAATGAGCAAATAATCCTAAAGAGCTCTATAGCTGAAGGCAGGAATAGAGATGCTTTTGATCTAGGGAGACTGGTTTTGATCAGAAACAGCTTAAAAGGGAAAATGTATTGTTTTATAAGGAGAGCCAGCTGCTGCTAGTTTGGAGGGGAAAGAAGAAAGAAACTTAGAATGCCAGAAACTTTTGAGAGGAGGCAGGTGGCAGTGACCTTGTTACAAATCCAGGTGCTCTTTGGAGCTGTTTTCCTTTGTAGAACTGAGATGTGTTTCCCCTGGGTGGATCCCAGAAGCACAGCCATAGGGTTGTGATCAGGCAATACACCCACAGACAACTCGAAAGCAGTAGGAGTTACTGATGGCTGCAAATGACGTTGGAAGGTGGGCAGTTTTCCTAACAGAAAGAATTTCATTGTCTCAGGGAAGGGCTTCCCACTTTCTTTTTGTGTCACCACTGTATAAGCTTGTGAACAACAAATAATTTTCTCTGCACTGACAATTTTGGGAATGCTAATCTTTGATGCTCTGATCTCACTTTCTGTTTAGCCATTCTATAATTGAAAATGTCAATTTCTATAGGAAATAGATGAATTAGATATTCTTTCAAATGTCAACAGTATTTAGCTTGTGCAGTAACAGATGGACTCTGAATCTCTAGATATTCAGAACTGGAGCTGGTCAGAAGTTTTTAATGGATTAAAGATTTAATGGAAGATATTTTGTTCAACTGTGGGAAGCTCAGAATTTTTTTAAAAATCACTTATTTTAAAATAAATTACATCTTATTAGACATATTTGGGATGTTTTTTCCCATGGGGAAAAAAGATTGCTGGAACTAGCAGCTTCCATTCAAAGTGAAGTACTGGCAAAGTTGTGATTCTAAATTGTAGTTCTTAGCAGAAATCTGACAATCAATCAAAACCTTGAGATGTGTCTGTTTGTTTGACCCTGTGTGTGGTCCTAGCAACTACACAGAAATAGCACTTAACATGTTTCTGAAATGATGGTGTTAACTCAAATGTCCTGTCTAATTTCCTTTCTGTGTCTACATTTCCCCCCATAAAGATTGGAGGAATACTTCATGATAACTGATGAGCTGTGAGCAATTCATTATTGTTGTTTACTGTTAAATATCCTTTATATGCTATAGGTAATAAGGCTCTGAATGTTATTTATTAACATATACAGCTTCAAATCATGATTCATACGAAATAGCTATCTCTGGGATCTGAAGAGAATCCTAAAATGATGTGTTGAACATGATTTCTACCTCAAATACCACGCCTTGGACGAGGCAGCTGAATAAAACTAATTTGTAAGATTTTAATCAGCAGAAGCTTGGCCTTTCCCAATTTTTTAAATGAGAAACAAAACCATAATTGCTTTGCAACCTGTTTTTCTTTTTGTTGACATTCAATCCATTCACAAGAAACTCTTGTAAAACTTTGGGTGATTTTAAAAGAAGTTCCAGTCATTCAGCTAAGTATCCCTTGGAAGATGTTTGCTTGACTGAGTTCTCAGTTTGAAAACTGTTCTGCTAGCACTGCAGGGGTTTTTTTGTGACAAATGCCCATGTGTGCATCACTTTACCATATCCTCTTCAGCCTCCAGTTCAACTCTTCTAGACACTTGCTTCTCTTTCTTTCTCTTTCCAGCATATCTGAAACAGTGTATGTGATTTCTCCCTAATAGACTTACTTAATCTTTGTTGTTCTTCAAAGGACCACCTCTAATATGCCCATGTCTCTTCTACTGAGGAGCCCAGCACTGGGTCTAGCACTCCAGATGTGCCTGACGAGGCTGAGTAGAGGGGCAGAATCACCTCTCTTGATCTGCTAGAAATGCTCTGCCTAAAGCATCCCAGGCAGCAAGGGCACTTGGACTCTTCTGGCTCATTAATATTCACCTTGTCCACCAGTATCCCCACTTCCTCTGCAAAAATGCTTTCCAGGCAATCGACTCCCAGCTTGTACATGATTACAAGATGGGGATTATCTGCTCCAACTTTAGGACTTTTTATTTCCCTGTGATGAACACTGGGGTTCCCGTCAGCTCTTTTCTCCAGCCCACTGACGACCCTCTGAATAGTGGCACAACTCTCTGGACTATCAGCCACTCCTCCCACTTTTGTATCATTTGGAGACCTGCTGAAGGTGAACTCTGTCTTACCATCCAGATCATTAATGATGTTAAACAGTACTGGCCCCAGAACCAACCTCAGGGCACACCACTCATCACTGACCTCCAGCTGGACTTTGGGCTGCTCATCACAACCCTTTTACCCTAATAGTTCAGCCACACTTCAGTCTACCTTAGGTACCCTTATCTAGTCCATACTTCATCCATTTATCAATAAGAATGTTACATAAGACAGTAGCAAAAGCCCTTCTGAAGTTGGGATAGATAGCAGGTAGCTGTTCAAGTAGAAAAATTCAAAACCCTGATTTGCTTGAGGTAGCCCAGCAGACTTCTCCTGGGAGCAGTTAAAGAGCTGACATTAACAGAGAGAGTTAAAGCTCTGTTGACTGTGGCTGCAACATGGAGGAAAAAGGCTGCCACTAGCAAGACTGGAGAAGAAATATATTCATAGAATCATACAATGGTTTGGGTTGGAAGGGACTTTAGAAATCATCCAGTTGCAAGAGCAGAATACAGGGGGAGAATCATTTCCCTTGACCCATTGTCAAATGCTTCATTTGATGCAGGTCAGGGCCCACTTTGCTTTCAGAGCTGCAAGCACACACTGATGGATCATGTTGAGCTTCTGGTCCACCAATACCCCCCAAGTCCTTCTCCTCAGGGCTGTCTGCAATCCTGTCTCCTCCCAGCCTGTGTTCATGCATTGGATTGCCTTCACCCAGGTGAAGATCTTTAAAGCTTTTTTCCTCTAGTTTGGGGAAACACTCTGGTTTGGCCCAGCACCATTTGTAGATATTCACAGCACCCCTTTGAGGCCCAATTTAGCAAAGCTCCAGAGCCCAGCAGAGGGGCAGCATTGCCTCTGCTAACATTGACATCCAGCCCAACACTAGACACTATCTGTCCAGGAGTTTGCCACCTAGCCCCATCCCTGTCACCCACTTGAGACAGTTCTGCATGACTGTGATGCCCAGATAGTAAGTAAAACCTCCAGGAGCCCAGAGAGGTGCTTCTTCAAAAGATGCAAAAGGAAAAATCATCCAGTCAGTCCCTTTCTGGACTTCTTTGGCTTGTGGTATTTCAGGCCCACTATGGATGTAGTGCTGGAAGCATTGCCAGTGCTTTTAAATGGTTATTATTCACAAAAAAATCATCAGTTCTTCAGAATGATCATGGATAACGAAGTCTGGAAATAACACACAGAACAATATAATCTGCTGCTGACTTCTGCCCCACAGTTGTTCAGCAGGGCCTCAGACCTAATACACCCACAAGACAGGCTGTTTTCACCACACACCATGATCAAGCATAATTCTAGAGGGAGACGAAGGTGTGCTGGGGCTCTGCAGCCCAGTTTAGGGTTATCACTGTTGATAACTCCATGAAGTGTTTAGACACAAACTTTGGTGTCTGGAAAATCTCTCTGAGAACTTCTGTGTGTGTTTACTCATAAATGTTTGACTCTTCTCTCCAGTAATTTATCAGTGACTCTTTTCTGTTCTGTTCATAAGAGCAACTTCAGAAGTTGAGTGAGCAATGAAGATGTTACAACACAGCTGCAGAGTGCAGGAAGGCCTAAATTATCTACTTGAAAGGCAAAAGCATCAAAAGCCTGAGAGCTAGTAATCTACTTTTTCTGTTTCTCAAATACTTTTCAGTGGAGAGGGAGAGATTTTTCTCTCCATAGCTCTTCACTGCTGTTGGGTTTTTGCAGCATCATAAAAAAAGCATTTATACTTGACAATAACCATTGCTGCTTCAGAAATGGGAAGAGCTGGTGGAGGGAAGGTACTGGGCAGGAAGGGAAACATCATAACCCTCAGCAAGGATTATCTGCTATATTAGTAGTGCATAAGAATTTCCTAAAAACAAATCTCATTCAAGAACTGCAGCCCAATAGTTTTCATCTGCGGATACAACTCAGTATCCGTTTCTCTTTTCTTCATCTCAGCTGCATCAATACTTGGACTCAGTAACCCTTTCGTAGAGGTGGAGCAAGGACTTGAGGACTGAATTTCCTCAAGGAAGACAAGACATTGCTTCAGTTCCCTACTGATCTTGTTCAGTCTCCTGCAGAGACCCAGGGAACTAGTGGCCAGTCAGTCTCATCTCTGTGCCTGGCAAGATCATGGGGCAAATCCTCCTGAAGGCCCTACTAAGGCAAGCAGATAGAAAAGGGGTGGTGGGTGACAAGCCAACACAGCCTCACTGAGGGCAGGTCCTGCTTGACTAGTTTGGTAGCATTTTACAATGGGGTCACAGCCTTGGTGGACAAAGGGAGAGCAACAGACATCATCTACCTGGACTTGTGCAGAGCATTCAGCACTGTCCTGCACAACATTCTGGTCTCTAAACTGGAATAATACAGGTTCAATGGATGGACCACTCACTGGATAAGGAGCTGCCTGGATGGTTGCACCCAAACAGCTGTGATCAGTGGCTCAGTGTCCAAGTGGACATTTGTGATGAGTGGTGCTCCTCAAGGGTCAGTACTCAGACCAGTGCTGTTCTGTTCAACATCTTTGTTGGTGACATGGATAGTGGAATTGAGTGCACCCTCAGCAAGTTTGCTGACAACACTAAATTGTGTAGTGAAGTCAGCAGGATGGAGGGAAGGGATGCCATCCCAAGGGACCTTGACTGGCTTGAGAAATGGACTCGTGAAAACCACATGAAGTTGAAGAGGGCCATGTGCAAGGTTCTGCACCCACCTTGACCCACCTTGGTGAAGGCAATCCAATGCATGAACACAGGCTGGGAGGAGACAGAATTGCAGACAGCCCTGAGGAGAAGGACTTGGGGGGTATTGGTGGACCAGAAGCTCAACATGAGCCATCAGTGTGTGCTTGCAGCTCCGAAAGCAAAGCCCATTTTTTCTCCGAAAGCATTGTCCCTTGACAATGGGTCAAGGGAAATGATTCTCCCCCTGTATTCTGCTCTTTGAGACCCCACCTGGAGTGCTGTGTCCAATCTGGAGTTCCGAATATAAAAAGGACATAGAGCTCCTGGAACGTGTCCAGAGGAGAGACGCAAAAATGATCAGAGGGCTGGAGCACCTCCCCCATGAAGACTGGGTGAGGAAGTCGGGGTTGTTCAGCCTGGAGAAGAGGAGGCTCCAAGGTGACCTTACAGTGAGTTTCCAGTATCTGAAGTGGCCCTACAAAAAAGCTGGGGTAGGGCTTTTTACATGGGTGTGTAGCAATAGGACAAGGGGAAATGGCTTAAAACTTGAAGAGGGAAGATTTAGGTTAGACATTAGGTAGAAATTTTTTCCTGTGAGGATGGTGAGACACTGGCACAGGTTGCTCAGCAAAGTTGTGGCTGCTGCTTCCCTGGAAATATTCAAGGCCAGGTTGGATGGGGCCTTGAGCAACCTTGACTAGTGGGAGGTGTCCCTGACCATGCAGGGAGATTGGAACTGGATGATTTCTAAAGTCCCTTCCAACCCAAACCATTCTAATGATGTGATATGATATGATATGATGTGATATGATATATGATTTATATGAGGAGATGGTGATTCCAATGAGGCCACAGAATCACTACCTCCATCATCCAACTTAACAGTGCTGCACAGAGAGTTGCTGCAGTGACTCAGAATAGGGCTGATCATGGATGCAACTTGAGCAGCAGAGAAGCTCCATCACTGTAGCTCTTTCTTCTAACAAATTTGATCTAATTAAAAATGCTACTTGGCAAAGCAACCAGAAGAGTCAGTGTGGTGTGATGAGCAGGGCCCTATTTTCTGTTCCTGAAGGCCTGATCCTTCCAGGGGATCACAGACTGACACTGGGGAAGTCAAGGCAGTGCTCTGCACTCCTGGTGCTCCCTGTAATTAAATCTTTGGCTCCTCAGAGCAGAGGCTGCCCATGTACAGCTTTGAGCAATGAGGTTTTGATCTTGTTTGAGGTCCCTTGGCACTGTGTTGATACTATTACATTAATCATATTACGTGATTTATTGCCACATCACCAGGACAATTTTTAAGACGAATGACAGGGTCACAAAATGGAACGGATTGGAAGGGATCTCTGGAGATTATCTAGTTCAAAACCCACAAAGAATTACCCTGAAAGGGATAGAGCTGGGGATGGGCTCAGTTTAAACTTCTAGTCCAGATTTCTGTTCAAATTTTGAGCTTAGCATTTATTCCATCAGCTGATATAAAACCCTTGCTTGCGCAGGTCAGCTGTCAATGAACCAAGACTTATGGCAGTTCTGTTTAGGTTACTCTGTTGCTGTTTTTTATTTTGGGTCTGGCTGTAACAGAGCCAAAATGTTAAAAAAGAGGCTGCCTAATAAATGCACTATAAATCACTGTTCATAAGCAAATGGTTTTCTCCCAGGGGTTTGAAGCTGAGAATGAACAGGCTGCTCAGCCATGACAGAGGTGTTGCAGAGAGGACCCATTTGGCAGCTCTTAGCACACAAGAGAAGAGGTATCACTGTCCCTGGTTTAGGTAGACACATGCAGCTGAACCTCAAATCATTATTTACCGTGTCATCTAAGATGGCATCTGTGCTAGGAGAGCAGGGACATCGAACACCCATCCCCCTGTCAGCCCAGAGACCACATGCACCCCCTAACACAGCAAGCCCAGAAACACCTGACCAAGAGTGCAGGATTAGCTGCTGTCCATCAGCCAGGGACTCTCTTGAAACTGGGCTGATTTTGAGAAGTTGCTCGACACAGTAGACTCTGGGCTGGGGTATTGGAAAAGCCTCCCTGGGTCACCCTCACACGTGCCTTGGTCATTTCATGTTGGATTGCTGCAGCAGTTTGAAAAAGCCCATTTGTGGAAGTGAAAGCTCAGAGGAAAGCAAACCATGTAAATAAATGGGTTCTGAGATCTTAGCCTTGCCTTGTGTGTGAAGCCTTTTTCTTGTGCTGACAGCAAGATGGCACATGAATGTGAAGGGGCAGGTAATGCCTCTCCCTCCCCATTCCAGGTCCAGGACTAAAAGCACTCCCTTGTTTGCTGCACCCTCTGTCTCCTACATTCCTGTCCTTCTCTCACACAGTTCCTGAAGCCTTTTGCTCTTCATGTTTCATGATCTCAGTTCAAGCCGTGATTTAGATACTGCATGATTGCATCCTGTTTGCTACTCAGGAAAACAAAGCCAAAATAAGCTTTGTTGCAGTTTCCCAGTAGTAACAGCACATCCTCCTTTTGGGTCCCTCCTCTGCTTGCAAGATACAAATCCAGACATCCCCAACATCCAAAGAACATATTGTGAGGCTGGGGTCTGTCCTATATAGAAAATATGACAAAAAGGGAAGAGAGAAAGGGAAGGCAGAAAACAAAGCCCTTCTGTGCTGTATGGTAGATCTGGGACTTTTGTTGGGGATTTCATACACTATTCAACTTTACAGAAAGGACCTCATCTCTTCTCACCACCAGAATATCAAGTTAGGATCTGAATGTATTTGGACTCCAGATGATCCTTCTGTCTTAATGGGGAGACCAGAAATTAGAATAGAAATGTGTGTTTTGATTACCCCCAGCTAAGTGGAATATTTATGAATTAATGTCATTGTATGATTATTAACTCTCAGTTGGGTATGGCTTCTTGGAAGAGTATGTTTAATAATCCATACTGTTTTGACATTTCAGTGGCTGCACCAGTAAAAGTTGTCTGTCCATATTCAAAGGTAAAAAGTCCATTCCTCAGTTCATTGAAAGCTGTTCCAGTGTGCAGCCCAACATACTTGAAGATATGCAGGGGTAGAGATGTCACACCCTTAGTAGGTCTTTATCCCATTAAACAAAAATAGAAAGTTTCCTCTTGCTGCTGGTGTGCTGTATACAGGTTACAGTTTATCCCTGAAGTGTGCAATTGAGAAATCACATTAAACATTATTAGATTAGTGTCATGGTCCATTTAAGCTCTTTCAGAATATTAAGTTAACTTGTTCTGATGTTGCCATACACACTGAAGGTACAAGGGTTACTTTTGAGTATTCCTGAAATGTAGAATCATGTTTCCAAAAAGTAATCAATGAATGTCTGCTGCTTCTTGTGATGAATAGCAGAAAGTGCTTTAAGTGTCAGCCCTAACCTGGCATGCAGTGAACCAACTCTAGTCTAATCTAGTGAGCAAAACCCATCAGAGAATGAGATGCATGAAACCCCAAGGAGCTTAATTGTACTTTGCATCTGGATGTTGGCAGGGACAGCACTGTGTGTCCTCATTCCACACTGTTTTGCCTAATCTCTGCTCCTCTCTGCCAATCCTCTTGTCGCTGTTCCTGTGTTTCTCTCTGGAGATCCCATGGAGGAAAATCCGAAGACCTGGGGGAAGACAAATCTGTCTTATGATGCATTCTGAATCAGCTGCTGTACTTCCATTCTAGTCCCTACTACCTTATCATTTAATACAAGTGGGTATATACAGTTGACTGATGGAAGACCCAACAGGTCTAATTTGCATAAATATGTCTTTTTCTGTGGATGCTGGAACACTGTGAGTTTGGTTGGCTTCTGTAATTTTTTTTTCCAGTTTTCACAGCTGCCCTCTGTGCATCTCAGAATGTTTTCCTGTTTGGAGAAGAGCTTTGTGATCCAGTGGAAGGATATTGAAAGAGATACAGATACCATATGTATTGAAACTTCTTGTGCAGCCTAGATGATTAATCTTTAATGTCAGAGAACACTTCAAGATGTCCCTTGCTTCTCCAGTCTTACTGCATGTTCTTTGCA
The DNA here is from genome assembly GCF_036169615.1 of Heliangelus exortis. NCBI lineage: Eukaryota > Metazoa > Chordata > Aves > Apodiformes > Trochilidae > Heliangelus > Heliangelus exortis. The sequence continues at coordinate 11,932,416 of NC_092454.1, read as the reverse complement.
ACGATTTATTGGAAGACGTTTGTCCATGCCTTGCTCCAGAGCCTCTCCTTTGTGAAAAACTTAACTTTGATATGAGTTCAAATGTAACTCATTTTGTATGGCTCCACTCAATCACTGTGGCTAACAGCGCATCAACTGCAAGAAGACAGCCGTGAAAGAATATTTCTGTGCAAAGCAGATGGAAAACACTAGTGTGTAGGAAGGCTGAGTGGTTTTGGAAGTACTCTTAAGCACCAAGCACTGCGTGCTGCTTTGCTGTCAGATTTTTTAGGTTGGTCTTGCTGGGTTTTTTTTTGTTTGGTTTTTGTTGTTGTTGTTGTTTGGTGGTTTTTATTTATTTGATTGTTTTTTGGTTTGGTTTGGGGATTTTTATTTGGTTGTTTGGTGGTTTTTATTTGTCTGGGGTTTTTGTTTGGTTTGGGGTTTTTTGTTCGGTTGTTTGGTTGTTTTTATAAGCTGGCCATGATTATTTTGATGCAGCCCAAGATGTGGTTGGCTTTTTGGGCTGCAAGTACACCTTGCTGGTTCATGTTTAGCTTCTCATTATTCGCCACCCTCAGGTCCTTCTCCTCAGGGCCGTTCTCAGTTCGTTCAACACCCAACTTGCAGTTGTGCTTGGGATTGCCTCAACGTAGATGCAGGACCTTGCACTTGGTTTTATTGAACTTCATGAGGTTTGCACGGGCCTCACCTCTCCAGCTTGTCAAGGTGCCTCTGGATGGCCTCCCTTCCCCCCAGCATATTGACAGCACCACACAACTTGGTGTCATCAGCAAACTTGCTGAGGGTGAACTCAGTTCCACTGGCTGTGTCTCTGGTTAAAGAGCACTGATCCCAGTACCAATACTTGGTTGACTAAATTCATCACTGGTCAATTTGGACAGCTCGGACAGCTCGTCAATTTGGACATCGAGCTGTTTGTCGACCACTACTCTTCGATGCTTCTAGAGGGGTTAACGTAACATGACAGAATCTGAAAATGGAAACTGCATCAAGTATTGTCCCAGTAGAGTAAATGTGGAAACAGTAGCAGCCACTGTGGGAAATTCATCCTAAAATGTGACAGGAAGAGTTTTAATGGAATTACCCTGTGTTATGGCAGTGTCCAGATGGTGCTGGGACAGGAGAAACTCATTCAGGGGAGTTAATAGAGCAGAGGAGTTTCACAGAAAACTGAAGGCTAGCACAGTGACTTCTGCTAGGTACAGAAATTCCTGCCAGACCTTATTAGTATATACTTGACAATCTATCAGGTTAGGCATCTTCTTTCTTTGTCATTCTGTGTGCAGTGAATTGCTTTGAAATCTACTTTAAGGTACAAGCAAAGAGAACTTGCAGCAAAGTGCGGAGCTGGAGCTTTACCTCATCAGCTATTCCAAAGGAGGCACCCAGGGGATGGAGGGGTCTGTGGTAAACATGAGGTGATTACATTCCCATGAAAATCTCCCTAGGGATGTAAAGACTCAGAACCAGACTGGAAACATTTTACTTTTCCTGCATACTGCTGGTAACAAGAGCATGCTCTGCAGAACTGCAGAGGTGGCTCTCAGCCTTCTCAGCCCCTGGAAAGAATTATGCAAAGGCTTCTTGCCTCCTTGACCACCATCAAGATACACCACTAGACTTGCATTCTCCTGCCTTAGGAGGCACCCCCAGTACTTTGAGGGAGCTTAGTCCCACCAGAAGTGTTTAGCAGTGACTAAAGCTGGTTCTGCAGAGGAAACCTGCTTGAACCAAGAGAGAGGATGTGCTTCTTGGACCAGGTAAGTTCTGCTTCTGTGCATCCCCACAGCTCTTGGCATCTGGACAATGTAGAAAAGCAGAGCACACCAGGCACTTGAGGGCAGCACTTGATGCAGACTCCCTGCTGGAAGTATATACTGGGTTGTACCCTTCAGCACCATTTCTAGTGATGTACCCGTATCTGTATTTATTCTTCGTGTGTATATTGTTAGACAGGTATTCAAAAGTGTGATCTAAATGAGGTTTTTCTAGAAGGGTAACTTGGCCACAACTGACACGTGGTGAACTGCACACAGCAGCGGCCAGCCTTCTACAGCACCAGCAAACATGAATACAGATGGCAATTTAATGCAAAGGTTCTTAGGGATCCCTGCAAAACAAAAGGCAGAGCTCTCCACATATTAGCAAATGCCGCAGCCTGGTGGAAAGGTGGGATGAGGCACAATTCGTGAACACTGCTGGTAGCTCCTTTTCCCTGCAGTACTGTATCTACTCTATTTTTGCCTGAACATATGACAAAGTCCTTTTGCCCTGGCAGATGTGACATCTGATGCTGCTCTTTTCGATGAGCAGTCTCTTCCAAGTGAAGCAGAGCAAGTGCAAAATAATGACCCACTTAACCCTCACTGAAATAATTTTGATAGCAGCGAGGCAGTGGAAAGTCAATTCCTCCTCCCCCCCTCCTTTTTTTTCCCCTCAGCTGTTGAACGGAACATTGATTCTGAATGAACCAAAGGAGAAAGAATAGTTTGAAGATTATTGAGTTGTGGTCTGATGAGACTGACTTCACAATGGGATCAACTTCTGTTGTTACCATCAACCCTGAGAGAGGCTGAGAAAAGGCTAGCTGAGAGGCCTTGCTTCTGCCTAAATAGTAAAGGAAGTGGTGAGACATGGAGTTTTCCAAAAGACAGGAGGTTCAAACCTGTCCTCAGATTTCTCTGATTTTTCCTATGGCTGTAGCAATAGCTTTCTTTTTAGAGGAACAGTTAGCAACCACCTTTGGAAGATGTTCAGGCAAGTTGACAAAAAAAAGCTCAAAACAATCGAGCCCAAACCCAAAAACCTCAGACTATGATTTTATTTTTTGCCAGCAGCAGACATTTGCCTCTTGTCAGCCAGATATGCAAAAAGACAAGCAAAAAAACCCAAACCCAAATTCCATTTATGAGATTGCTGAACTGAGACAGCAGGGGCTGCTACTTAAGTGTGTGATGCCCTGGACTAGAGGCTTGGGAAGGAAGTGTTCCACTTTACCAATTAAATTGAAAATCACAGAATCATAGAATGGCAGAGGTTGGTAGGGACGTTAGGAGACCATCACGTCCAACCCCCTGCCAAAGCAAGATCACCGAGGGCAGGTCACAAAGAAATGCATCCAGACAGGTCTTGGAAGTCTCTAGAGAAGAAAACTCCACAACCTCTCTGGGCAGCCTGTACCAGTGATCTGTCACCTGCACAGCACAGGTTTTCCTCATCTTGAGGTGGAACTTCCCATGCTCTAGTTTAGGTCCATTGCCCCTTGCCCAATCACAGGTCACCACTGAAAAGAGACTGTCCCTTTCTTCTTGACACCCATTCTTCAGATACTTAAAATAAACATTAGTAAGACTGCCCCTCAGTCTTCTCTTCTACAAACTAAACAGCCCCAGGTCTCTCAGCCTTTCCTCACATAACAGATGTTCCAGTCCCTGAATCATCCTTGCAGCTCTAAAATAAACATTTCCTTTAAAAAATAATCATTATCCTTTTTAGTTTGGTACCTTCTCGTTTCTGCTGACACATAAGAAGTCTTGAGATAAAAACAGCAATACTGTTCCCAAGAACCCTGGTTTTCCTAGATGCTCCTTTACCCTGCTATGCCCTACCTCTTCAAGACCATCTTATCCCCTTTCTACAGCTGCAATGACCTCACCCTTAGAGCCAGCACATTTCAGATACTGCCTCTGAAAACGGGTGGCTGGCTTTGGCCAGCAGCTTGGTGCTGTGTTGCAGACGGCCCTGTGTCAGTAGAGTCAGGCAGAGAGAGCAGAGACACATCATAATGTGGTCTGGTTTAGGATGAAATTTCAAAGAAATGGTAAAGGGCATCTCCACGGTGGAATATGATGTCTTTGCTCTAAGTATAGCGCATAAAATAAAAGGGGAAGACCTTTGTTCATTTCCCTGTTCACCCAACAGGGAACTGATCAGAGGCAATGTATTTAATTAGTGTGACCAGCAGACAAGACTGCAAGGGATCACTTTCCTAGCTAAAAAACTCCAAAAGCTGTTGCAGCACATGGTTACCATATGGTCTCTTAAGCGTGATGTTTTTGGTTTAACTTTTCATGGAAAGTATTTTTATTTTATTCTTAAGAGGGTAGTTAGGAAGCTATGGGTATTCCTGATTAACGATTTGATTTTCCCTTGCAGTTACAGAAAGTAATTTCATCTTGCTTCACCACTGGTCAGAGACCACGAAATTTTACTTTAGGGTTTGTGAAAAATAGACATTTTTACAAAAAGAGACATTTCTGACTTAAGAAAAATGTCTGCTAAAATAATGAGCAAGAGGTCCAATGTGAAATATATTTCAAATCTGGTTCATCACAAAAACCTCTAGTTAACTGAATTAGGAAAACTAAAATAGTTTCTTTTATGCCAGATTGTATTAAAAGAGCAGATTAAAACTCCTCTTCAGCTTGTCTGGAGCGAGCACATTTTAGTTCCAGCAGCCTCTCCACAGTGTCTGCAATTGTACGCTCCCCGTGCACCTTGTTATCTCGGGTGCGGATGTTAACTGTTCCACTTGCCTTCTCCTTTTCACCAACAACTAGAAAAAAACAAGAAAATGAACTTAACATTTAGCAAGCTCTTTTTTCCCCCCACTCATTTAAAACTCAGGCCATACTAAACAGAGATTCTAAAAAGCTTAACACAACACATCAAATCTTTCTCTGCCCTCCTCCCAGCTCCCCCTTAGAGCTGCTAACAGTCACCAGACATACTTAATATCAATTAATAGTATTTAGTATGTTATGAACAGCAAGTTAGCAAAATACAAGTGAAAAGAAAACTTAACTCCAGCTTGACTTGCTTATTATTAGAGAGTACCATGAAGTAAAAAGGAGAAATAAACATGGAATGCTCCATAGGCAAAGATTAGAAAGACAACTTGATTATAAACAAACAATAGCTATTTCTTTTCTTTACAGAGACAGCAGACAGTTCACTGGAAAACCCCAGAGCTATTTTACTTAAATGTTATAGTACAGATACCAACATAACATTACTAAATAAATTTTACATGAACTACTTGAAGACTGCTACATGAGATTACATTTCTCTCATAGCAGATCTACATTCAGTGGGACAACTCTTTGAAACGACCTCTGAACATAAAACTGGTAATTATTTTTTTTCCCCTGACAGGCTGATGAGGTGTTTGTGATGCTAAACATAAAACAGGGTTGAATCTTACCTGTATCATATACTTAAAAGCACAGAAGAACTTTATTCTGGGTAAAGTTTCTCTGTTAAATCTCCTACTCTAATGAATCCCATTTTTAGGGCCAATGCTACAGCCTTGATTTACACAGGGAGCTTCAAATCACATACTTCAGGGTCAGTTTCTAAGTGTCCCTGCATCACCCCCTCGTGGAACAGTCTCCTGTGCATAGAGGTATAGCTCAGAAGTGCACCATAGCTGAATACAGTGAAAAAAACAGTACTTCTGTTGCTTTGAAGCAAACCCAAAAATTATTAGGGGGGTGTGTGGAAAAATCATTTAACAATCTGACTGAAAAGGGAAAAAGATTTCATGTATGTATCTACATTGCTCACAAAGACAGAGGAGACCTTTTCGTAAAGTAGTAGTTGTGCCTTGGGGTACCATGACCTCCCTCCAGTGACAGGTATGCAAGCCTGGAATGCCTATCATGCAAGCAGGAGAGGCCTTTTGTAATAGAGAATATTAAGAGCAAAGTGACCCAAAACACTGGCTACCATTCTCTGCTTTGCTCAAAAAAAGAAACACCAAATCCTATAAGCTATGCAATAAACTCAGTCAGGGTAAGGTAATAAATCCACTATTCATTACCCAGAATGAAATTGTACTGTGCAAGCTGAGCATTTCTGATCTTCTTGTTCAGGGTGCACCCAGGATCTACATCAACATCTGCCATTAATCCAGCATTGTGGAAGTGCTGCCTGACCTAGAAGAAAAAGTACATAACCTGTCACTATGGGATATTCATGACAGTGAGCTAATTATGACATGTAGATTTAAGCCAGTTCTGCTTATCTATCCCATAAACAAAGGCATCATCATCTGCTCTGGTATGGGAGACAAGCCCAGTTCAAGAAATGAAAACAAGTCTGCTATCATGCAAGTACATACACAGTAAATAACTAAGTAGTGATGTGAATATCTAATGTTTTGGGCTAAACCAGTGATTTGGTATTGTGAAAGCAGAAGGACGATGGACCTTTCTGATTAGAAAATGCTTTTTCTTTTTGCAAACTATTTTATTTATGTATAATGTGCATGAAAGAAATACAGGAGAAGGCTGAATGGATGCTGAATATGCAAAGACCTTTACTCATCTTTCTTACTGTTGCATATTTGCATGGGAGACTAGAATCTGAAGGATAAGACAGCTCTTGAGCTGGAGAAAAAAGCTAATTTTTTAAAAAATAAAATTCTCTCAAAGATCAGCATTTGTTGCTTAGATACCCCAAATCTACGTCAGGTCCTCTTTAAGATACATCTACAACTTCAGCAGCTACTTCTCACTGCAATGTAAGAATGATACAATATAATATGTAAACACATAAAATTTATCTGTGATAAATACAACTGACCAGTAATAATCAAACATCTCAACTAAATACAATATACTGGATAAAAAGCCCCCAAACCCTGTTACCTTCTGAGCATACTCATCACATGTTGGTCCCACTGGTACCACCATTACCTGCTGTGGGGACAGCCAGAGCGGCCTTCAATAAACAAACAAAACAAGTTTATATAGCTTTCTATATTTTTTAGCATGAAAAATCCTAACAACAGATAGGGCATAAAATCTTTATGAATCATAAGAGATTCATAAAGCCAGCGGCTAGGATTGGGTTCAGAGGTAATGACAGGCTGACACTTACTACAATTTACCTCCCAAAAAAGAACTGAGTGTCCAAAAACACTGCTGTGTGGAGAAAAACTTGTGTTTCAAGATGTGTTTTACAAGAGACAACAAACCATAATTAGTTGCTGAGCTTTTTACTAACTAGTCATGGGAAAACACTTATTTTTTATATCAACTATTGTAAGACAACAAGGTAAAGGACTAGGTAAACAACTCATTGCAAGGCAGCCAGCTGCAGAAGTGGGGCTAACAAGCTTTATGCTGCAGCTGAATGAGTGGTACTATGTATATCTAGAATTAGTGAGTACCTTAGGAAGATGGTTCAGAAGGAAACACTCTCTGGTGTTGTGCAACCTCTGTAGCAAGCAAGTGAAACAAAGCCTCTTGATTCCTGCATGCCTGGGGCTAATTTCTCTTCTACATAAAAGTGTTTGCTCTAAACTGGAATAATAAATCTACTTTTCAACATTACCATTTGCCTCCATAGTTTTCAGTTAGAATGGCAATCATTCTCTCCACAGATCCCAGGATAGCACGGTGAATGATAACTGGTCTTGTCTTATCATTACCATCATGGCTGTGAAGAAAGGTAGTTATTTTTAAAAGTTGGGGTTTTTTTCTTGTAAATTCATGCCTGTAAGTAACAGGAATGTCAGGTTATCTAACAACTCAAACCACCAGTCTCAGTGCTTACCTGACAAAGGTGAGGTTAAATCTGACCGGCAGCTGGAAGTCAAGCTGGATTGTGGCACACTGGTGGTAGCGGCCAATAGCATCTTTAATCTGAATGTCAATCTTAGAAACAAAAAAACCCAAACTTTTATTACTTTTTAAGATACAAGCATCCCCCTCTGAAAGCAAACTGTTTTAAGATGGAAGGTTTCACTCAGTGCAGAGGAACTCTGTGGTTTTAGTAGATTCACTTCAGTGGTTTGCAGCTTCTGATGCAAAACTGTTGAGTGAATTCAGCAACTTGGAAGTGCAACATCAGAACATGTATTGCCAACAGTGAGAATTCTTTAACCTCAAACTGGTAAATGCTTCTTTATTATGCAGTATTTGAATATGTGAGCTTATGTTGCAAACTCTGGGATCATATTAACCAATGACACTTGTTTTGACTATGAGTGCCTACAGTGAAAAATAACTATTTACAACTGTCTTTAATTTCAAATCCCCCAGTTACAGAGTAGGAATATAAGATACTCAAATAGTTTCAAGGTATCGTAGATGTAAAGCTTAACTTAAAAAGATAATTTTAACTGACTTCCATGAAAACAAGTGAAAAATGCTACGTTTGCTCACTTCACTTTAGCTAGTGTATTAGGAGCAAGTATAAGGTTAATTAGGGTTAACAAAGGTTCCTACAGATATCTGCCTTCTTTCAAATCATCTAAGGAAATTACTAAGTATAATTTGTATTTCATATTAATTTCATATGAATTATTAGCTGCTATAATACATTTCACCTACAACTCATAAAATGAAATAGACTCGATTAGCATAGAAAGAGAGAAATCCAAATCAGTTCACTAGATGACTGAATAAAGACATAAATATTGTGTAGGCTTATTAGGGAAAGATTTACAAGTAATTTAGTAAGGTTCTATGTCCATATGTTCAAAGGTATCATAAAACTTCTAGAAAGCCCTATTTAGCCTGTGCAAACTGGAGGCAGCTTTAAAAAAAACCCAACAAAACTACAAAACCAACAACAGGGTCTTTTTCAAAATATAAAAATTCACCAGCAGTTCAATGTAGCTACAAAACTGTGCCAGTACATTATCATTCTTCAAAAATCTGTTTTACCAGTAAGTTTATTTTGGCTTTTTTAATGATTTAAGATTAATTTACAATTCACAATTATTTCTAATGCAGTAATTGCTGCAGTAATACAGATCTTACAGTGCCACCTTCTGTTCATGTCTCCCACAAAACCAATCATCTCTGTTTAAGCAGCAGACTAACACTTCATCTATCTAGAGTTTAGGGATGACATGATTGTTAAAGCTATGTGAAAACCAGGGTCATACAGTAATTTAGGTGTGTCAGAGTTTATATATCTACAAAAAATCAAAATTTCAGCCCTATGATATCTCAAAATGGTATTAGATAGTTACATTTAAAAAAAAATCTCTTCTTCCTAACCCCAGTTTTTAACAATCTCAGCTTTTAACACTTTGTTAGGTTTAAAAACAGTTTTGTATTTTTTGGCTAAACCTAAACAACACCAAAGCTTTACAACAGCATATTGAAAAGTTAGTTTGTTACACTGGAAGGGAACATGCAGGACAGTTAAGTGAAAAGTAAGGTGTCTTTACAGAGAAGCACATGTATAGAACCCAAGAACATCACCATACTATTTTCTCCTTCTTGCTCCCAGTCAGATATGAAAAACGTATGTTACATATTAACAGCATTTTAGTGTACATCTGTATTTGTTTAATTAACTTAGAGCAGAAGATTAACTAGCTGGAAGCTTTGCCTTAGGTATCTGATTTTGAAGTGATCTGACAAAGATTCTGCACAAATGTCCAAAGCTTGGCTTTTTGAGGAAAGTGACATTCAGCATCATTTTTTAAACACATGAGGACTTTTAACATTTTTTCTGCTCATCTGCTACACTGCAAAGAACAGTATTTGCATGCCAAATGCAAATACAGTCTTGGCAATCCTACTGCTTAGAGTACAGTAGTATCAATGGAAAGCAGGGCATTGTGTAACTTCTGTCTGCCTCACCCAGAAAGAATTAAAAGCCTAACCCAGCTAGGAGTGAGCAACATACTAACCTTAGGTCCATAGAAAGCTCCATCACCGGGGTTTAACTCCCACTTCTCACCGAAGTCATTGAGGCTGTTTTCCAGTTGCTAGAGATAAGACACATACATTCAGTGTTTCCTAATCATTTGCTCTCTTCCCATGTTATAGCATCAGGCCAACCTGCTTCTAAAGACCACTTGACACTACCAACTTTTTTTCTGAAAAAGGAAAGCTCTGGAAGTGCCCCAGCTAGAAATAAAAAATCAGTCCATACTTAAACAAAAAAAGTCAATGCATTCCTTTTGGAAGAGGCAAAAAAAGAAGCTTTAGGTAAGATGAAAAAAAATTTATGCTAGATTACAAGTCTGTAGAATACTAAGAGTGGACCGACCCTGATACACCTTGTGTCTTTTCCTGTCCTATTTTCCCCCCAGCACTGTACCTGTAGGGGCTCACTCCATTCCTTTAATCATGAAAGTAATTTGGATTTTAAAAGATGGCATTAAGTCTTATTACATGGGCTGCCAGAATTGTTTCTCTTCTCTTTTTTTTTATATTATAAATCATAAAAAAAATTACAAGGAGACTAGAGGCTATTTTATTCTGACGTGGAGGCTGTTCCTGTATGGATAGGAGTGATTTACAGCAGCAAGACTGAGCTGAATACAGTTATTAAAGTTATATTGCTCATGACCAGATGTCACTATACCTCCTAGAAGGCATGATGTTCTTTATCCAGCTGCAGCCTTGCTTTCCTATAAGAAGTTAATAAAACTAACATTTACCTTTTCGGCTTGATTCCACACTTCAATATCTCCCAGGTACTTTTCAGGACGAGTGGAGAGATTCAGTTTAAAGGTAAACCCAAAGACATCATACACGGTGCGCAAGAACTGCAGACAACTCTTTATCTCCTCTTCAATCTTAATGAGAATAGAAATATACCCTCAAGTATGGAAAAATCAGTTAATGTCATTTTTAATTCTACACTTCATTTAACAGCAGCCCATACCTGCTCCATAGCACAGAAAATGTGAGCATCATCCTGCTGGAAACGACGCACTCGAGTAAGCCCTGTAAGAGTTCCTGAGAGCTCATTGCGATGCAGAACACCAAAATCAGCCATCCGAAGAGGCAGCTCACGCCATGATCTTGGACGATGATCAAACATAAGGCTGAAAGAAAAGTTCGTTACTTGAAGCTCGTCCAGAATCAAAATTCTGAAAAGAACAGCCAATGACAAGTACCAAATACCCAGGCAGACGCCAATTATGCTGATGATGTCATCCGCACACAACCATGCTTCTAATCTACTTCTGTCAGGAAAACAAATCGAGACGTTCTTATAGCTGGTAGGCCTGCCCCAACTCACAGCCAGAAGATAAAACAGCTCCTAAAACTGAGCAGCCAAAGCTGAATGCCTAAATTGCTGCAAAACTGGCAATGTCTCAATATCTACTCTGGATATCCAGGTTTTGTAGGACTGAGGTAAGCTTCAGTCTAAAATATAGCCACTGTAATTACGGGGAAAAAAAAAAAAAAAATCACATTTCTCACTGTCTCTAAAACAAAGAGAGCAGACAGACAACGAGACTCATAATTATATCACCCTTGACACCACGACACATTTGGATACCTAAAGGCAGCAATCTTTACAATTAGGCAGTTAAAAGAAGAAGGATTTTTAAAAAAAAAAAAACAAAAAACCAAAACAGCATTGTGCTTGGCAAAGTGGATCTGCTATGCATTTACCAGTGTCCTGGGCAGTTCATTGGCTTCAGAGCAAAGATTTCTTTCTCCACTTCAAAGGAAAACATGTTGTCACTATAATGCTGCCAGTGTCCTGATGTCATCCACAGTTTGCTGTTGAAAACATTTGGTGTGACAACCTCCTGAAATCCACGTTTTCGATACTCACTCTGAAACAACAGACCCAGTGCATAAAGTAAGTAGAAAAGCAAACAAAATTAATGGTATTCTGCCTTCAGTCTGCAGCCATAAAAAATACACAAATGCTGCTCTACAGAAGTCCATGACCCAAGAAGAGGAAAGAGAAAAATCCAAGTTGGACATGCCAAGATACACCCCTCACACCAGCAACACCTTTCCCCCAAACAATTCCTCTAAAGTAAGCAAGAACAAGTTTCCTCCCTGCAAGCAAAGAAGCAGTTTCTGTACACTGCCTAATAAGACAGACTTTAAATATTACAACAGGAAGAGCGGGACTTCCTTTTATCTCCCTGCATCTAATTGCATAACAACTAGTTCTATGAGGCCAGATTTAATAAATTTATTAAAACAAACCAGTATTAATCAGTGGAACAGCTGCAGTGTGAGCTTAGCTGTACTATTAAATGTAAAAAAATAATTTTTTAAAGCATCATTACCCCTGCTTTACATGTAGGTATAAAGTTTTAATAAAAGCATCTCAGCAGGGACTGTGAGAACACCAATTCAAAGAAACCAGGCTTCTTCAGGCTTGCAGAATGAAGAAATTTAACTTGAATTGAAGGTGGTCAATACTGTTACATGTACCATGCTGTTACAAATTTTTCTAAAATTAATGAATTTCTCCTACAAGATTTCCAAAATAAATTTCTTACCCGGATGAAATCAATTAACGTGTTATAAATGTAAGCTCCTTTTGGCAAGAAAAAACAGCTACCAGGGCTGAGCTCATGAAAGAAGAACAGTTCTTGGTCCTGCAGAAAAAAATAGTTGAAAAACTTGCTATTTGTACATCACGGTTTTCCTGAACATTCACAAATAAACTACTACTGACTGGGCATCACTCGAAGTTTTTTGTTGATGTTAATTTTTGATTGTTTTTTCAAAAGAAAAGCAGTACCACTAGATCAGACGCATTCTCATTAGTATTTATGTCTCTATCAGTACTTCCAGAGGAAGAAGATTGTTCGGTTTCCTTTTTCATTACTGATGTTCCCAAACCTGTTTATATCTACCTCCTAACTGTGCCCCCAACCTCCCTTTGTAAAGTGATAAGTAACATGCTGTTCTGTTTCTGCAGATTTCTAATTATTTGCAATTAACTGAATGTGTGAGCTGTAGTTTGCTCATTTGACAAACTGTACACCTGCTTGAGGACTGCATACAGTGAATTCTTCTGTATATTTTCCTGTGGTTCTACCAGTAGATCTTCTAACCGCATTCAGGACTACCAATTATCTGAAAAGGTTTCCAGCTAATAAAACAAAACCAAAAATCAGCCAACAAAAAAACCATCTAAACGTATTATGGATTCTGAAATCACACACAGGAACCTGTGAGTGAACAGGCTATGGGGCACAGGAATAAGCACTGCCTGCAAAGTGAAGTGTTCGTGTTTTGCAAGTGTTCTGTTGGAAATGACCTATGAAATAAGGATGTCACTGTGTTTGAAACAGTGAAAAGTCTAAAGAAAAGCTGTATTCTTTAGGACTTTTGATGCTCTTGAAGACCTTGCTGCTTCACTGAACATCCTGGCTGTAGCAACAAGTATATACTGTCTTTGACATCCTTCTAGTTAAGCACATAGTGCTTGTGAAATTCATTACCAGAAAAACTGTCTCACCCTCCCAATTTTTCTGTGATCTCTGCTTTTAGCCTCTTCCTGGAATTTTTCCCATTCCTTCAGCATTTTTGCATCTGGGAAAGATATTCCATAGATCCGCTGGAGGGACTCCATATCAGCCTTGCCTTCCCAATAGGTAGAAGAATTCTGCATGTAAAAAAGAAACAAAACATTGAAGAAACAGGAGTCTCCACATTTTATTACTAGTGCTTGCTATGAAAAGGCATGGAATTATTAATAATTCACTATATTTAACATAGAACAAGTAAGGCGTAAGTTTTTATTTTAAATTTAGAGCAGCTATTAAAAAATCTAGAAAGGTGAACATAATATGCAAAAATCCCTTCAAGGCCTATTTGCTCCCTTTGTAGCCACCTAATTCCACGTATCAGCTAAGCAAAACTGATAAACTAATAAAACTGATAACAGTTCAACCAAACCTTAATCCACACTCAAATTCCTACCTGTGCTGGAAGTGCAGGCCCGTGACACTTGGTTTGGTTTCACATCACCTGAGAAGCATTCTAGCACACAACACTTTCCCAACTGGTTACACTAAGATTTTGGCCAAGGTACCCATTTCATGGTACTTTCTTGGATAAGCCACCACTATTACCCAAAGACAGCAACACTGTTTCAGTGAGAACATCTATCTAAGGCAGTTTCAACACTTACCTTATGAATTTTTATGGTCTTTATCTTGCCAGTATGTCTGACATGAGGCCCTCTGCACAAATCTATCAAGGGACCACACCTTGGAACAGAAAAACATTCATTTGGTATATTTCATCGTAGAAAGACACATTCAGTGATACTATGATGCATGTGCAATTACCTGTACACTGTTGTAGTTGGAGTGTTGACCTTCTCATTCAGGATGCGACACTTGAATTTATTATACTAAGAAGAAAAGCAGTAGATGTATGTTAACCCCTTGTTAAGCAAGAGAACTGGCCAGCAGTTTAAATTGTTTGCAAACCTGATGCTCTGCTGAATCAGAAGAGCATTATAAAGAGACAGAAGACAGACTGTGCCAGTATTGGAGCAGTTGCCATTCTTAGAGGTTTTGAAGGCCCAGCTGGACAAACTGTCATTGGCCCCATGCCCCCTGCATGAGATTGGACTGGAGGCCTAACAAGATACCTTCCAACCTGAATTCTTCCAGCTATGATTCTTCTGATGTCCTGACAGTGAAAATTGAGTAATGTCTGTCTCAGAAATGCCAGAAATTTATTTGCAGCTAGATATTAAAGGGAAAAGATCAGGTTATAGTGTTGCTTGAACTTCTGAAGAAGTCCTCGTTCTATAAAAAGGTTTTATGAAGCTTTCTGAATACATCATAATGATCTGAATGCCATTAAAAGTATAACTGCAGAATTTTGCTAACTGCCAATAAAATAAGGGGATATAAGAATGTATCACCTTAAATAGCTGATTTGATAGACCTTCCTCTACCTGTCAAAGACTGTGTGGCTGAAGTTAGAAATACATAAAGAACAAATGCATAAAGAACTAACCTTCTAAAACAGCGTACCTTAAACATTTCAAGGAGTGTTTCCTTCTTAACTTCCAGCCTTTCAAAGGCTTGTTTTTCCTTCATAATCTTTTTGCATAACGTTTCCAAAGCAAAGAAATCATTACTTGATACACCCCTAAAATAAATACACACACACAAAAGTGAACCATTCTTTCTTTCACTTGCAATTTCTGATCTAGTTGCAATGCACTGCCTTGTGAGTGGGACGCACTGCAAAGAACAAGGCAATCTGCAGTAGTGCAGAAGACTTTGGCAACAAGTAGGTAACAAAAATTTTGCTGTGACTGCCATCCCCCCACTCCTTAAAAAGAAAATGAATTTTTTTTTTAAAGAGAAAAATACAAAACCTACCCTTCCTCAAGGAACATGTCATAATAAAATCCATTTTCTATTGGTGGGCCATAACACAAACAGCCACCATAGATTCGCTCCATAGCTTCACCCATTATGTGAGCACTTGAGTGCCAGTATACCTGAAGCAAGTGAGAAAAGAAGGAATCACTTTGAATATACACAATACATTTCTGAGTATTTTATTTAAAACCCTTTCTGAAATGCCTGCTTCTAAAGATACTTGATGCAGAACTCACAGCAGAGCAGACTGCAGAAGAGAATTGATGTGCACCTCAATATTCTCATCCTGCACCAGTATTTCCAAAAGATAACACTGCAGTATTGTTTACAGCCTGGTAGCAAGTAATTCTGATTTTCAGCTACTGCTGAAAAGCCCCAGCTATTGTCCAGAAGTCAGGAAACTAATTCAGAAATTTTTCTTCTTCTATGAAATTAAATCAATCCACTCTTCATGAAGACCAAAAAGGTGCACTTTCAACATAAGGCTGTGGTCCCTAATCCAGACTTTTGACAAATTAAAACCAAACCTATAGGACTTCAGTCTGCTTTATTTGCACAGACCAGAAAACATAAATTTCACAGGAGCCAGTAAGTATAAATGCAAGATGAGTTTGAGTAACAACTTCTTGTCCCAAATGATTTTTTAAAGAGTATTTACAAATTTACTGGATATCCACATTCATCTGAATGACTAGCCAAAATAAACTGCCTGAACTTTGCGTGTTCAACAAAAAAGAGCAGCCTACTGAGAACATATATGATTGAATAAAGACAGTACTTTAGTACTTTGTATTGTTTTCAAAGACAGTGCTGAAGAGCTCACTTCAAAAGGCAGACTTCCCACTTACAGGACGGTTACAACATTTTAAGGAGAACAGACACGACATAAACTACAGCAATTGGTAGCAGACTTGTCTACAAATAATGCACATTATCTGCAGTACTGCAGCTCCCTTTTAAGGAACTACTAGAAAATGCAGATGCACCTACACAGAAAACCATTTCCCATCTCATCTTTTGAACACAGTAAAGATGCAAATAACTACTCTTGGCTGAGTTGCATCCAAATTCAAGGGCAAAACAATTCAGGTAGAATATACTCACTGCTTGAGCTTCCTCATCTTCAAACTTAAGCAGCTCCAGGGTACAATCCTCCTCTAAAGGACGGTCTAGATCCCAAACCATCTTGTTCACTTTAGCAATAACGGTGTTGTCAGCCAAGCTCTGGCTACAGAACAAATACACAATATGTAATTTGATATCTGCACATATAAATTCCCCTAATTTGCCTTGTGTATTGAACAAGATTTTCAGGTCCGCTCAGAGTGGGCACAGTGTCATAAACACATTCCAAATAAATAAGCAGTTTAGCCAGTTTTGAGTATTTAAGAAAATTTTATTTGTATCTCCAAACTAAGAAGAAAACTGTGCTCTATACTCAATACTCATACACTTATTTGATTTCAGAGACAGTCTCCTCCAAGTACTAACCTGACTTAAAAATCACACTGCAATGAAAGACAGAGCTTATCAAATACAACTTCTGATGTAGTAACTTTATACTTTTGTTTCCACTGGCCAAAAACTCCTTTCCTTGATCCCAAATCACAAAAGAAAAGTACTCCACAGAAAGTTTGAATAAGCCAGAGATATGCAATGCTCTTTTCGATGGGTATCTTCCATGCAAGTAAAAATGCAGTTAAATGAAAGCAAATCTCACTGCTAACTCTTCCTGAGACCAGCTGAAACATTATCCACCCATCATCTTTCCCAGGTCAATGCAAACCAATTTGCATGTGCTACCATTCAATTTGATATAGTAAATGTATTAGCAAATCAGTTCTTAATGCAAAAACAGTATTTTCAGGGAAAAATACAACAGTAACGTGTGCCAAAATGATCTCAAATATGTTCCATTTACTTTTAGAAAATGTATCTTAATAAGGCAAAAAAATTGCATTTCAGAACTACAACCCTACTGGTTACTTCCGGCTTATTACATACAAGATGCCCTGAGAAAAGCTGAGATGCCTAATAGAGAAATTAGACATTACCCATAGCCTCACAGCCACAACCTGCAGACCCAGAGCTGTCAGAAGTCATTTAGTGTATCACAGAATAAAATCATACCTAATTCCACAAGCGATTTGATAAGGAGTAGTCTTCCAGGATTCAGCATCAAGCTGCTTGCCATCAGGTAATGTAACTTTAATGGGTTTACTGTTGTTTGCAGCTTTTTCTGCTAGAAGTGCATCATGTTCAGCTTTAAGTTTATTGTACATCTCTAAACGCTCACTGATAAATGCAGGCCAGGGATTCAGCTATATAGAATGAATGAGTTGAATGAAAAGAATCAATGAGAGGAATCTAATCTCCAGTTATGTCAAGATGCAAACATAATGGACATGTATTTCACAAGCAGCTCTGACTGTATCTATATAAAAGCTATATCTAACAATCATTATTACTACAGATTATGTAGTATTACTTACACAGTAACAAGACTTCAACTTAATGAAAGTTATTACCTTGAACTGTATCATTGTGCATCTGATTATTCAGCTACACGTTAATAAGCTACATGGTTAAAACACCTCGTAAGTTTTGAGAAGACTGCAGAAGTTCAACATACAAACAGATTCTTGTCATTAGAACGAAAAACTGAGGGAACATCACTACCCTGAGCCACCTGGAGAGGAACTGATTCCAGCCTACACGTCATATAATGACAACAGTGCTACTAGCCTGGGCAGAGTTATTCAGCTATGCTGTTGGCTCAGGATTAGGGCTGGCCACAGTCAGAGGGAACTATGTTTACCCACCACGAAGACAAAAAAGCAGGGCAACTTAAGACAGGCCTTCCATAGCCTGGTGACCTGCTGCCTATCTCCTGATGCAAACAGTAGCACAGCGAAAAGAGCAACTATGGAAATCACAGCTGCTCTCCCATTACCCCAGTCTAATTAGGTGTAAAAAAAAAAAAAAAAAAAAGCAACAAAGTCACTTCATGGCCAGCTTTAGTAAAGTAAAAAATAGTGGGAAAAGCGTCACGCCAGGCAAAACACTTCAGAAGGATGAAATGCAGTAGGTACACAAGACAGCAACCACCATCAACCAGGAACTACATCGTTCAACTCCCCTATAGCCCAAGGGCCGCTCACCTCTGTCCTCCCTCCATCACCGGCCCCTTCCTTCATTTTCTTCTTTGAGCAGTCTCCCTTTTTTTCTTCCCCAGCATTTACCTGAGAAGGGAAAGCACCGTTTCCTCACTCTCCAGCAGTCGCTCACACCTCTGGGGCTCTGAACCCCGCCCCAGCCCCGCGAAACAGGGGGACAGAACCCACCCCACAATCGGAAACCCCATCCGAGTTCCCTGCTCTTTAACCTTCAGGTACATCCCGCCGCCTTTCCTCCCTCGGAGCTGAGGAAGGCCCCTCATGAGGGTGAGAGGGGCAGAGGCCTAGCTCCTCGCTGAAGCCACCACCCGTTCCCCTGACAAGACCGCAACCCCACCCGGGGAAGAAGGGAATGCCCCGCTTCAGGCCAACTCCCGGCCCGTGGTGATAGGGAGGAAAGAGCCGATGATCGAGTGCTGCCCGCTGCCGCCGCGGTGCCGGGCCCACCTGGCTGCCAGCGCCCGCCATGACCACACGCTGAGCTGCCCGGCGGAGCAGGGAAGGGGTGGGAACGAACGGCTCTGCGCAGGCGCCTCCCGGCAGCCGCAGCTGATGCAACCGAGGGTGGCTGCGCCGGCCCTGCTTAAGCCGATACAGGCTGGCCAATGGCGCTGAAGGGCTGGACGGGACCGGGCCGGGCTGGACCGGGACACCTTGGGGTGTGTGGCCAGGGCGGTGTCGGGTCGGGGCGGGTCGGGGCGGGTCGGGGCGGGGTGGGAGTGGGAGTGGGAGCTGAAGGCGGCGGAGGTCTTGGGGGCGGGCAGTGCGACCCACGCCTGCTCCCCTATGTCCTCTGCGGAGAAGCAAAATCACCCTGACTGAAGGAGGATGTGGCGAGGGGGGAGTCGGTCTTTTCTCCCTAGTGACAAGTGATAGTACGGGAGGAAATGGCCTTGAGTTGTAGCAGGGGAGATTCAGATTGGGTGCTGGAAGAAATTCCTTCACGGGAGGGTTTATCAAACACTGGAGCCCAGGGAGGTGGTTGAATCATCACCCCTTGGAGGTGTTTAAAAGACACAGAATCACAGAGTAATTCGGGTTGGAAGGGACCTCTAAAGGTCATCTAGTCCAACCCCCCTGCAGTAAGCAGGGACACCCTCAACAGGATCAGGTTGCTCAGAGCCTCATCGAGCCTCACCTTGTATGTCTCCAGGGATGAAGCATGAAACACCTCCATGGGCAACCTGTTCCATTTTCCACTACGCGCATGGTAAAGAACTTTCTCCTAACATCCATTTTAAATCTACTTTAATTTAAAACCATTGGCCTTCATCCTATCACTCCAGGCCCTTGCAAACAGTCCTTCTCCAGCCTTCCCGTAGCCCCTGCAGGCACTCAAAGGTCACTATGAGGTCCCCCCGGAGCCTTCTCTTCTCCAGGCTGCATAAGCCCAGCTCCCACAGCCTGTCTTCACAGGAGAGGTGTTCCACATTGCTGTGGTGTTTAGGAATATGGTTAAGCACTGGACTCGACAGAGCTAATGGTTGGACACAAGGATCTTAAGGGTCTTTTCCAACCAGAACAGTTCTGTGATTCCCCTGCCAGAAGGGCTGTTGGGCCCAATGAGGGTGGCAAGGGGCTGATGGAAGTGGTGGCACTTGGGCAGACGTAGGTACTCTGCCCGAGGCAGAGATTCAGTCATGGCTGGCTCAGTTAATTGGAGTAGTCTTTGCAAAGGACACTTCTCAAAGGAAAAATTAAAACCAACCTACCAACAAACCAACCAAACAAAAAAACTATTCAGGTACAGCTTTTTGTTTTGTCGCCTTTCTCCCCTTCCCTCTCCACTCTTATTTTTACATAATAATGAATCATATTTTCATTTGGAAATGTTAGCGGTCTCTTGGCATGTTCTCATGGGCTCCCCGACCCATCTGTCCCAAGGCACTTTGTGTGTTTTCTGAACTCATGCAGTAGCCTGGTTAATAAAGGTGCTTAATACAAGATGTCATGTTTTCAACAAATCCTGGCATAGTGTCCTTACTTTGAAGAGTGGGAGTCAGAGGTCAGGGCTACAGCTTGGCTTGGACCTCAGCAGAGCACCCAACACCATTGCCTCCTGTAACAGCTGCTTTCTCTTAATCTGCAGCAATGATCAGGGGTTTTAGTGTTCTCCAGTCAGCTAAAATGCACTCAGATGGACACCAGAACACCTCAGACTCCAAGGATTTAAATGCTATAAGAAAAAAATCAGGAAAAAATAGGCAGTATAGCTTTCAGGTTCTGGTTATGTAGGGGTGAAATATCACCATGTTACTTGGCCACAAATGTAGAAGCTTAAAAAATAATGTAAATGTTTTTTAAATTTTTTTTTAATATTAAAATGAGAAGGTAGACCAGATAAAAACTTTCAGACAGACTCAGATCTGGACCTGAATAATTTAATTGCTGTCTAAACGTAAACTATGAGCAGCATAAACGTTGAAAAAAACATCTTTTAGCTACATTTAATGCTGTATCTAAGATGCTGTGTAGCAGTACAGTGCTTAGTAATACAAAGTATCTGTGGTTTTAAATACTCATTTTTAGATTTTTAAATGTCTTCTAAAATCTTATAGATAAATTATCTAACTCCAAAGTGAACAGAATCGTGTACTGACGCCGCTAAAGAGAAAACATTATTAATTACTTGGAAAGAAGTTGGGAGAACTGCAGAATTGTCCTTTCTGACAGAAGATGGCAGCAGCCAAACACTCTGTGCTGGTGAGAACCACTACACAACGTCCCACGCACTGCTTGAGTTTAGTTAACAGGATTTTTGGCACAAAATACAAGACTAAATGACTGTTTTACTGCCTTCCCTCTTAAGAAGAATAATTAAAGATGTATTAATTTCATCGGACCCTAAGCCAGTGTAAATTGATTTCAGTGTGCTTTAATGATTAATAGCAAGTTAATGAGTGGATGTTTCTGCTTCATTTGAAATTTGTTGGAAAAAACGTGGTAAGAAAGTTCAACTGGAACTGCAGTGTCATCCATCATGCATTTCATTTAGGGAAACTAAAAATCAAAATGTAATAAAAAGGGAAAGCAAAATATAAAAATCAAAACTTAAGAAAATCTGAAAACAAGCTACTCATCGGTTTAAAAAGAAGAGAGTAAAAAAGTGAGAAACAAAAAGAAAATTAACATATAAGCAACTGAGAAAGAGGAAAGAGATTATATTTTAAGAAAAATATTTCACAGCCTATAGTACATCTACATCATTTACTTGCTCTAGCTATTCTAGGGGAAACCCATCTAACTCATAATGTAGCACTGACTTTTCTGTAAAGTGTCTGTGTTTGTTTATATTCCATGTGCATTGAATCAGCTCTACTCACTGTAGAGTATTTCCTAACTTTGCAAACTCTCAGCTTATCAAACTCTATGAAAACCACCCATTTACATCAAGGATTCAAAATATATAATTTGGATTCGAGGCCTAATGGATTTCCATAAGCCTATATCAAGTGAAGAGCTGTCAGCTCCCATTACAAAATGATGCAAACATGGTAATACCACCCTTGAGAACTGAAATAGTTTTGTTTGCTTCTTTTGTATTAATTTCAGCTGGGCTGATACAAAAAGCAGTAGACTTTGTAGAAGTCTAGTATAGCAAACTTAGGAATGTAGAGGAAGAATTGTAACAACTCTTGAAGTTAAATTAAGAAAGTTAAAGTTAAAATCAAGTTGACATTAAGTAAAAATACCTGTGAAAATAAGTGAAGTCCTGATACAAACTGGAATGAGTTTGGAAAACTGAATCTAAGCCTCAGCTTTTGATATTTTTCAGCTTTTTTTGCCTTATTATTAAAAGAGAACAGTTAACATTTAAAGAAGATAAGAAAAACAACTGATAATTCACTCAAAGAAGATCAATTCTGTTTTATTTCTGTATCTATGATGGCATTGCATACAGACATTACATTTTGTAGTCCAGTAGTCTTCACAATGGCAAGGGGTTTGCTGATTCCACCAGGCATTTTTCTGCTTCTTCCAGAAGACATGCTTCTTCTCCTTGCTAGGGAGAAAAATCTTTACTAGCAGCAGAAATCCCACTAACCTTTACTAGGAAACACACTGCACAATGAGAGTCTTGTCCCATCTTTGTCCCAGAACACAGGCCCACTTCGTTTGCCACTCTTCTCACCATTTATTCATACCTGCAGCTCTAGAGATAATGCGTTAAGATACTCAGGTTCAATTTGTTCTTCACCACAAGGCAGGGTTTTTGAGTGAAACACAGTAAGGTAGTGTTTGAGCAAATGTAGGAGACATCCAGTTTCAGTGCTCATAGTAACAGATGCTGGGATCACAGGTTACAAATTCTAGGTGAAACTTAAAACTTAAAATTCTAGGTGTTCTTTGTTACCAGAAGAGCATCTGACTCCCACTGGGAATCCAAGGGAGATGTTGGGTGATTTTTTTTTTTGTTTTCTTTCTTTTCTCTAATAAAACTAAATTTGACTTTCCACTTCTTTGTAACAAACACAACCGTGGTAAGTCATGGCTCATATTTCCTCTACATCTCATGTTTACGCCTGCTTAACTTGGCTAAAAAGTAATTGCATATAGTTGTGTCAACAATATTTTTTTATCTAATGTCACGAAAACTAGTAGGTGTGTATATATTCAGTTATACTCAGGTGTTCTTCTCAGAGAGCTCCTACATGAAATTTTGGGAGGCAGACTATTAACCCAGGTGACTTTTTTAGGATTAAGATGCTTATAAAAACCTTTGCCTTTAGAATAAACTGCTCCCTTCCCTCAGCAAATTACTTCGCTTTTCCAGTAAGGGTTGCACTTGAAAACATAAAACCAATGTTTTTAATTCAAGATCTTTTTCCTATACTGGCCTCAGAAAAAGATGTGCTGTCTGCGGTTGTGCAGATCCGTGACTCCTGCTCTGGTCTCTGCTCTCAGTTTTGCAACTGGGCTGTGAGATGGGGATTCAGAGCTCCTGCCTTCCATTTCCTATTTTTTGGTCAAAAGAAAACAGTGAGGCAAATAAAATGTTAGCAATTTTATATACAGAGGAGGAGGGGTGAAAAAAAAATTAGAAAAAAAAAAATCACGTCTTAGTCACAGCTTAAACTATTACAATGATCCAATGTTAAAAATTGAATAAATACAGCATTTTCCCCAAACTTCTGGCCCTTGGATATGCCCTTGGCTTTTTATGCCTGAATTTAAACTAGCTTTTAGTGTAACTGAGCATCACCAGGCTATTCTACTATGCAAAACTCTTTTTGCCTATATATGAATT
Source organism: Heliangelus exortis (assembly GCF_036169615.1). Taxonomy (NCBI): domain Eukaryota; kingdom Metazoa; phylum Chordata; class Aves; order Apodiformes; family Trochilidae; genus Heliangelus; species Heliangelus exortis. The sequence continues at coordinate 11,908,901 of NC_092454.1, read as the reverse complement.
TTATAGAATCCATAATACTTTTGTGGTAACACTTTTCCCTAACAAAAAGCTATTATGGTTCAATCTTGTGCATATTTAAATATTTAAATTCTGAGAGTATGTTTTATTTCAGATATTTTTGTAATAATGAAATTTTGGTTTCTGAAGAGCTCTTTTCCCTATAAAAATGAAAAATATTTTTCCTACCACTGACATTTTGTAGATACCACTGGTATTCTTTTTCCTGAGAATAGCCTGTAACAGCAGATCATGGATATATTTACACTATATATATATATATATGTATATATATATCATGAAAACTTCAGTGCCATAATTTGTGCCAATTTAAAAATAATTATCACAAAAATATTTATCCTGGTAACAAACATTCTTCCATATATGCTTAGCAGAAAAAATAGTGATTTGCATGTTGTGGACCCCAAACTGTGACTTCATCTTCACTGTGAGCAGAGTCTTCCAGGTCATGCCATGTTGTAGCACATAGAAGAATTTCCTATGTAATGTGATTAGGAGCAAGAAACACATTTCCGAGTCATTTATTTGGTACCAGCCATAACTACTGATTTTCCAAATTAAATTTGCAAGCAATCTCTGCCATTCTCCATTGCACTGGAAATGATCTCCAAATAAGCAAGAACAAACGAAAAAAAATCTTGCAATAGCTTCTCCGGCAAGTGGGGTTTGCTTCCATATTTTTCATTGTAGCTATGATTTACTTTCACATATTTCTAGTTAAATTTTATTTGCAAAATATATTCTTGGTTTCTCTTTTTAGCCATGACTCAAATGTTCTGATGATCTTCTCATTAACATCCCTTTTTAATGATGTTTCATAGACACAAACCAATAACTTTGAACTTTGGTTCAAATAAAGAAACACATGAAAGCTGATGAAAATAGGGACATCTTAGCAGTGAATTTTGCCAAACCACTTACAACAAGTTAGATAAAGTCTTCTTGCTTCATGTCCTTTTTACTTGGAAGTATTTGGAATGTTACTAAAAATAATACTAAGCTTGTAAGTCATTTCAGGGTTTTATAACCCTGGAGATAAAGGGCAGAAAACTCCCCTGTCTTAGAAGTAGCTGCCAGAAGATGGATTCCTGGGATATTCAATTGTTAGATGCTGATCAGATGAAGAAGATATTCCAAGGGGAAATACACAGTTTTATTTATTCACAGTGTACCTGGAAGAATGGGATGGGATGTTTTGGCAGTAGCATGGAACAGAAAAAACAAATAATCATGATCTTTAAAATATCTGCTCCATGTGGAGTGATCACAACATCTCTTTTCAATCCTCTCTTTTCTAGACTAAGCAAACTTAACTTTTGAACTTGTCTCAGGGGGATGTGCCTCTAGACTATGTTTCTTCCTTGCTGAACTCTCCAGTCTGTGTTTCAAAAAAACCTACAATGCTCAAAGCAAACATAGTACTCCTGCAGATCAGAGAACTATTGTTCAGATCTGACATGCAGCACTTCACCTAACGTATAACAGCATCATATTGCTCACTGACCTGCAGTTTGTGGGTCTTTAGAACAAGTAGAATATTTTGCACTATGCTATTTGGTACTGTATTCAGCTTGTCTGTACACTTTCATGAAAGACAAAGCACTAGACATTATTGAATTGATTGTTTAACTCCAAACTACTCTCCTAACTAACTCTAAACTCTCCAGCTTGTTATGGCCATCAAATTTTTGAAGTATTTGTCAGTATCCTATTATGTTTACAGGTTTTAACATGTACTCTATCCTCTTTCATATACCTAATGATTTTATGGATAAGAACCAAACATAAGATAGAATCAGCTTGAAATGTACTTCTGGTTTAACACAGGCTGACTGATAGCAGCTAAGTGTATTTCCAAATATTTATTCCAGTCCCATCTAATCATGTAATCATTGAATAAACTAATGCAGCCTGTACTAATATGGTCTTTTCATTTCAACAAAGTGATTATTGTCACAATTAGCTTCACTTTTCATTGCTATCATGTCTCTCTGATGACTCTCCATTTGTTTGTCATGATTCTGGCTCTGTCTTCGCATGATTTTTCCATAGCTGGAAAGCACAGCATCATTCATCATACACAGCACATAGTTACCCAGCCCATGCCACTAGGCTGTGTGTGTAAAGCTTTCATTTCACAAACATCATAGGATCAGTCAGCCATTTAAATGAGGGTATTGTTTGATGCTGATACCAATGGTAAGCTACAAGAGAAGAAAAGATGGTATAAAAGTATACTGTCTACATATATGCTTATTTTATCTTCTACATTTCCTGAAGCCAATATGCCATCCTGGGTCCAGCTGCTTTGGGGTAAGAAACGTGTTACTGCAGCTCACTGGAGCTTTTTCTACACTACAGCAGAAATTATCACCCCCCACAGTCTTGGCATTTCTTCGCATGGAGCCACTCCCTAACCTGGTTCTGTCAAATGACCTAGTTTAACAGAAACACCTTTTACGCTCAAATCATACCGACAGAATGAGGGTAAGCAGCAATTACACGTGCAGTTGTCCTGGCATATCTGGTAGGGCAGTAAACTTTGGTGGCAGCAGAACCCAGCCAGCCAGCTAGTGGTTGGAGACCCTTCCTCAAAGCCCCCGCTTTCAGATCAGCCACTGCCAGAAGGGGTGTGACTTCAGGTAATTTCTTTCATACTTTGGTTTTGATACATGGTAGTCCAATTGTTTTCATTAAGAGCATTACTGCCTAAAACCCAGAACAGTTGGGGTCTTTCTTTGCTCTGTCCTTCAGTGTATCAGCTCCTGACTGCCTTTGAGAAAACAAACTTGGCCAAATTCATCTTCCAAAAAGTATCTCTCGAGTAATATAAAAGAACAATACAAAAATTAAACTTAAGTATAGAATGAAGAGTCATTCTGTCATTCTTTTCTTTTTTGAAAACTACCAGGAAAATTTAAGCAGGAGAAAAGTAAAAAACTGCTTACATCTTCAGAAAGATCTAATTCCTGCTAACCTTTCCACAATTGCATATGTTCCCTCTTTCTGTCTGTTTTGGCAGCAAAAGACATGGAAGAGATATTTTTGTTTTACAAATATAAGGAAAGTTTATGTCTTTTTTACCTTAGTCTACAAATGCACATATAGGAGAGTAATTTAAAGATTTTCAAGCAGTATTTTGTGTGTGTCGGTGTGTCAGAATAGCACTCATGTTGTCAGCAAAAACAAAATACACAGTTGAAAGAAAGAAGTAGTGTCTTAGGAAATACATGTTAAAGTGCACATAAAGAAGGCATCATTTATAAGGTATCACTGTTGTCACAGTGCAAATGAAGCCACACATACAAAAGGCCCCTCTGTCTTTGCAAAATGGCTGGCCATGGAATCTTAAAATCATGGAATGGTTTGGGTTGGAAGACACTTTAAAGATCATCTAGTTCCAAACCCCCTGCATGGGCAGGGACATCTCCCACTAGACCAGGTTGCTTCAAGCTCCATCTAACCTGGCCTTGAACACTTCCAGGGATGGGGCAGCCACAACTTCTCTGAGCAACCTGTGCCAGTGTCTCACCACCCTCTGAGGAAAGAATTTCTTCTTAATGTCAAACCTAATTCTACCCTGTTGCAGCTTAAAACCATTACCCCTAGTCCTGTCACTGCATGTCTCCCACTTTCCTGTAGGCCCCGTTCAGGTACTGGAAGGCTGATATAAGGTCTCCTCAGAGCCTTTTCTTCTCCAGGTTGAAGAACTGCAACTCTCTCAGACAGTCCTGTTAGGAAAGATGCTCCAGCCCTCTGGTCATCTTTGTGGCTCTCCTCTGGACTTGCTCCAACAACTCCCTGGCCTTTCTGTGTTGGAGGCTCCAGAAGTGGACACAGTACTACAGGTGGTGTTTCATAAGAGCAGAGCAGAGGAGCAGAATCACCTCCCGCTCCCTGCTGGCCATGCTTTTTTTGGTACAGCCCAGGATACAATTGGCTTTTGTGTCTGCAAACACATATTTCTGGCTCATGTTGAGCTTCTCATCAACCAACACCCACAAGTCCTTCTCCTCAGGGCTGTTCTCAATCTATTCTCCACCCAACCTGTATTTGTGCTTGGGATTGTGCTGACCCAAATGCAGAACCTTGCTTTTGGCCTTGCTTAACTTCATGAGGCTTGCATAGGTCCATGTCTCTAGCCTGCCATGGTCCCTCTGGATGGCCTTCCTTCCCTTCAGTGTCTTGAGCACACCACACAGCTTGGTGTCATCAGCAAAGTTTCTCAGGATGCACTCAGTCCCACTGTTCATGTTACTGGCTGGGATAACAGCAGCTCTTCCAGTACCAACAGATGAGGAACTCCACTCATTACTTGTCTTTATTTGCACATCAGGCTGTTGACCACAGCAATTCGAATATGGCCATCCAGCCAATTCTTTATCCACCAAGTGGTCCATCCATCAAATAGATATCTTTCCAAATTAGAGACCAAAATGTCATGTGGGACAGTGTTGAACGCTTTGTAATCTGGGTAGATGGCAGCAGTTGCTCTCCCCTTGTCCAACATTGCTGCAACACATCATAAAAAGCCACCAAGTTTGTCAGGTACAATTTGCACTTGGTGAAGCCATGCTGAAGCTGCCAACCACTTCCACATTTTCATGTGCTTTGGCAGAGCCTATCATGTTCCATGATCTTGTCATGCAAAGAGATGAGAATGACTGATCTGTAGTCCTCTGGGTGTAGGCAGCAGGTGCCAGGACTTGCTGGGTGATGGGCCCGGACGGTGCTCGCCCCACCTGTGCCCAGTTGGGGCTGGCCCAGGTGCGCATGCCCGGGGATCGGCGGGGTGTGGTTCCGGTGCAGGCCCCAGAGCCAGGCGGACTGAAGTTAGCTCTCTGATACTAACCCGAACCAACACTAGCTCGATTGACTCTGTTCGCGAACCGAGCTCGCGCCCACGGCGAGATTCGTCTCACGCAACATCTGGGTCTTCCTTTTTTCCCTCTCTGAAAACAGTGGGAACTTCACCAGACTACCACAACTTTTCAAGTATGATGACAATCAGCTTTGCAACTTCATCTGCAAGTTCCCTTAGGACCTGCAGATAGATCTCCTCAGATCCCACAGACCTGTGCACTTTCAGATTCTTTAGAAGGTCTCAAACCTGCCCTTCTCTTACAGTAGGAGGATTTTTCCTTCTCCTAGTCCCTGCCTTTGCTTTCTGCAGCTTGGGTGGTATGGCCAGAGCACTTGCATGAAGACTGAGGCAAAAAGGTCATTGGGCACCTCAGCCTTCTCCAAACCCCACCTGATCAGGTCTCCTGTTTACTTCTGGAGGATGCCCACATTTTCCCTAGTCTGCCCCTTAACACTGATGTGCCTGTGTTGTTATCCTTGATGTCCCTGGACAGATTTATTTCTATCAGGGCTTTAGTTTTTCTAACCTGATCCCCGTCTGATCAGAATTCTTCATATTTCTTTCAGGCTACCTGTCCTCACTTCTACCCTCTGAAGACATTATTTTTACATCTAAGAGTTTCCAGGAGCATCTTGTTCATCCATGCAAACCTCCTGGCATTATCTGCCTTCCTTTTGGGATACATTCCTCCTGGGTCTGGAGTAGGTGTTACGTGAATATTAATCAGCCCTCTTGGATTCCTCTCCTGTCCAGGATTTTATCTCATGATAAAATCCAAGCAGATCCCTAAAGAGGTCAAACTCTGCTCCCCTGAAGTCCAGGGTAGTGAGCTTTCCACACACGCTTCTGGCTGCCCTAAGGATCCTGAATTCCACTTTTTTTGGCCACTGCAGCCAAGGATGCCTTTAGGCTTCACTTTTTCCACGAGCCCATTCTTGTTGGTGAAAACTGTGCCTAGGATAGCACCTTTTCTGGTTTGCTCCTCTAGTGCTTGGAGAAGGAAGTTGCCGTGAACACATTCCAGGAACTTCCTGGACTGCTGTTGCTTTGCTGTGTTGTTCCTTCAGCAGAGGATGGGGTGGTTGGAATAGTCCATGAGGAGCATGGCCTGTGAGCGAGAAACTGCTCCTATCTGCCTGTAGAGGGCCTTATCAGCCAGCATGAGGACACCTCCATTTCCTCTTTGCTTCTGGCAGCTGGAAGAAACGATCTGTTCTGCGCTGCTGAGTTCTTGCCTTCTAGCCTTTTCTATAAATATGTGCCCATTTTATTTGTTGACTTCTTACCCATCTTAGTCACATTAAATGACATTAACTGGTGCATAAAACGGTCAGTTCCTCATTAAGTGTAAAATCTCCTCTTTTGACTTGATTTGATGTCTAACACTTTGTTGACTGCTCCTCTCCCACTCTTTGCTCTGTGCTGTTCTCATAACTCTGCTGTGACTTCTTCCATCTGTTCGTGGAGCCTTTGTAATCTTATTTTTTCCCATTCCAGTGATGTGATGACAAATGACAAATGTCTATTTCACAAAGTCCAAAGACTAATTTTTAAATTGCATTACTGCTTTAATAAGCTGCAAATGCCAGAACTCCTGAAACATATATATTTTTAACTAAATATTTAAGTCACTGCATGTTTTAGAAGAAAACTCTGCTTCTTACAACTTTATCCCATACTTTCACGCATGGACAGTAATCATATTCAAATCTTGGGCAACTCTGAATGCAGGTTCTGAAGGCTTGTATGTAGATTATGTAAATATTTTTCATGCATTAAGTAGGGCCCTGACCTTACCTTGCCCAACTATCTGATCATATGTTAAACATAGGTCTTGATACTTTGTAAATGAGTCCTACCATGATACCTGGTAGATCCTGTGTCTAAACCTTCATCTGAGTCTCATGTCATGGCAAGATGACATCTAGCATCATGAGAAGAGCAGTGCATGACTTCAGCTCTCCAGGCCTGGCTAAGAACTAGAATACAAATATTTCACTTAAGTCATGCTACTGTAACAGAGTCAGATGCTAATGATGCTCTTTTTAACCAGACTTGAAGTGGCTTTCCCTGCATTAATCCCTTCCGAGTTCTTGGAAAACATTCCTCCTCCCATGAAGATATATACAAAATGACATCACTTCTTACTGCACCCGGAATGCCATTTGCTAAAATGCTATGCAGTACATTTAGCAACAGTTAAGTAGATGCTTTTCAGCTGAAGGGGGAAAAGTGACCTTTTTTTGCTTTCTTATGAGCTGATTTTGGGAACAGTGTCTGGTAGTTAGAGTGCTGTACTATAGAAATCCCTTCCAAAAGACGGGACAGCTGGTCAAAATAGGAACTAGTTTTGAAACAGAGTTGGATCCATCTGTAAAAGGCATTCTTCAGATGCATTGTGTCTGGAGGAACATATGATAGCTGTTAATAGAGTCAGAATTGTGATGACCTTGGAGATTTTTTTCAACTCTGTTTCCTAAAAAGACTTCAATGTGTTTCTCTCTCCTTTAAAAGCCAGTTATAGCACAAGAACCTATGACACGATATCCCAAAATCAGGAAAAAGAAAACTCAAGGTACAGAGAAAAAATCTGTCAGTTCTATTAAAATTGGGATCCCTGGCATGTTTTCCCTGTCATTGATCCAGTAATTAAAATATATGAAAAAAACAAACAAACAAACAAAAAACCATCATAGGGACACCTCAGTGCTAAGGGCTGCTCTAAAGGTTTCCTTGCTTTGCATTTCTGCTGGCTTGCTGCTCTACATCAGCTCTTTCATTCTGCCATGAACACAACCAGAAACCTTATCAGAAAAACTGTCTGGTTTGAAAAATAATCCACATTTTGCCTCAGAATATTCTTAAAGAATATTCAGTTTCAGGCTGATATTACTATGTAAAATGATACTGCCTGTAGTGAAGAATATCCAGCTAAAGCATAGATGTCTGGTTTCTTTATGTTGTAAGACATTTGTTCTATTTTTTTGGGAGTACATGTTAAAGCAGCACATCAAAATAGTTCCTGTCTTGAGAGTACACAAAACAGCAACCCAGCTGCTTGGATGACAATGGATCTGGGATGTCTGATACCAGCTCTGTTTTGAGAGACAGCATGACAATATTTTTAACCTTTCTTTTATGAGGAATGTGGGTACATATTGCAAAGTTACTAAATTCTGAACAGAAATCATCTTTGCTTTCCAAAGTCTTCTAAGTCCTCTGGGCAGAATTGCTATGGTATTGGTAAGGCACGGCGGACATTTGTATTACAGCATCCACTACTTACCTCAAACTATAATGTGGCTCTTCGATGAAGACAACTGCACAAGAGGAACAAGCTGGCTATTGTCCTGTGTACTTCAGGGGTGACCATCCAAGATGGAACTGAGCCCAGAAAGGAATTCAAGGTATTTACATCAGTAAAATCCCAGGGGCAAATTTTGCAGGTGTTGTTCTGAGACAGTGAAATGAAAACAAAAGAGAAAATCTCCACAAGATTAAGTATTTATTACAGCATAACTTTGATGATTTATCCTTCTGTTCTATTCGGTTAGCATAAAGGATCTGTTCTATACCCACATGTTTTCTATAAATATAGAAATTAGTTGTCTAAGGAAAGTGAACTATTTCCAGTGTATCTTAGGCATGAGAAGAAGGTGTATTTTGGGGAGCAGCAATATGAGTTAAGGGTACTCTGTAAGGTTACACTTTTAAAAATGATGCAGTCATTACTTTCTTGGTATTTATCTCATCTCTGAAAGTATCGGGGAAAACAGAATAAGTGTGAGACTACTTTGCTTAGAATTAAATACAGAAACATCTTTCTTCTTAGAAATAAAAAAATTATCTTGAAGGTTTTGTTGTCAACTCACAATCAGTATGTCCTCCCTCGGTAGAACCATGCGTGTGCTGTAAGATACTTAAACCAATGTAAATAACATTTACATATACATCCTTGACCACAGATCCTATGTGGAGAGGCTGAGGGAGCTGGGGCTGTTCAGCCTGGAGAAGAGGAGGCTCAGAGGAGACCTCATCACTCTTTACAACTCCCTGAAAGGAGGTTGTAGCCAGGTGGGGGTTGGTCTCTTTTCCCAGGCAACCCTCAGCAAGACAAGAGGGCATGGTCTTAAGTTGTGCCAGGGGAGGTTTAGGTTGGAATTAGAAAGAATTTCTTTACTGAGAGGGTGATCAAGCATTGGAATGGGCTCCCCTGCGAAGTAGTGGATTCTCCGTCCCTGGAGATATTTAAAAAGAGACTGGATGCCATTGGCCTTCTTGGCCACCTGGGCACACTGCTGGCTCATGTTCAGCTTCCTGTCAATCCAGACTCCCAGGTCCCTTTCTGCCTGGCTGCTCTCAGCCACTCTGTGCCCAGCTTGGAGCTCCCCATGGGGTTGTTGTGGCCAAAGTGCAGGACCAGGCACTTGGCCGTGTTGAACCTCATCCCATTGGAATCAGCCCAGCTCTCCAGTCTGTCCAGGTCCCTCTGCAGAGCTCTCCTGCCTTCCAGCTGACCCACCCTCCCCCCCAACTTAGTGTCATCTGCAAATTTGCTAATGGTGGACTCAATCTCCGCATCTAAATCACCAATGAAGGTATTAAACAGAACTGGGCCCAACACTGATCCCTGGGGGACACCACTGGTGAGCAGCCGCCAATTGGATCAGCACCGTTCAGCACCACTCTCTGGGGGCCTCCAGCAGTTCCTAACCTAGCACAGAGTGCTCCTGTCTGAGCCCTGGGCTGACAGCTTTTCCAGGAGAATGCTGTGGGAGACGGTGTCAAAGGCCTTGCTGAAGTCCAGGTAGACTCCATCCACAACCTTCCTCTCATCCACCAGGCGGTCACCTGAGGATAAAAGGAGACCAGGTTGGTCAGACAGGACCTGCCCTTCCTAATCCCATGATGGCTGGATCTGATCTCCTGTCCATCCTGTAGGAGCTGTGTGATTGCCCCCAGGATGATCTGCTCCATAACCTTGCCAGGCACTGAGGTCAGACTGACAGGCCTGGAGTTTCCTGGGTCTTCCTTTCATCCCTTTTTTGTATTGGTGTGACATTCTCCAACTTCCAACCATCTGGGACCTCCCCAGTGAGCCAGGACTTCTGGTAAATGATGGAGTGAGGTTTGGTGAGCTCTTCCACCAGCCCCCTCATCACCCTGGCATGGATCCCGTCTGGTCCCATACACTTGTGAGGATCCAAGTGGCTCTGCAGGTCACAAACTGTTCTTTCCAGGATTACAGGGGGGATATTCAGCTTCCTATTTCTCTCTATAAGCCACAGAAGCCAGCTGTCCTCAGGACAACCTGCCTTACTGTTGAAAACTGAGGTAAAAAAAGTGTTAAATACCTCAGCCTTTTCCTCATCTTTGGTGAAGATGTTTCCCCCCAGGTCCAACAAAGAATAGAGGATTTCCCTGCCCCTCCTTATGCCCTTAATGTATCCATAGAAACACTTCTTTTTATCCTTGATGGAAGTTGCAAGATTGAGTTGAAATCATGCCTTCTTCTCTCTAATTTTCTTTCTAAATAGCCTAGCTATATTCCTGAACACTTCCTGAGTAGCCAGCCCTTTTTTCCATAGTCTGTAAGCTCTCTTTTTACATCAAATTTTCATCATTATCTCCCAGTTCAGCCAGAGTGGTCCCCTCTGGTTTGCCTTTGGGCACACAGGGACAGCTGCTCCTGTGCATTCAGGACTTGGTCCTTGAAGTACACCCATCCCTCCTGGACCCCTTTGTTTTCAAGGGCTGTTTCCCATGGTACACTCTGAATCAGTCTTCTGAAAAGGCCAAAATCTGCCCTCCAGAAGTCCAGCGTAGAAGGCTTAATGTTGGCCCTCCTTGCAACCCTGAGTATTGAAACACAATTATTTATTTCATGGTCACTGTGCCCCAGATGGCCTCGGACCACTACATCTCCCACCAGCCTCTCTCTGTTTATAAACAGAAGGTCTAGTGGGGACCCATCCCTGGTGGGCTCATCTGGAGTAGGAAATTATCTCTATATGCTCCAGGAATTTCCTGGACTGCCTCTTCTCTGCTCTGTGGAGTTCCCAGCAGACATCTGACAGGTTAAAGTCATGAGAATTTAACCACGAGCCACGAGAGGAAGGGCTGGTGATTTTGTGACATCTGCCAACTGCTTGTAGAATAATTCATCACTCTCATCATCCTGATTGGGTGGTCTGTAACAGACTCCCACGAGGATGTCAACCTTATTGGCCTTCGCTCTGATTTTGACCCACAGGCACCAACCTTATGACCCCAACCTTATTGACCACAGGCACCTTACTGACCTCAGGTTCTACAGAGTCAAGAGACTCTCTAACATATAGAGCCACCCCTCCATATCTCCTACCTTGTCTGTCCCTTCGGAAGAGCTGGTAGCCATCCATGTCAGTCATGGGAGTCATCCCACCATGTTTCTGTGATGGTGACTATATCACAGCTTTCCTGCTGCACAATGGCTTCCATGTCCTCTTGTTTGTTTCCCATACTGTGTGTTCATGCACTTCAGTTGGGCTGCTGATTTTACTCTTAACTCAGGCTTTCCATCCTCGGGCTTATCTTTGGAGAGCCTGGTTTCAAACCTAGTTTAAAGCCCTCCTGATGAGCCCTACCAACTTCCTGGCTATAGTCCTTTTGCCCCTGCTAGACAGATGAAGCCAGTTACCTGCTTCCAGTTACTCAGGATACTGGTCCTCTTTTTTTGCAGAATGGTAATGTAATATAATGGTAAAGTAAGTCTTACTATGCACTGAATTTGCTCTTGCTTAGGGATTTTTAGAGCAAATGACAAAACAGACATACTTCTTTTACTTAGCAATAGGAACTAGACAAGATTTCATCTGAAATATAATGCAGTATTTCTTCATAATTCATTATTGCTCTCAAAGTTCCAGGAATAGATTTAGTTTGTGGACTCAAAAATGAGGAGCTTATTTTGCAAAGACTTTAAAAGGAAAAAATCCACATTTTTCAGTTTCATTTTCATAACTTTAATGTTAGTCCAAAGAGGTGTCACTTCACTGTGTTGTCCTTTTTTGGAATTCTGTTCCTTTTCTCTTGAAGTTTAGTTAATGACAAATCACTTTGTCAGGCACAGCTTTCCAATGGCAGTACCTCATTAAATATTTTCAAGAGATAAAGAAAATCAAAACCCTGGACATTGTTGGTGGTTGAATTTATTCTTGGATTAGAGTTACAGTTTTACAAGTAATTCCATACAAATAAAGAAAAACTGAACTCAATTGCCTAACACCTGGGACTGGCTGCAAGTTGCAATCTCTCTTTTACAGCCTCTGTTAACGGTTTTCAACACCACTGCAAAACAGCTTTCACAGTAGACCATTGTATTCCTCACAGATTTGCAATAAACCCAGAGGAGCACTGGTTGTTGTTTGGATGTGGCACTGAAATGACACCTACACCACATCAATAATCCTGCAATACAACCAGTGCACTTTTTCATTTGTGGTTGCACTGCTTCTGAGTGTTTGAACACATTGTCTGGCTCCATGTTTGGCACTGGTTCAACACTGTGGAAGCTTTTCTGTAGCACAAGCCACCTGCCACATTTTATGGTGAGAATGGAATGACTTGTATTTGAATGGTGTTCTTGGCTTTTGTTGGCAGCTACCTACCTTCAGAGTCGATTCTGGCACTTGATGCTTAGTGGGTTCCTTTTAATAAGACCATGTTAACAAATGAATCCATGATTTTTGGTTGGCTTTTGAACTCTTACACCTTTACTTGTTCTGCTGCTTGCTGCTAGTGTAATTTCACAGGCTACAGTTTGCAGATGCTAGATTAAGATTAAATGCAATAGATACACATCTATACATAATAAGAGGACAGACATAGCACAGTTTTATGTTACAGTACCATGCAAATATAGCATACTTTCTTATTATCAATCCTAACAATTTAAATCCTAACAATTTAAGAAATCGTTAGGATTGTCAAAAATGAATGTTGCCCAAATTGAATACAAGATGTAAGGACTGGTTTCTGTTACCCATGGTTTCTTATCACAGATAGGAATCTGTGCCCACCTGTCCCTGGAGAATTGGCAGTACCGTGATGTCTCAGAGGAGGCAGAAGAATCATCCAGCTTTCCCCTGGACACTATACAAAGAAAATTAAATGAGGCTTCCCAGTGTTATTTCTGGTACCTTCATCCATCAGTCTGGAGCTGCTGAAGTCCTTCGAAGTCCTGAAAAGCAAGTGTGTTCATCTCTGTGGTCCTGTGTATGTGCCATTGGGTCACCCTTTGGGTACAGCGTTGGGATGAGGATAAAGCTCAGTTCCTGGGAGAGGAAATGTTGGATTTATACCATTAAATAAATGGTATTTTGCTGCTTGTAGGATTGTTTGTAGGAATATCAGTCTTTCTAACCTTAGAATTCACATCTGGTTAAATGCAAACAAATTTCATATGCCTGTCCTTCACACACATGCTCCCTCTCCCCCTAACTACTTGAAGAGCCAAAGTAAAATAGAAGTTGCCAGAATTTTTTATAGATGTATGGCATTTAATATTTCCTGAATCTCTTGAGGAATGAGCAAGCTATTCCTCTGAAGTTGAAGTAAGTACAACAACAAAATGCCATGAGAGACACATCCTTGAACCCAAACATTTATTTCAATTAAAATAACCAACGGAAAACAGTGCCAGTTAATATATGATGACAGTGTGTAATACCATTATGTCAAGGTCAATATCAAGCAGGCTACTGTAAGTAGAGTTAACAACACTATAATAGCTGAATTGTCTGTCAAATTGCTTACAGAATTTTCCAGTAGTCATGTCTTTTTAAGCTTTATTTCATTTTGGAGATGAAAAGCATAGCAGTGGAAAAGTTGCTGTTCCAGCTGAGGATGTGTCTGGACTATAGAAGCATAGGTAATTATTTTTTCATTAATACTAGTCAGGCAGTGGGGGGATAAAAACATGCTTTTTAATAATCCCTAAAGTGACTACATCTATTTGGAAGCTGTAGGACCACTTAAGAGAAATTACAGATATATTATTGTTTGCACACTGTTCTTATTTCAAAACACCTCAATATATGATTTTTCCTGTTGTCTTAGAGCTTGCAGTGTTTCGTCTTGCAGAATATAATCTTCTGAAGACACGTGATTTGTTCTTAGAAACTGAAAAAATTCTATACACAATTTGAGACAAGTTTAGTTACACCATAGCAATAAGAAACTATTTATCTGTATTTTTAAATCAACATGAATTTGAATGAGGCCTATATTTCCTTCATAATAGATCATATATTTAGACACACTCATTACTAAGGTGGACAGTTCATTGTTCAGGCAGACCAGGGCTGACTGGAGAGGAAACGTGGAATGTAATTTCAACATGCTGTCTTGAGGGGATGCTGCTGCAAAATAGGTTTGTTCTTTCAACTTCACAAACAAATCTTTTGCCTATCTTCAGCTTTTCCTTACAAAAAATATGTCAGAGCTGATTTATCCCCACTATAATGACAGGTCGATTGACCTTAAAAGGAATAGAAAAAATTAAGTGACTCAACGTGTATCCTGGATGAGCAAATGAAAAATCTCAAATTTAAGGAAGTTAATGCTCCCACATGCCATGAAGAGCAGATTTTCAGGGAGTCTCCAAAGTCTTCTGATGGAAATGAAAGTATGGATACAGTTCCTCTTCTGTAACTGCATAGGGTTCAGAAATAAGTCTGTTACAATACACATATGCTGACTGTAAAATAAAAATTACATCCACCTGCCTGCCTTTACATTACTTTGTATTGTGAACTGAAAGCTGTTGAGAGAGAAAGAACATCAAGTTCTACAAAGTGTTTTTAGTGTACATATACAATAATAACATGTATGCATGCTCACATTTTTGTATGTATAGTTTTGTCATCTTGTAGTGCTTCTACACATATCTACTGATTGGTGGTGTCAATTAAAAGAACAAGTAATTATGTCCCCTTTCCATTTATTATTTTTAGCCCCAGGTCAGCTCATCCTGAGTTTTCATGCTGTGATATTTTCACCTAAAAACAGTGTTTCATTTGTACGTGATGTAAGTACACAAAGGTAAGACAACAAAACACAGTGGTAAGACCACACACCCAGATACGTCACGTTGCAGAAAAGAAAACCTTTAGTTACTAAGTATGTTCCAAATGAATATACATTCCTTGAAATAAAAAGCTAATAGATATTTCAAAAAAACAAGGAAGGAATTTGAAAGTCTGAACAACAGGATATATTTGCAGTACAACGTTAAAATATTTCATCTTTTCAACCTCTAGGGGGGACTGTGTTTTCAGTGAACCTGTCTGAAGTATTTTCTTAGTCTGCAGCAGGCAGTTCAGACTATTGCTAATGCTGGCTGGAGCGACTCAAGTAATTCTCAGTTTGTGTATGAGTTATTTCTGGGGGAAAGTAGCCTGTGTCTGAAATTACTTTAGTCCTAAAGAGCCAGACTGAAATCTCTGTTCTCACTGCAGTCTGCGGGCATTCTGCCTGCTACTGATTCACAACTGCAGGATTTATTCCTATTAAAAAGCAGTTGTGTAGCTGAAAAAAATAATGCCTGTGGAGAAATGTTGAATTTATAGCTATGGAAAATACTGTAAATGAACTAATGATGAGGTGGATTAAGTGACATTTTGAATTGTGATTAACAAGTAAATTCTCATGCATAAATTTCTGGCTCAGAAAAATAAATCAGTCACAGGCTGGGAATCTTTTTTTTTTTTTTTTAAATAAAACTTCTTAGGGTGAAAGGGAACAACTGAAGCGTTCATGAAACTTTGGTCTGTGGAGACTTTGTGACTCCCATAAGGCTGAATGCAATTGTTCAGGTAAGTAAGGACCACATACTGTGTGCCAAGCCTTTTTCTGAAAGTATCAAAATTGGTCTTTTGATGCTACTACTGCTACACAATACTGGCTAGATGCCTTTGTTTCTTTTTCTCTCATGTTTGCCCTGCTTCTCCTAGTCTTATTCATTCCCAGCAGTACTTTACCTCACAAGGAGCACTGTGAAGGGATGGCAGCCTAGTGATTTATGGGCTTACTATCTCTTCCGTTGTGTTTACACAGCTTATGCTGAAATAAGACAGCTAGGAGAGTAGCATGGAGCTTACACGTAAAATGAAAAAGATATCCTGATGGGGTAAGGAGGGAATCAAGAGAGATCTGTCCAGATTTCAGTGTTGTAAACACATCTGTAGAGTCACCATAAAGCAGTGACTGCAAAGGTCAGCATTTCAAAATGTGTCTTAAGAAAATGTTTTTGCAAGCTTTGTGGTGAAGATGGCTGGTGTGTTGTATATTGTAACATTCTGCTTAATCTCCACTATGTTATATGGAGTCATTTACAACAAAAAATGCCTGACATAACTTACAGTACAGGAACATACAAAACCAGCTTCACTAGGGTGGATGTTTATGTAATCTTCAAGAACACTCTGAAGTTTGATTCAGTAATCAAATAAAACTATGTGAGAGGCACATTTCTCAGAGACAATACCCATCCTTGAATTTCTGAGCTTCTTTATTTTACTGAGCCCAGTTAGATAAATGCTTCCCCCCCAAAAAACCCGATTTTTAAAAAATTACTACTTCTGTACAGTCTTATCTGCTGTTTTCATTCCACTCCTCAGTTGTAATTGCACAAGTGCTCCCAGCTTTCTTTTCTGTAATCAAGGCATCTCAAAGGTGAGCAGATGGTCACCCCAGGAGTAGAATTTTCCCATTCACAGACTGTGCAGTGAAGGCAGCAACAAAAGTAAGTTTACACATACTGTCCTGAGGACGACCTCTTTGCTGAACTAAACAAACCTCTTCTGTGAAGCCAGGAGCAGTTCACTTAACTTTCGATTGCAAACCTGGCACTCTCCATGTAACCATAAAACATCAAACTGCCTTTTTCTGGGTTTGAGGACCTGTGCTGTAATGGGGCACAGAAAATTCCACAGAGAGCCATCCTTTAGCATTTCTCAAAACATTATGCACATTTCACAGTGACTTTATTCTTCATTCCAGAAGAGGAGTGTGCATTCTAAGTAGGTACTGACAAAATCTTAAGCATACGAACATTAGGACTAGTAAGTAAATTGAGATGAACAGGGATGCATTTAACATGCTATAACTAGGCAGTGTTCTCAAGATAATTCAAAAGTTTATCTTTCTTATTTTCCCAAGTAAATAGTATCAGAACAGTGCTCCTTGATGGGGGGAACCTCTCCTGCTTGTGGCATGAAATTGTGGTTCTGAGACACAGCGGTATAGTAAGTGACAGAAAACTCCATCTGGGCTTTCTTGGCATGGGGGTCTCAGGAAGACCCCAGAGAGATACAGGCAGGAGTCAGGGATCTAGAGCTGGCTTCCCAGCTTGTTTATGCCGTTCTGATGGGAGCCAGGCTTCCTTGCTTGTAACCTGTCACAGTGCCCATCGGAGTGCTGCCTGCATCCCCAGCAGTGTTGATACTGCTGATACCTTACCCAAACCCCTCGGCAGGGTGGGGGGCACAAATGCTTCCTTTATGAAGTAAAAAGGCATCTTAGCCGGACTGAAGCAACAGAAAAAAAAAAAAAAAAAAAAAAATAGAAGAAGAAAAAAATTATAAAGTGCAAGGGGATCCCTGCGATTCGCTTGGCACCAGGCGAGCAGAAAGACACTGAATAGGCACACATTTAAGTGTCACATATGCAATTAGCACAGTAGCCCCGGCCTGCGGTCTCCAGGCCGGCACAAGAGGTGTGCAGGAGGGGGGGGGCGGCCGGAGAGGGCGGGCGGGGCGGGTGGAGGGAGCGCCCGGGCCGACTCCTCCCTGCGCACAAACCCGGCCGCACCGCCCGGGCGTGCGGAGAAGCCTCTGCCGCTCCCGCCCTACTTAAGCGGGGAGGGTGCAGCCCGGTAGCCCCGCCGGGGGATCCAGCGGGGGGGCGGGCGGGGGGAGAGGCAAAAGAATTTAGTAATAATAATCTTATCTATAAGAGAATAAGACAAGCAGAACTGGGATGCTCCGTCCGTAACCTGCAGGCTGGGGCAGGTTGTGAATTCGCCCAACACCTGAGAAATAAAAGCACGACTGAACAATTTCGAGGCGGGGCGGGGATAGGGGTACCGAAAAGTTTGCCTGAGCTCGGGCGTCTCGTGGGGGGGCCGGGCGGGCGGGCGCGATGCCGCCCTGGCTGCTGGGCAGCCTGTGCTGCGTGCTGGCGGCACGGGCAGCGCTGGGCGGCGGCTCCGCGGGCGCGGAGGTTGCGGAGGAAGAGAAGCTGATCCGGGTGCTGGTGCTGCTGCCGCAGGACGACGCCTACCTCTTCTCGCTGGGGCGGGTGCGACCGGCCATCGAGTACGCGGTGCGGAGCCTGCGGGAGAGCGGCGGCGGGGGCTTGCCGCCCGGCTACGCCTTCCAGCTCACCTACGAGGACTCGGCGTGCGGCAACCGCGCGCTCTTCAGCCTGGTGGACATGGTGGCCCTGCACGGCCGCCGCCCCGACCTGCTGCTGGGGCCCGTCTGCGAGTACGCGGCGGCGCCGGTAGCGCGGCTAGCGGCCCACTGGAACGTGCCCATGCTGTCGGCCGGGGCTCTGGCCGCCGGCTTCGGCGCCAAAGGCGGCGAGTACTCGCATCTCACCCGCGTCGCCCCCGCTTACGCCAAGATGGGCGAGATGCTGCTGGCCCTCTTCCGCCACCACCAGTGGAACCGGGCCACGCTGCTCTACAGCGACAGCAACCCCGAGCGCAGCTGCTACTTCGCCATGGAAGGCGTCCATGTGGTCTTCCAGGAGGAGGCCTTCCACATGGCCGTGCACAGCTTCGACGAGAGCAGCCGACACCTCGACCTCGACGACATCGTCCGCACCCTCCAGACCGGCGAAAGGGGTGAGTGGTGGCAGGGTGCCGCTCGGCTCCTCAATGGTGTTCGGTAGCTGCTGGGGTGAGGGGACAGGGTGTTGGGGCAGTGGGAACACCGGGGAGGAAAGGTCCTACATGAGGGGCAGGCACCGTCACGTCCCAGTTCATGGAGAATCTCATTGCAGTGCTGTGCTGTGCTGGCATCCCCGGGCCAGGCATCCCCTGACCCAAGCCAAAGTTATGCCCGCAGAAGTTCATTAAAGCTTCACCTCCTGTGGCGGGAGGGGAGGCTTGCCCTCAGGGACTGCGCTGGGAGGGCTTTGTGGCATAGTAAGAAATCATCTTTCTGCCGGTGGCCTGGGTTACCCAGAACTGTCCTTAGTTGCAGAGCAGCAAATCTGTTGCTTATTCTCCGAGATTTTTGAAGTGACTCTCTGTAAGTTCAAAGTCTAAGCAAAGATGTTTTCTTCTCACCCTGCTGAGTCTTGCTGTGGGGGTCCTTTTCCCCACTCCTGCCATTGAAGCCCCATCAAGTGCTTTATAAACAAATGCATTTAGGGTGAGCAGTCAATTTGGGAGATGTGTGGATGTGAAACACGTGAATGTGTGAAGTAATATTGCCACCAACTGTTAGCAAAACAAAGTGGAGATAAATGGCTTGTATAACATCTTGGAAAGTCACCCCTGGGCTGGATGAATGACTTTACATCACGTAGCAGTAAAATGCTCGAAGTGCTTTTGGGACGTGCAGATTTCTAGCTAGATGTGTTTTAAAGTGAGCTCCCAGAACAATGAAGGCTTATCAAAAAGGCATTTTTCTGTTAGAGGCTTTCAGCAGCCAGAGGCTTCCCCAGTAAATTACTGCAAAATAATAAAAGGTGGGGGGGAGAGGAATGCAGTCTCGAGTTAAGGAGAATACTTCAGTTGTTTTCCAAAGAGATGGAAGTGTGCAAAGTGCTTTGGTACTGTTTTTAATCCCTGATTGTAGAGCGTAGCATCAAAATTGTAGCAGTACAGATCATGCCGTGTGTGAGTGCCCCAACTGGTCTTAGAGTGCAGAAGGCTGTGGACAGAGCAGGCTGGCTTACGCTGCTGAGAAATCCTGAACGGGTGCAGGCGTGTCTGTGAGATGACTGAGGTCCAGTAGCACGTGGCTCTCTTAAGTCTCTCTTCACCAAAGCAGGTGCTTAAAGTAGAGCTTCCCTAGTAAGTGCTGTTCGGGGGAGTATACTGAAAGAAATGTGTCAGTGCTACAGCAAACTGCTACGTGGGAAAAGTTGCTTTTATTTTCTAGCCAGCCTAACTTTTGTGCATATGTTTGGATTTGCTGATAGTAAGAGCGTAGCAGCATGCTTACAGTAGGAAAAGATGAGTGTTCACAGCCAAAGGGAGCTGTGGCTGTGCTGTGGGAATGTAACTGATGGCTAAAGGCAGCTCTCCAGACCTTGCTGACCATCAGGGAAGAGAGGCTTGCTTTCAGCCTTGGCTGAAAAGCTTCACTGAGCAGAGACCTTTGGTCTTGCATCATTCTGGAACTTGCAAATTACTGAATAATAGTATCCCTCTGTCTCTCTTCCCTCCCACTCTTTGTGCCCTGTGGGGTCCCCTCCCTCTGTCTCACCTGTCCTTTGTCCTCTGGCTTATGTTGCTGATTTGAAAGGCAGCAAGGGGAGACCTCCAGCTTCCAGTTGTGCCTCTCTGACTTCTAAGACTGACTGCAGGACTCACCTGGCATGTTACTCTAGGCTTGAAAAGTTGTCCTGCTGCTCATGGCACCTTTCAGGCTGTAAGAATATTGTAAAACTTATACATCATGGGAAGGATGCAGCATGTGCTTCAGATGAGGTCTTAATTTCTCCTGGGGGAAGAGGTCCCTCCCACAGGGCAACAGATCTTGTGGGCAGCAGGTCACAGTGCAAAATAGTTTGTAGGAACATTTTTAGTTGCTTGCTTTTCTAACCAGTTTTTAAAAGCTGTTATGTCGCACCTGGTGTGCCACTGTCCTGTGCTCTGACCCTCCAACTTCTCAGTGTCCAGAGATTGCTGCTGGTGGTGGTATTCATGAGCTGCTCTGAGTGGGACTGGGCTTCCAAGCAAATCAGAATTCATACTTAAAGCAGCTCTCCCAGAGCTGGGAAATTAGATGTACCTTGGGACTTGGTGCAGAGGCTGGCCCCATGGATCAGGTTGCTGCTAGCTGGAGGCTTGCACTGAACTCTTGGGGGTTCAGGAGGCAGGAGAACATTCAGCTAAACACTGTTATTTGCCAGTGGCTGCCTCTGCAGTCCTGGAAGCTACTTCAGAAGACTCATGTCCTGGAACCACAGCAAAATCATGATGAAAAATATGATGATAAGGGTTAACCACTTGTCTGTAATGAATTTCCGTAGTAGTACAAGCGTCTTTATAGGCTCAGCTGATGGTGTAGGCTCAGGTTCACTGTAATGGTCACAGCGCCAGGACTGTGCTTAAATGTGTTCTGCTGATACACATAGTCCAAGGGATGCGTGTAGCAAAGGGTGTGCTTACTCCTTTAACTGGAATTTAAACTCTTTAAGTATTTGCAGGGTGAGTTAATAACCCTAGTCAATAAATTCAGAATATTAGTATTAGAATTAATGCAGTCTGTGTATATTATACTGGAGGGAGAACATTTTCTACGTGTTTGCACGTACACATTGTATGTACACAATGGTAAGGTACAGATGCAGATTGAATACACATAATTTACATTTTTGGAAGATTGTGAGAGACATCCAAATAGTTAATATTACTTCCTTTACATTCTTTTAGAGGCTTACAAGGTATGATTTAATGTATTTTAAAGTAGAATTTTTCCCCAACTCTTTTTTTTTTTTCTTTCCCTTTTGCTCAAGGTCTTTTACTGGTGTTGTGGGAATCTCTTCAATTCCATCTACAGATCATGATTTTATGATAGATATGAATTATAAAGGCTAAGTCAAGGGAGAATTGAGGGGGCAGCAAGGAAACATTTCAAAAAGAAATCTCTCACCTCTACTGAAACTAGGAACAGTAAGACAAATTTGTTCCTGATGTGCATCTGGAAAAGATTTGATCCAAATTTTATTGTAAGAAAATCTTTTTTCTTCTTCCTTTCCTTCATGCTAATATACTTCACAATGGTCATGAAATATGTCTTGCTCTGTTGCTCTGGAAATTATTATATTACTCTGCTATAATCAGTAGGACAGAGCTGAGCACAGTATAACTTTCCTGAAGCGTGGGGATGTACTGAACGTGACTCACCCCAGCAGCGCATCTGGAGCTTTATGCCTGTGATGGCAGCCAACCAGTAAAACAATGGGAGGCAATTCATTGTATGCGAAAAGATTTGGCCTGTTTGGCCTTTCCATTTCTTATAATAGCAAACACTTCTACCCAGAAAAACTGAATGTGGTTTTGATTCAGTTTTATTGTTGGGGTGAAAATACTTGCCTACATTATTGTAGCTTTTGAGCCCTACCATGCGTGACGGTGTTCTTGGAAATGTGTGTGCAGTTGGTTTCAAATCATTGTTCCCAACAGGATCTCTTATGACTTTGCTGTAGGACATATTCCTGAAACACACGCTGGTACTATACTCTGCTGCTCCCTCTGATGTCAGTAGCTTCATACCCATAGTCTTGTGATCCTATATAAAAGTTTACAGTGTAAGGTATGCAGTGTGGGAGGTGCCTCCTCATTGCTGAAGACCTTACCTATTTTCCCTTTGCAGTGGGAAGGGGTAACAAGGAGAGTCATTCCCCCCTGCCCAAAGACTGGGGAAGAGACCTCTTGATTCAGACTTGTCACAGTCTGGATCATAGCGTCCACACGAACCATACCTGTGGTATTGTGGATCCTGTTGTAGCAGCAGAGCCACTGCTTAGCTCTAGGTCTGTGATGCATGAAGCTCTGTGACTTCTACTCATGTAACCCCCTTTATTCTTTGCACTCAGAAAATGGAACTTGCATTGCCCGTTTCTGAATATTAAGCATCCCATCAAAGGTCATTTCCAAGGCTTGTTATATAGTTAGTTGCTGGAGGGACAGTCACATCCTGGAGAGGTTTGTACTTCTACCCCTAGGGAGGCATCTTGGGAAGGTGTGAATCAGCTGCAGAGATGCTGCTTCCCCCTAACTGTAGAGAAACAACAAATTCCAGACCAGATACCTTAATTTTAGGTGACTGAGGTGTATGTGAGATGTATCTACACCAAACTCTTCAATGGAATTGAAATTAAAATGCCACTGTAATGTCATTGCATCACCTTAATTCTTCATTAGATGTTACAGCAAAGGCTTGTGCTTGCAACTGGCTCTACAAATAATATGCAGCTGAAGAAGTTTGAAGCTGACCTTATCACATATTGCAGGGGTAAAAAAACTTATATCACACACCTGACTCTGTCTAATTCTTTCCAGAAAAGACAAGGGACTAGGAAGCTCCTGTGTGTTTGGTACCTGCCGTCTCTCAGCTGTTTGGGAAATCAGCTTTGTTTGCCATCTGCGTTGTCATCTTTGTTGCGACATGGGGAGGACAGCTGGGGTCACTGTCTTTGGCAGTGTTCATGCTTAACAGGCTGTTCCCTGAAGTTCTTAAACTGCTTCTTATCTGTGTTTTTCCATTTTCTTCCACCAGTTGTAATCATGTGTGCCAGCGGTGACACAATCAGGAGTATTATGTTGGCTGCTCATCGGCAAGGAATGACCAATGGGGACTATGCTTTCTTCAATATTGAACTCTTCAACAGCTCATCATATGGTAATATTTTTCTTGCCCAAGTATGTTGCAAATTCTTCTGCATGCCAGTTAGTATTTTTAGATTTGTTAGCATCAAAATACACCACAGCAAGTCCCAAAATACACCAGTATCTCTCCCCCCAGTTGCAGTTACCTTCCACTTGGGCTGTGGTAGTATTGCAGGAGATAAAATCAACCTTGTGGCTTTAGTTGCCACTGAATGGATCACGAGGTGCCAAATACTCTGTAGGCGTTACTTCATGTAGTTATTTGTATGGGGAGCAATAGACACAGACATTGGTTATCTCAGCTAGGTGTGTGTGCTCAGCTTGGGGTTGCTTGCACCATCCCCAGCCTTGAGACGGGCAAATCTCTGGGCAGGAATACTTCTAGAGCTGAGTTGTGGCAGCTGCAGGGCCTGGGTCTCCAGAAGTCATCTCTGTGGTGGGGAATTCACACAGCTGATTTGTTTCAGCTTTTGATCACAACCTCCAGCTGCAAAAATACTCAGTAGAGTTGTGTTGAAGTGAAAGCATTGGATCAACATAGACACTCCAAATGTACTAGATCAGAGTGGATAAAAGTGGCTCATTTTATCTTAAGTAAAAAAGATCAGACTTGTCAAATTAAAGCCTAACTTTAAAATGTAAATTAAATGTATTTTCTTTTTGAAATATGCCAGTGTTCAGTTACATTTATTATTATGGCAGTGCACAGCAGGGTGAAAACCTGCTTTCAGCTGCTAGTGCTGTCTCAGTTAAATTCAAATTAATAGTGGAGCAATGCACTTGGGACCAGTTTTTACCTGGGAACTAGGTTTTGTTGACGTGGCAACATGGCTTTTGAACAGAGCAGCCTCTTTTGCAGGCTGCATTTAACTAATCCAATATAGTAATGAATTAATTTCAAATTGAAAACCAAATCGGTGTTGAGAAAGAACGAGAACTTGTTTTTTGTTTTTGTTTTGTTTTTTTTCCAAGCCTAAAAAGGCTGACAAACGGGAATAATTAAAGTCACATGGAGGATGTTTTGTTTATTAAATCAGTTAATTTAAGCTAAATTCTTTTGCATAAACTTTTGGTTATCCATTTGCCAAGATCATTTTTACAATAAACAGTTGTGTTTTTTGAAAAGCTCTATAATGAGCGAATGTAGCTGTTTAAATTTGGAGATATAGGTACCTCTGTGTATGCCTTGGAGCTTAACTAAACAAGTGGCAAGTTCTGCCAGGTGATAAAGAGATCGCTCAAATAACTAAAAAAGATAAAGTTGCAGAACAAGATCAAAGCCAATGGTTCAAATCAAGGTTTTCTTTTTGCTGAGTGTTGAATTTGGAATGACTTCATCCCTTGTGGCATAAGCAGAATCATTTGGCATTGCAGCCTTAATCAGAACCAGGGCACCTGTATCAGCAGTCACAGAATCCTGAAATTTTGGCTCTTCTGTAGACCCTGGGAGCCGTATAGGCTTGACTTGATTAGCAGCTGCTGATCAGATAACCCCTCTGGCTACCAGCAGTGTCTTGCTACCACTGCACTGCTGTTGCATTTCATCTCACAGAGCAGAAATGCATCAAAAGTGATTCACTGTAGAGAAGTAGGCATCCCTGGACAGGGATTCCCGTCATCCTTAGATACCACAGTGGCTCATGAGTCATCCCCTCCAATGGGTGGTTCCTTGCCTTGGCTGGAATGACTTCTGGGAAGCACTGAAGCTGGCTGGGGCAGATGATACCCGAAGTTCTCCTTGAGCAGGGGATGCTCATGTAGAAACAGCAGCTGCAGGGGGTGGGCTGCTGTGTTCTGTAATGGTTTTGCTTTCCAGGATGCTATTTGTTAGGCTGTAGGGGCAGTTGCAGGAGGCACTGTTGGACTCTCCAGGCTCAGCACCCTGCCCTGGAGGGCCCCAGCATCACAGCAGCTGTGGAGTGGAGTGGGTGTCCCCAGTGGACAGCACTTTGTTCAGCTGTGTACAGGGCAGTGCTGTGCCATGCTGGTGTGGGACCTCCATGGAGCACAGTGATGGGGGTCATACCTGTGTGGTCGTGTGGGAGTCTCAGCAGAATCCTCCTTTGCATTGTAGGTAGTCCAGCCTTCTTTTCGCCTTTCCAAGGGATTAATGAAAACTGTCTGCCTTCTGATGTGGTTAAAATGTTAGATTGTGGCACTTCCTGACATTTCTAAGTAAAAATTCTTTAAAACCAATTTTGCTGGTTTTTTGTGGATATGCTACCCGTGAGGAGTGAAATGACTCCACATCAGAAGTTTACATTTGTGCAGATGGTCATCACGTGTGGAAAGCATAATAGAGAAATGTGGAGAAATTCCCCCAAAATTCCTTGTTCCATGTGGCTGGAGATGCCAGATTCTGTGCCTTATAAAAGG
Organism: Heliangelus exortis; assembly: GCF_036169615.1. Lineage (NCBI taxonomy): Eukaryota > Metazoa > Chordata > Aves > Apodiformes > Trochilidae > Heliangelus > Heliangelus exortis. The sequence continues at coordinate 11,883,027 of NC_092454.1, read as the reverse complement.
TACAAAATCCAGGAGTCGGTGTGATTGACAAACTGGCACTTTGCCTTTGAGTTCAGATGACCATGTTGCAGTTTGTTGTTGCCCTCTGCCCTGAATATTTTTAATTTTTCAGAAGAGCAGACGTATTCAGTGCCAAGGCTGCAGTAATTGCACATAAGTACATAAAGTACAAAAGTACATAAATAATCCATGAAGGAATTTAAGTATGTAAATTATTATAGCTACACTATTATGCAAGTTTATGACAGGATTTTTTAAAAATAAATATTTATAGTATCCAAGACAGAAACGTACTCACATTCTACCAGCACTACCATATTTTTGTCTACAATTTCACTCTTCTTAGCCATCTCCATTTGTAAATACAAAGCTGTAGCAAAGCTCTCCATGCTTCTTGAATATTACACCTCAGAAATGCAGGTACTCTGCTGGGGCAGAGGCTTCTCAGCTTTAAGGGCTGGGGAAGCTAGCAAGATGTGCTACCTTGCAATTGCCAGCTGTGTGTATCTTTCTTGTTGGAAAGAAGTAACAAGAATGGGGAACAGGCAGTGAAGGGAATAGGGCTATGTCTGAGGGCAAAGCCAGACTGTGGGTTTTAGCTGCTCTCCAGAGTTTTCATCAGTTCTGATTAATTACTGACGTCAGTAATTTTTACCAGTTAAACTTTGTACTGGGAGAGAAATCCCTGAACAAAAGCAGATGTATCTAGAACTTCTTCCTGAGAGAATTAACAAGGTTCTTGGTATTTATAAAAATTATAGTCATGACTGCTGCTAAGCTGTAGTAAATAATGTTTTGCTGGGGTGGAAAAGAGAGGTAAAAGGACTGAGGTGATCTGTGCCTCCCACCCTGTGAAGGGAGTGACAGAACCTGCCCTGGAACCAAAAGCAGCAGGAGGAAAGAATTGTCTAAGACTTGTCTTACAGAATAGTGCAGGTCCTTTGCTCCTTTCCCTCTGCTCACTGAGGAACCAGAGCCATTTTCCAGTTACATGTGTTGTCAAAAAAAAACCAAAAACAAAAACAGAAGCAAAAATAGTCCCATCAGCAGTGCCAGGGTACTGGGAAAACAAAATGCAGGCTCTGTAGTCACCTGCTTTGGGGGTAATGAGGTGGTCCAACCTGGTTTCTCTGGCTACCCTTGCAAACTTACTGTTAATCTTCATCCCCACTTATTTAGCCATGATGGGGTTTGCTGCTGTTTGTTGAAAAATAAAATTACTGTCTGGCGTTTAATTATTTGTAAGCGTTTCAAGGCTACCACTGTTCCCTTTAGACCTCTTATATTTATCATTTATGGAGAATAGCACAAAACCTGGCCTAGGGCAATGTGGACCTTTGAACTGATCTTGTGAAGGTCTGAATCAGGGTCTTAGGACCTGGTCTTAGGTCAGGCTCTGTTAGGCAGAAGAACTCCTCTGCTAATAAACAACCAGTAAGATATGCTGCTTTTAAAAAAATCAGATGACTTTACTCGTGGTCTGAGTTAAATTCTTCCCCTGCTGTGACAGAAAACATGTAAATACAGCATATGTGCAGTATCCCATTCTATTTCTAAGTGTTTCTTTGCTAAGAGCAGGGCTGGTCTGGCATCCACTGCATGCATGAGTTTCTCCTTAACTGGAGTGGAAGAGCTGTGGGAGAAGTAGCTGTACCATCTGCCTCCCGCTTAGGATCATGATTATACTATTGACTTTACTGGTGCCTTTCTGACTGTCCAAGAGTGTTGCTTGTAACAAAAACTTTGTGGTTGAATCTTCCCTCACTTGTTCTAACAAAAATATCTCTACGTTCAAGATCTGGCACATATTTTTAGCTCTGAGATGTCTTCATGCTTAGGCTTCATCCCACCCTTTAAAAATAAGCGAGCACAGCATGGGGGTAAGGTTGTCCTTCTGCTTGCACATTCACTTCCTACCAGCTGTTCCTCCCTGCCCAGTTTCTGCAACTCTTGGAGCAGGTTCAGTTCTGCCTTGTCATCTCCCCAATGTGCAAGAGAGGGGACTTCTGGGTGGAAAAGGAAGGCAATCCTGTAATGTTACCTAATATGGAGTTGGAAATATGCTTTTTTTCCCCTTAGGAAATGGCTCTTGGAGAAGAGGTGACAAACATGACCTTGAAGCTAAGAAGGCATACTCATACCTGCAAACCATCACTCTGCTGAGGACCGTGAAGCCTGAGTTTGAGAAGTTTTCCCTGGAGGTGAAAAGTTCTATTCAGAAGCAAGGTCTGCATGAGGATGACTACGTAAGTACTCAATGGCAGGTCTCAGGTCTTAGCATCTTTGAAAACATGCTCCTAATTAAAGCAAAAGTTGTAGGTAGGCCTTGTCAGGACAGAATTACTTGGGGTTAGTTGTAAAATCCTACTGTTGCCTATATGATATCTTTTCTTTTCTTTTTCTTTTTCTTTTTTTTTTTTTTTTTGGTGGGTAACGCAAAGAGCAAGAGTACACTTGGTCTAGGCGCACTGAGTCTGTGCACCACCATCAGAGACCAGTTGTCCTTTCCTTATCCTCTTGTTCTGAAGGAAGGCAAATTGCCAAGTTTCTCTCCCTCTCCCACTGGGCATAGAACTATATTCTTTTTTTTTTTTCTCACAGTACTTTTTTTTGTTGGTAGAATCAGATCTTGGAAAGTTTACAGGCTGTATTGCAGCTGATTAAGCTTTTCCTCATATGAATGAGAAAAGTGGTTTTACTTCACAACTAAGCATATTTAGGTTGTTGCTGTGGTTTATTTTAAACTGTCAAAAATATCAGTGTGGCCTTTGCAAGTTGTTTTAAGTATAGAGAAATGCCACTGTCCTCCAGAGATGGAGATTTCTTAATATCCCCAAATGTGGGAGGAAGATGCTTCTGAAAATTGCTTTTGAGCTACTGCTAAGCTAGTTCATTAAGCATTTGCCCAGAAAAGTCCTCTTTGAAAGCAGGAATGTGTAGCACATACCTACAGGGATTTCTGCATGCTGATACAAGTACTTCCCAGACAGCCAGCCTTCCCCATGATGGGGAGTAAACTTTCCAGATGGGCTTAAAAAAAAATGAAAAAAGCTTGAAGGGAGTTTGGTCAGTCTTTAGCTGTGAGAAATGAGACTAGGAATTTATGCCTGAAACTCTGCAAAGCAATCTAAACCCCTCATTCACCAGCTCCCACTTAGGTATCTCTTGGTATCAGTCATTGTGTCCCTCAGATGTGGAAGCATCATCCTTAGTTTGAAGTACAAGCTTTTGAACTTCTAGTGCTGTGTTGATCAATGACATTTCCTGCAGAGCCTCATCTGACTTGAGAACACCTCAGGAAACCTGTGCTGCTTAGAACATAAATATATTTTATTTTAAAGTTTACTTAAAATGTTAAGTTTGAATTACATCAGTGGCTTAAGCTTTTTCCTGTGAAACTTTGAAAGTCTAGGCAGGCAGAAATAATGTATTGTTGTCATTCTTTACTTTGGGTTCGTGGAGAAACGCCAACTGCCAAGTTCAAAGAGCTGCTCTCTGAAGAACCTGTGAAATGAGTTTTAAAGAAGGCATGGGACAGAATTTTTTGCTGTTCTCCCTTTTTCCTCTGTGTGCCCTTTTTCAGGTGTTACTTAGCCATCTTGAAAATCTACTAGGTGCTCTTGGTTATGGTTGGTGAGAAATGTGATTTTGAATATTAGAGATGCAGTCATCCACAGTTCTGTGGCTTTTCTAGCATGGGCAGTGTGTCATTTCCCCAGATGAGAAAAGTGTTAAGCTGCTGAGAGCTCAAGGTGCTGTCCTTTATGGTTTGAAGGCAGGGAAGGGGGTGGTTTACTGTTCTACAGGATGAGGACACATTGCAAACCCTGGGCAAGTTCAGCACTGGTAGGTGCTGGATGGAAGCATCTTTTAGGGTCAAGCAGAAGTGTATTCCTGAGAGAGCCAATTCCCCCGTGCCAATCCAGGGGTGATTTTTCAGGCTAATGTGTTTGCTGGGTCCTCTTTCCTCACTTCATGCAATCAACCCTCCATGCTGGCAGTGGTCCTGGCAGTAACTGGGTGGGTATGAAGGTGCCTGGCTCCCTACATCTTTGTCCTTCAACTTCTGCCTGGCTCTGAGGGCTGCCTCTCCCTATATCCCCTTTCTTCCTGGGATCCAGAGCTTTTCATCTTGCTCCAAACAGTCCCTCACCCAAACCTGTCAGCCTTTGCTGAGGCCAGGCAGTGGCATGAGGCCCCTGATGGTCCTTTCCCTGCTCTTGCTTTCCCACCTGGCTTTCTGCACCCTTCCCAATCTCTTCTTGTCAGGGCTGTAGGGATCTGATGTTCCCTGTGGAGGAGCTACAGGTCATGGCTATGGGGGAAGGAGGTTTGTTTTCAAATGCAGAATGTGCTGGTATTACAGGGATGCTTAACTTACATAGATCTCAGCAGGGTCTCAGTTACCTACTTTCTCACAGCCTCCAATACCCAGTGGGAAAATAATACTTCGAGAGGGGTGGCCCTGGGTTCAGCAGAGTAAAAAAAAAAACAGTAGCTGTGTTACTCATTAACAATATGTGAATTTTAACTATCTGGTTCTCTTTTCATAATTTATGATGAGTTCTACATTTCCCCACTTTGGATAGCAGGGAAGATGCTTCATTTTGCCTTAAGGGATGATCCTGCTGCCATGTTTAGAGGAGAAACATTTCAGGGCAGCCTTCAGGCTTAAGAAAAATGTCCATTTTAAAAAATAATGGAAGAAAATTAGAAGCCAAACTGACAGCCAGTTCCTTCCTCTCTGAAATATATGTGGGTAGTGGGCACCTTACTAATAGTTTTTCATTTGGCAGCATGGGAAGAAGGTGGCAATTTTCACTTGTGTGCATGCTAAGCAAGGCTATGTCCTCCAAGGGAAAAGCCTGGGAGGGGATGCCCTTCAGCTTAGTGGGTGGGAAGCAAGAGAGATGGATTTTTCTTTGCTAAATTCTGTTCCTGAAAACAAAAACTCTGGGCAAAGACAGTGGCACAGTCCATGTTAAGTGCTTTCATAATGCTTATAGACTTCTCTAGCTGTGTCCCAAGAAGATGAACTCAGAAGCAATCAGTGTTTCTTCTCTTGTGTGGATTTTACCAGTGTCACAGGAAAACAGGGCCCCAAGTCTGAATTGAGCATTTGCTGATGTAATTATTTTTTTCAAGAAACATCCTGTGATTCTGTAGAAAGCCTGGCCGTTTTATTTCTTGCCCACCTGGAGATGCCTTCTTTCATAAAACAGCAGAAAAAAGAACAATTTTTCCAGTCTGAGGAATTCAAATTAAAATTTGAGGTCACGTATAAGGACAGTGGGATCTGTTCCACAGATTATAGTAGTTTTCTCACTTCTCTCATGTGATGAATTACCAAGACATTAACAGCAATGTGTCCCGGTCTCTTCCTCAGTTTAATTGCAAAATACAGGACAAGTTCTGCTTGCAGACCTGCAACCCAGCTGAGGCAGACAGCAAGGGGAATTGTGTGCGCTTACTATAAGAAAGAATTTGAAACTGTCTCTGAATAACTGTTATTATCTGCCAACAGATACTGTAGTTAAAAAAAGGTTTATGAATACATAGCATTAAGGTTAAGGTATATGCATAAGCCATTTTTATTAAATAATGCTGAACAATTAATGAATTGGTGGTAGTCTGCAGTTTGGGAGCTCTTAATGCACCTTCTGTTCCTGACTCAAACCTAGTATTCAATAAATGTTGGTTGTTTTTTTTTTTTTATGTCAAACTCAGTATTCTGAGCTGGGATGATTTTACAGGCTGGGATATTTGCTCTTCTGAGCACCCATGGCTTATCTTTTCTTTTAATTTAAAAGCTGAAAATGTAACTAATTAAACAAATATTTCTGCTGTGTTAACTACATGACAGCATTGTTCATGAGATGAATGTGTGGGTTTTATCCTGTCCACAGCCCTTTTCACACAGAAAATGAGCTGCAGGAGAAGGGAACTTGAGCCCAAGTTGCCTGTAAAGTTATCTCAGTGAAAGAATGAATTACATAGATTAATTAGATTAGTGAGATGCTCCTACCTAGTAGAAAGGACAAGTCTTTTATTTAACATTTTCATCCCCCTGAAATGAGAAATGGTCCACATAAGAGCAACTGTTTGAGCTCCAACAGTTAACTACAAAAGCTACGTGGGAGGTAGCCGTGCTCATAAACTTTATCATCTCATCCATAACATCTGTGCCAGACTCTTCCCCATGTGTATTCTTTACGTCAGCCTTTTAATTAGGATTGTACACCAGCTAAGATAAGGGTTGGGAGAACGGAGTGATTCAGTTGTGTCACTGAGACGCTGAAAATGTAACAGTTTCAGCAGTGTAAGTCCCACTTGTCTTTTTTCAGGCACAGGCAGGCAGGATTAATGACAGGGCAGGCTTTTGTGTCTCCTCTGACTGCACCAGAACAGGAGAGGGTTTAGGGGAGATTATTTTTTTTTTTTAAAAACAAAACCAACAAAACCCTGCCAGGGGATAATTTGTTCTAATGAATAGGTCTATTCAGCTTCTGGAGTGCTTTGCTAATTGTATTTGGAAGAATAAAAACAAACCGCAAGCTGCTTTCAGCAGCCGGAAAAAATGGATTCACATGCCAGCTCATTAACAAGATGAATTCTATTAGTAAAACATACTTAAGATTTTCTTGACCAGCCTTTCACCCTTTGGAATTAATGAGAGTTTCTATAATTTCTGTAAGTGCAGTGTTGAAACGTGGGCAGCTAAATTTGGTGAATGCAGCAGGCACTTCTTTTTTTGTTGTTGTTGAAGTTAATGCTTTCTCAGCAATATGAAAGACCATCGTCATCCACATCGGGGTCTTAGGCAAAACTACAGCATGATACTGTGTTATTTACCATCAATAGATGTCATAGAGGACAGTAAAAGAAAGAAATTCTTTTTCTCACTTTCCAGGGATTTCTGTTTAGTATTTCCAGACAATTTTTGAAGCTGTTTTAAACCATAGAGATATAATAAAATTGTAAATATACCTGAAAATAATAACATCTGAACTCTATGGGAATGTGAAATTTCAGAGTTGATCTTCACATATATGTTGTATATTTTCCATAGCCCCATGTTTTCACTTGGGTTTCACAGATATTCACATTCCACTTTACTAAACAGATGCTCAGACACTTATGGGCAAGGCACTCTGCCTTTGAAGTACTTGCTAGACATACACCTTACTTTCCACTAATACAGTGTGAAAAATATGTCTTCTAGAAAAGTTCATTACCTGTTTTTATTTTTAATATCTCTCATGCCATTTGCATTGCTAATGGTCCAAAAGCTAACTTGTCCCATTGAGGTCTTGCTTTTATGAAATATTAGGATTTTTGAATCTGGTATTAAATGGTCCTCACACTTGGTTCTGTTTGAGTGAAGGATGTCGGTCTCATTTTGCAGAAAGTGACACAAAATAAAAGGCCTTTGCTAGCTAGCAGCTAATACCTTTTCCTGTGAGCTACAGGTAGCTTATGAAAATAACACTCAGTTGAAACTTTCCTTTTTTACAGGAACAAACCCTCAGCTCAACAAGGCTCAAATGAAGGAGAAGGTTTGGGTGAGCCCATCTCATGTCAGGATGCTATTGCAGCCACCTGGAAGCTGTTTTCTGGTGGGAGTGATGTGCTTGCTAGATGGCTGATGGCATTCTCCAACCTCCGTGTTTCAGAGAGTACCACTGTGCTTGTAGCCTTGAGCTGCAGCAGCATAAACTGGATTAGGAGTTCAGCGTTTGGAATCTGTCTGAGCCAAAGTGATCAGGAGGGTGGCAGGGGTTGTGGAAAAGAAGATAATGTTTTGTTTTCCTTAGGGGTGTAAATGAAGGACAGTTCTTAAAGGCTGGAAATCCGTATTCCTTGTTTGAGAGCTCCAGGGCAGAAGAGGTGTTGCCTCCACAGGGACAGGTACTGCAGTAAGGTGGTTCAGGGCAGCTTTCCTACTCATTTGAGCTATTTATATGATGAAAGTGATCCTGTATGACAGCAGGGCAAGGTCCAGTTTCATGACAGTGAGGTAACAAGTCTTTCAGTATAGGTGCCAATCAGTAATACCTCAAGTCTGTGATCTCTTGCTATGTTGGCACATTCGTTTCTTACAGCTGAGTGCTAGCAGGTTAAGCAACCTGAATGAGGCTCTGAGAAAGGCTCACTCTCCAGGGCAACAAATCTTATTAAGAGGAGGACACACCAGCCTCATGTGGGTGAGTCAAGCGACCTGAGTGTGTGGGGTGGTGGAGCAAAGGCAGGCAGCAGGGCCTGGGCTTGTTCTGCCTGGGCTGTGGGAGAAGATGGTTGTATTGTGCTGCCAGCTGTGCTTTTTTTGCTCAGTGGATATTTAGCAGTCTCTCTACTCTGAAAGGGTTAATGTACTCAGTCTGTAAGGATGGGCTGTGTGAATAAAGGCAGTGGTGTTCCTGTGCACATAAGGAGCCATAGGAACCCACAGGAGGATACTCCCAATGTTCCTTCTCTCTTCGGTCGATTTTTTTTTTTTTTTTTCATAAGGGAGAGAAGCCTGAGACAAAAATCAAAAGGTTTAGTCCATTCCAAGAAGAGCTAATATATCAAGGCAGATTGAAAAGACAAGGACTGTCTATGTCCCACAGCAACTGAATAAGAGGGGCATGAGAAAAGGGCCCTGGACAATGGGAGGAGGGTAGGTGAGGAGCTCTGGGCACCCTTTGCTCAGCAGCTGGGAACAAGGCAACATTCAGTAGGCAGGAGGACATTTACATTTGATGGGACACAGTAAAATGCCTCCAGTTAGCCCACCAGACTGCAGAATACAAAATACCTTAGAAAGGAAAATCAGGATATCAGGGATCAGACAGTCAATAGGGAAGCTAGAAGTTAAAATTGTGAGGGTTTAGCCTTTTGGAGGGGCGGTAAAGCCTCAAATGTTGAGTCATTAACTACAGCATTGCTTCTGGAGAGTGGGACGACATGTTCCAGTTGTGTAGTTGAAATATTACTGTCTGCTGACAGGTACATGTCAAAATCTTCTGAGATAGTTGCTGTACCTCTCCTGTGCTAGTGGGATCCTCACTCGTATGTCAGCAAAAGGATGGTAAATCAGCCACCTGAACACCTTTCATCAGATACCCAGCATCTGAAGGAAAGTCAACACTAATTTTTAAGTCACTAATTTTTAAATTATTTGGAATAGAAGCATGATTAATAGCAGCCTGAGGGTTTGCATTAGTTCCATGCCATTAAGATTTACAAGTTCCTATGCCCATTTACCCTGATATTTAATAAAAGGATCATTTGTCATGGCAGCCTCAGCCACAGGTGGTCTTTTCTGGCCGATCATTCCTTTTTGACCCAGTGGTACCCTGGGTGTTGTCAGGTCATCCCTCTCCCCCAGTACCTGGGTTTCACCTCTGGGGCACACATGCCTGCCCCAGTATGCCCTCCAGGCAGGGTAGGGGAAGGGTGGAGTCCTTCAGATTCCCTCAAAGCAGGGATTTGGTCTTGAATTTCTCTCATGCTAGCACAGCAGTTGTAGCCTCAAGGCCATCAGTTGAAAGGGGCAGGGGATTTGAGAGGACTGGCTCCCTGTGGGGTTTTTGTAAGGACTTGATTTTGTCTCCATGCTTCAGGGAGTTGGTTACCTGGCTGTGTGAGAGTAAAAGGGTCACATCCATCCCTCCTTCCTCACCTCCTCTGCTGGCAAGGGCAAGGCGGGTTGCTGGTGCTTATGAATCCTGGTTTTGTGCACCCAGTTTTTTGCCAGGTACTGAGTAAGAAGCTTAGGTGACTAATGCAACTCTAATAATACTTTTATGCTAAGCACTAGTTTTGGCTGTGCCTAAATCATTGATGTTTATTCAGCCCTTAACACACTGTATTTAAAGAGAATGGTCTGCTGGGTAGCCTTTGCTAACCTGCTGCGAAGCAGAAATAAGATAGTTCTTTCATCAAATGGCTTTGTACCACATTGAAGATTTCACCAGCCCACACTCATACTATTTCTTCATCAGCTAGTGTAAATTCAGGTAAACTCAGTTTTAATGTGTGAAATTGCCCAGCAGTGGTATAGAGATCTTTCTATTCAATTTTGCATGAGAACTGATGTGATCATGAAAGTGTTTTGTATAGAAAATAAGATATTTCCATGACTTTTGTGGTTTGGTGATAATGTTAGAAAGCCAGAACCTGAAACAATTGCACATTGTACAAGGATAAACATTTAACAAAAAATGTCCTTCCTGTTTGTCCTAGCTCTGCATTTACTTAAACCAGGCAGCTTATTTTAGCAAGTGGAACTGATTTTTTCAGATGAGTGACTCTGTCATCCTTAAAAGTGAAATACGTTCCTGCTTGAAAAACAAACTTGCTGTCTGGCATTTAAAACTTAATATCTAATGAAAGGACTGAGGATTTTTGGTTACTAGGTGTTTATATGCAATCAAAATGTCCCAAAGGTTGCATAATGCTAACTTAAAATACAAGCATTCATTACAACTGTATAACAGGTCATCATTAGGCTACCAATGAAGTCCTTAGGAATATCTACTTAAAACAAGAGTGCTTTGATTTCTGTGTGTTCAGATGACAAGAATAACTTCTTTAATATCTCTCATGTTTCACCTCTGTGACTAGACGGATAGTTTCTGAATATAGTTTTGTAACTCATCACAAGAATGACCACATAGTCTGTTAGAAGGCAGGAAACCCTAAAAAAGTAGAATGGTTAGTTTTTAAATTACAACTATGCCTTTTATGGTTAAGATGCCTTCAGTATTGAAGCAATTATAGTACTGTGTGCTAGAGGTTCTTTACATTTATTGTTTATCTGGAGTTAGAGGTGTATTATGAACATAGGGAGGTGGATTGCACATTAGTGCATTTGCTGATTCTGTCCTTTTTTTGTGATAGGTGGCTTCGAGACTTTTAGAACTAAATTACACTGGTGGGTAGTATGTGAGTGAAATATACATAAAAGAAAATTTCTCCTGGATGTAGGTAGTTCACTTCTAATCCAAAATGCTGCTGCTCCAAACCTACATTGATTGCTCTCAGAGGATAAAGGGTCTGGATTCAGCTTGCAGAAGGAATCAGTGAGTGTGTTGAATAGAGTCAGGAATAAATCCCACACAGGTTTGCAAGGAGAAAATCTGTTTTTAGAGGTGCTCCCCATTGCAGGAGGGGGAAGATTTCAGCTCATTCCCCTCTTGGCCATGCCAGAGGAGGTCTGGGGGTAATCTGAGACCCAGTGATGTTAGGCCATGGGTTTGGTCCAAAGTTCATACAAATCAGTGACAGTAAGAGCCCCATCACATGATCTGACTGTGGGTAAGGCTCTAAATCTGCTGTGGTGGAGATTTTTCTGCCTGTGTTTAATGGAAGAAACAGGTTTTGGCTTTATCTTGGAAATTTTCTGGCTGGTCTGTTGGCAGCAGGCAGGAGGGATTTAAAATGGTTTTCTAGATACTCATTGGAGAGTGTTGTAGGCAATAAAGAACAGGAGCTCTCTCAAGCAGCAGTGTGGAAGAGTTCCCTGGTGCCCTTGCACTTAGTTGTCTTGGTGCTCATTTTTTAGCTGGTGTTTCACAGTGCAGCTCCCCTGCAGCCTGGGGCTGAATAGGTTTCTGCTTCAATTCACTGTTGAGACAAAAGATCGAATTGTGGCTGCCCCAGCAGATGACAGTGAGTAAATCTACCAGGTTTTCAAGGATGGGATATTAATAAAAAAAAGGAAGAGAGCATGAAGAATGAGGAGATAAAAGAGCTAGTTTTCTAAAAATAACCTTCACTGACAAAATGTGCCCTGAAATGGGCAGCTTTTTAAAATTAAATACCAAACACTGGCTGTTAATTTATTTTTCTTTTATTCTAGTTAATTTATTTTACTTCAGCAGACCTTTTGTGGAACAAAGGCCTAGCTTCTGGTCCCTATCTGGCTTTAAAGTGGATTGGAGTTTGTCACTGGTGGTATTTGAGTCCCGTTGGTGTAAGCATCCTCTTGTTATGTGGAGCAAAGGTAGCAATGCATGCCAGGGGTGCACATCAGCTTGTGCCCCAGCTGGTCAGATGCATGGTTGAACAGTGCAGGCAGGCAAAGGCATGGTCTTGAAGAAAAAGGGTTTAGCTGCAACAGAGCACCTTTATGTCCAAATCAAACAGAAAGGGCAGTAAAAGCAGGAATCTCTCTATACATCTTATGTCTCAAATGGCCCTTGCAGGATATTTCATGGCAGAGGTGCACAGCTGATGGGATGTGACAAGTGCTTGCTCCCCAGTGGTAATCATCACCCGTTTTTTTTCTGCCAGCACCTGCTTTCTCAGCTTGCACTTTGATCAGAAAGTCCTGACATTGGGGCCACATCGCCTGGCATCCAGAGAGCTTAGGGAGAGGCACACATTTCCATCTCTGTATTCAGTGGTATTACTAGCAAGAAGATGGAGACAGGTAGGCAACCTCATTGGAAAAAGCCCCTGAAAGGGAAATGATGCCTTGTCCAAATGCGTTGTGTAATTTTTAAGCCATCAATTTAAAGCAGAGTATAAGCCTCCGTTTGCAGAATTCATATAATAAAGAGACATCTGCCCCTATAAGAAAAGTCCTACATACACATACACACTGTCTCCCCGTGAAAGATGAAGTTGATGCAGCAGTATTTGAATAAATCTCTCTTAAATAGGCACAAGGTTTTATATTACGTGACATCTTACACTGGCAAGTGCTCAACATCTTTTTTTTTTAGGGGAGATGTGGGTTCCAGCCCCAAAACACAGATGAGAACTGGGACAGTTATCTGTCATTTAGCTCTGGTTTCATGTGTTCTTGAGCAGGTACCAGTTTATGTATTTAGAGAGCACTGATATCAGTGAATACAGTGAGGGAGTCTGTCTTTGGCTACAGCTGCATTGCCCAGAATTTGGCATAACGCCATATGTTCTTTTTCAGTTGTAAATTAAATATTGAGGAAATAGCCTTCCCTGGAGAAGGCACGTGCTTCTATTATTTTTCTCTTTCCCTTCCTGTTCCTTTGAACCACTAAGGTCCAGCTCTGTTAAGGAAGCATACTGGTTACTCAAGTGAACAGACTATTTTTAGTACTGGGCATCTAAACTTTTGATTAACTGTTTTACAGCTTTATTGTCCTTGCCAGTTGCTGTACTGATTTCAGCGATGAGGTCTCTGTGGAAGCAGGTCACATTGTGTCTGTAGGCACACTGATACATGCTCCTTATGACAGCTGGCTATGGGGTGGATCCTGTGGCTTTGCATTTATTGTACTTGGGAGTCCTTCAATTCTCAGTCCCAATGCATGGGAGTAGCTGTTATCCTTAGCTGTGATTTAGCAATGCCATGAATTCCAGTTTCATTGTGGCATTAAGAAATTACATGAGGATATGAGAAGCCAGATGGTGAGTTAATGAGAACTGTGATAATCCTGCTATGATGGCAACATGCAGGATGGTTATACCAGTAGGAATAATAAGTTACTGCAAAGCTGAAGCTGTACATATCATTGCTGGCTTGAAAAATGCTCTGCCTATTTGCAGGCACATTTGCAGATATGAGGATATCCTTCCCTCAACTTCACATTCTCACATCTCACTTCCAATGAGTTTCTCAATCATTTTATGCAAACTAAAATTTAAGAGAAAATCAAGTTTGTAACAACCATGTTTTGTCTTAAAAAAACAGATTAAGCAGAATCAGTTGTACCTGTCTGTCACCTCCTGTATGGGGATAATGAGCACCTTGTTCTGGATTTTTGCAGCTCAGAGCAAGGGCAGAGCAACTCCTTAAGGAACTGCTGAAGGCTGCTGGCCATCCTGGGAATACAAAGGGGTACTTGTAACAAAGGCATCAGCAGTGGCAATGACCTGACTGGGAGCTTGTAGCATCAGTAGATGGTATCAAAGAGTAAATTCTTCCCTACAGAATTATATTAAGAGTATATTATTGGATAGTGAGTCAATTGACAGAAGACAGCCAAAGATAAAATGTCAATAAAAGCATGGGAAAAAGTAAGTTATGTCACGGTTTCTTGGAAAAGCTCATAAAAGAAGGACTGTAATTGTAATTGGACTGGTAAGGAAGGATTACGAAGAGAGAGCAGGCAGTTAATTTATGACTGCTTAGAGAAAGATTGTTGTATTGAGACACGATGAAACAACCTGAGGTAGTAGGAAAATACCTACCCTATAAGATACATTGCTGTGCTAGAGAAGTCCATAGTCATGAACTAGTTGAACCGACTTGGCATAAGATTGTTTTGAAGTACATCATATATATATATATATATATATTTGAAATAAAGTTGCTGTACTTGAACTTCATTGTCATAGTTTTACTGTGTCATGCTGTGTATAGTTTTACAGTATAACACTATTACTAAAATTAATGAGTACAGTAAGTACTGTACATGAGGTTAGATGAGCTTCATGTGTGTATAGGATCAGAGTTCTGTGCCTGATTGCTTCATCCCTGTTCATCCCTGTGGACTAATCTGAAATCAATGAATTGATTAGGTCACTCAAGCATCATGTCAAGTACGTAAACTGGTGAAATTTTTGCAAAACATGTGCCACGCAATCCCCAGATTTTGATTTTGGCAGGAACTGTAGTTTCACAGCCTGAAAATCACTGCAGGTTAGTAGATTCAGAGGCGCAGTTTGGGGAATAATAGATTTTTGCATTTGCAGTAGATAAAAAGTGATGGTGATCCTTCTAACCTAGCACTGAAGTGGTATGAATTGCTGTAATTGCTGTGATTCAGAGCTGGGCAGTTCCCAGTGGAAGAGACTAAGCCTACTTAACAGGCAGTGGGCAGGGTATGGAAAATTATGGGTCCTGTGTAGCTGTAGCTTGGCCATCTTCCATGTCAGTAGTATTTTGCATTGCTGTGTATGCTGTTAACACCTTGGTATATATGAATAGTGTGGTCACAGTATAGCTGCTTGGGGAACTATAACCTTGAACTGTGTAAAGTTTATTCATGTGATTTCCATGGAGGTGCCTTTTTTTTTTTTTATGGAAGATGGTTAATTAGGTTAGAAAGGTAGGAAAATAAAAGACACAAATGTGTGCTTATCTCATCCAGCTATACACTTAGTTAGCTTACCTGCTTTTTAAGTGTATGGTACCTTGAATGGGATGTGAAAATAATATCTCAGCAGTGTTTTTTCCACATATGTATTGCAGCCTCCAGGAGGGTTCAGCAAACCTGGCATCTTCTCTCCTGTCACACACACTGCTGATGAAACACATTGGGGTGGGTGGTTCAGGGACAGCAGTGCTTTAGTAGACCTGGTGTGCAAATTCTGATCACAGTATTTGGAGCTCTGCTCACACCTGTAATTCAAAAAGCAGCGTAAGTCAAAA
The DNA here is from genome assembly GCF_036169615.1 of Heliangelus exortis. Taxonomy (NCBI): domain Eukaryota; kingdom Metazoa; phylum Chordata; class Aves; order Apodiformes; family Trochilidae; genus Heliangelus; species Heliangelus exortis. The sequence goes on along the minus strand of NC_092454.1, from coordinate 11,867,681 downwards.
GGAAAGCACTGCCATCAGAAATACCTGCTTTTCAATAGAGCTCAACTAAAAGAACTGCTAATTACCCAAAAGATTAGTGGATCTCAGTGGCTTTTATAATCTGTTTACTTTTGTCCTGAGGGCTGACTAATGTTGAAGCACACATTATTAATTACCATGGAGACCTTCAGGCAACCTGTGAAGACATGTTCACATTTGCTCTGGTCTGTATTAGACACGTTCATGGAACATATAGTTTCTCTAACCGTTTTAAGCCCTTTTCCTGCAGCAAAGGAAGGAATGGAGGCTTTTTAAAGTACTGTTTATTCTTACTGTCAGGTATTCCAAAATTCAGATAAACACAAACCAAAAAGTGTAAAAATTATTGAGGAAAAATTGGTGTCACTCTGTTTCGTTGTTTCTGATAGGACTGAATGTAGAACAGACTTATATTGAAATAATAATAAAAAAAGAAAGCAAGAAAATCCTTCATACCCATGAGATGTCACTAACAGATTTAATGTTGTCCATAAAGGAAGTTGTAGGACTATGCAGCTTGGGACATTGGTCTAGTATGTCAGGAGTGGTATCAGATGGAACAAATTTCGAACTCTTTCTACTCAGTGGCAACAGGACTGCAAAATGAACCTAAGTGAGCTCTGCACAGGTGGAAAATGGAACAAACGAACAGTATCGGCAGCCTTTACTTCACATTGTAATATTCCTCCTATCTCTGATGTTGTCTTTTTTCTAGGTCAGAGCAGTCCTGCACATCATGTAACCCATTCCCTGTGTAGGATCGTGGCAGCTTCTATATGATGAAGCAGGATGATCTGTAGGAAAACTTTATGCCCTTCATGGTACCCATTTCAAGAACTTGTGGTTGAATGTTACTGGAATAGTGTGAGAAGTATCTTTTGTGCCCAATGCGTGGCTTGTCTTGGGACCTACAATCAGTAAATACTCTTTCAGAAGATTTAAAATGGCATAAATTACGAGCAATTTCACCTTCCCTGACAGTGTAAGATAAAATGCTGTGTGTTTTGCCTGAGGATCTGAGGGGTGGCACAGGTGATCTGATGATTTTCAAATGTGATTTTTTTGTATGCAATGCCAAGGCTTTGGCCAGGAGTCAAGGTAAGGGACTGTGGCAGTAACTTCCCACATTGCCATTTGAGTTTGCACAGGGATTATTTGGCAAGTCTGCAGTGTCAGCAGAAGGAATTTCAGGCAGGTGGCATTGGGAGATTTCAGATTGAGCACATTAGCTGCCAAAATGGATTTTGAAACTTGCTTTGTTACACCGAGACGTCTTTGCCATGGACAAAGGAAGTGACAAACAGGTTTCCTTGAAATGGATGTCAACCACAAGCTGTAAATCAGCCAGTAGGGAAGTAAAGCAACTAGAGAGACTCATTTCTCTCCTGAGAGAATGAAAGTCACATTATGAAAGCCCATGTTTGACCATCCGTAGGCCACTTGGACTCTAGTGTTGGCACATAAACAGTTGTCAGGCTTTGTGGTTTCTTGGTTTGGGTTTTTTTTTTCAGTTCTGAAAAATTATACCTCCTATTGACAAAGCCTGTCCTGGTGTACTCTGTTCATCAGCTCTTGTTACTCCACCAAATGCCTGACTTTAACCTTTTGTTTCATAGTTTCTCCTTAGGTCAAAACAACTGCAGCTGCCTTGTAATTAGTTTGAGCTGAGCTGTTTTGTGCCACTGTGGGCTCTAAACTGGTGGTGCATTTTAGTAATGGAAACATAGGTTGGAGTTATCTAAAAGTCCATTTGTAAATGTCAGCACAATGCAAACTTGTGTTATCAGTAGCTAATTCCATAATTCCTCCTTACTGTTAGCAACTGGTTTAAGAGTGAAGGAATGTCTTGCATGTAGTTACATTACTAGGGGCTTGGACTGGCTCAGCCAGTTAGGTAATACTTTTTATCTATGGAGCAGTTACTTACTTTTCTGGCCTTGTGTTTTTATACTTTATAATTTCTAGTATCTGTCTAGAACTGTGAGAGCTTTAGAGTAGCAATTGATTTACCAATACCTTAAATTATTTACAGTGAAGTGGAAGATGAGCTAAACATTTTTATATTCAAGAGAATATTTGTAGACGTGTGTTGTTCACTTGAAATTGCAAAAGGAAACCCCAGGTGTCAGGGAAGTTTCCATTGTAATGAAACTGTGAGTGAATGGGAACATCTTTCTTGCAGCTGAGAAAATAATTAATTCTAAAGGATTGTGCATAAGGCTGGGGTGTATTGCACTGCTGAGATGTGAGTTGCTGCTTAAAGAAGAGGAATACCTGAACTGGTTGAGCCATGTATGTCAGCTTGTGCTAATGGGTATCCACCTGATCTCAGCTGCTAAAATAGTTACTGCTTCATCACTGACCACACTAGGCTTCTGTGAACAAACCTGTGATGTTTCTGCAGCACTCTGCTTTTAACTGTTGATATTGCTGTTATGTAGACCAAAAGCTGTAGGTTGCCTGTGTAGACTTAGAGGCTGAGCTGGTTGGCAGCAGTTTTCTTTTATAGAAAGCAACATTTCATTCATTTCATGTCCCTTGCTGAAAAAAAATGTAAGGGGCAGGAACTTTCTCCTAGCAGTTCCAGAGAACACATTACTGTAGAGGGTAGGTAGTTTCCTCCACAGCTCATTTGCTAGCAGAGAGATGCTCATCTGAACAAGGGCCAGAATTACAAGTGGTAATCATTAAACAAGCAAACCCACCAGTTGTGCTCTCCAAAAAAAATCATGGCACAACATACTTCTCATTCCTGAGAGGTGCTAAGTCCTTTGCACAGGATGAGGAGGTTGTGCTTGATGCTGTGGCATGAGGGTGCTCAGCACCTTACAGAGTCTCACATGATCAGCTGCAGAATTAGTGCATCTGGGCATGGGAACTGTGATCTGCAAATTTCTCCTCTATCTCCAGAGATATTCAGACACAACATTGAAGTGTGATTGGAATGTTCATAATAGTAATTGTAGTCGACTGCTTTTAAAAATGGGTCCAAAGTTGCTGTTTTCCCCCTGTGTATTTTTAGACATATTTCTTTGTTTTCCAGCAGTTAAGAAAATACCCTACAATTAATAATTTTGGTTAATTTGGAAATCCTCTCTATGTAATCAATTCCATGTGAAATAAATGTTTTCCATACATCAAATGCCATTTCTTTTTTTTTTGCTTTTTTTTTTTTAGGTGAACATGTTTGTGGAAGGATTCCATGATGCTATTCTTCTTTATGCTCTAGCTTTACAGGAAGTCCTGAAGTTTGGTTTCACTAAGAGAGATGGGGAAAAAATTGTTCAGCAAACACGGAACAGAACATACGAAGGTAAGAGTTAATACGGAATTCCAGCTTGCAGAGTCAAAAAAGATTAGATCTTTGTTGTGTGCAGAGCAAAGACGTGTGCCTATTCCACTGTTAAATGAGAGGAAAATAATCATTTGAAACTGTATAAAACTTCAGGTTGGCTAACATACCTCACCAGTATTTTTTTTTTTTTGCACCAACCCTTAAGGTCTTATTCAGCTCAGAAAACTCCTAAAAATTTAATGACCCTCTCCAATGTTGTGAAGAAATAGCAGTAATTTTCTCAGGCTCCTTTGTTTTTGAAAAGATTACAGCTTCTTGCTTTACTCATGTGCATCTACTAGCTCTGAGCTTGCCTCATTTTTTCCATTTGACTTTTTTATCTTAAAAGCCTGGGAATGGATAGAAGCAAGCAGGTGCCAGGTTTTTAGGTTGGTTTTGGGTTTTTTTTCTTGACAGGGCTTCTTTGGGCCCTGGGAGGATTTACCCCCCAAGCCTTCACTGGACCTATGCATGTTCTCTCAGAGGCAGCAGCTAAAAAGCACTATGTCTTTCTATGCCTAATCCTATAGTGCTTTTGCCAGGTAATTGTAATAAAGAAACCGAAGATTATTTGATTCATCTGTTGTCTATTAGGATATTCCCATCCATCTCTATAACATTCTCATTTGCCTCCTCTAATACTCCGATCTTTTGGAGTAGGCTCAGCAAGTTTACCTGTGGAGATGCCTTTGAGAAGGAAACATTTCCCCTCAATAAGAAGTGAATGATTAATTTGTAAGAAAAACATCAGTGGACAGGTTGTCTGCTCTCAGAACACACTAGATGTAGTGGAGGAAGGTCAGAAAGATAGCAGCTCCAAATTTCTCTCCTGTCTCCTCTCTTCCCGCTTTTCTTTCCTCTCTCCTCTCCTCTGTTGTGGCTAGAACACAAGACAAAAGGGTCCTCAGAGCAAGTTAATAGGAGTTTCTTTAAATTATGCTGGTTGCAGTCATCCCAGAAAGAGCTCTGCACCAGCTGGAGATTGTGTGTTTGATGTCCCACTACCTCCCTTCACATCTGTGGCTTCCTGAAATACACTGGTTTAGCAGAAGGGAATTAAGGATTTGCCTGTATGGTTACCCCATGTATGAACTGATGCCACAGCACAGCCTGCTTGTGTTTTCTGTACTCCTACTTCTCTGCTCCAGGGAGTCACCAGCTGGTGTGTCCCTGATAGTCTGTTACTGGCACTGTGTTACTGCTCCATGTAGATTACACCCTTGGTTCTCACACCTTTCTTGTAAAATCGGTCAGGAGGAATAAATATTCTCTTTCCATACCTGTAAAAAACACTTTGTTGTTGCTGGATGACCTGTCACAGCTATTCTGAAGATGTGGCTGCTAAGTTGAGCTGTAAGGGTGCTGTCAGAAAGGTCAAAATGCCATGTAAATCATGGGTCATATCCTTGTGGCATTACTTTGCTGGGCTCAGTTTACAAGGATAAACATGTTTCTGTAAGAGGTCTTTAACTTTGTGCCTTTCAAGCCATTCCTTTTAGAAAAATCACGTCCCTTTATTCTGCCTGTGAGCCCCTCTCTGAAGTGGATACAGCATTGCAGAGTAAGGTCCATGCATACACCCACCAGGACCAAAGTTTTACAAGTCATTTACACCTTTGCAGAAACCTAAACTTTATGAGAACTTCAGTTTCATTGGTGACATTAATGTAACTGCTGACATCTAGATATCTAATGGCCTTGACACTTCATTTTACAGCCTGCTCTGAACAAGTGTCCCATCAGTGTAGAGTTTTGCATTTGGGGAAGAACAACACGATGTCCCAGTATAGGTTGGGGGCTGACCTGCTGGAGAGCAGTGTAGGTGAAAGAGACCTGGGGGTCCTGGTAGACAAGAGGATGACCATGAGCCAGCAATGTGCCCTTGTGGCCAAGAAGGCCAATGGCATCCTGGGGTGCATTAGAAAGGGTGTGGTTAGTAGGTCAAGAGAGGTTCTCCTCCCCCTCTATTCTGCATTGGTGAGGCCGCACCTGGAGTATTGTGTCCAGTTCTGGGCCCCTCAGTTCAAGAAGGACAGGGAAGTGCTTGAAAGAGTCCAGCGCAGAGCTACTAAGATGATTAAGGGAGTGGAACATCTCCCTTATGAGGAAAGGCTGAGGGAGCTGGGTCTCTTTAGTTTGGAGAAAAGGAGACTGAGGGGTGACCTCATCAATGTTTTCAAATATGTAAGGGGTGAGTGTCAGGGAGATGGAGTTAGGCTTTTCTCAGTGGTGACCAGTGATAGGACAAGGGGTAATGGCTGTAAATTGGAGCATAGGAGGTTCAAGTTGAATGTCCGAAAAAATTTTTTTACTGTAAGGGTGACAGAGCCCTGGAACAGGCTGCCCAGGGGGGTTGTGGAGTCTCCTTCATTGGAGACATTCAAAACCCGCCTGGACACGTTCCTATGCGATGTACTCTAGGTGGCCCTGCTCTGGCAGGGGGGTTGGACTAGATGATCTTTCGAGGTCCCTTCCAACCCCTAGGATTCTATGATTCTATGGTGATTCTATCAGAACACCAGCGGGCTGTGTGTGCTGTTCACAGCCTGCCAGCCACAGCTACACAGGCAGCATCGTGATCTCAGGAAAGGATAAGGCTGAGGTTATTACAAGGATGATTTTTTACTGCATGGTTGCTAGAAACATCTTGGTATGACTTGGTATGACATTTTGTGGAGAATATTTTCTGCTCATTGGCATTTCCTCTGAAAAAGCAACAAATTTTTCTTTATGTAGGTATCTAATATAATAGAACAAAAGGAGGGCCCGTATTAAATCCTTTCATCTTCATCCAAATGCAGTTCTTCACAAAGGTTGTTTCAAAATTTCCTAAATGTGTTTCTTCAGGAAGAACGTTGCAGGAAATGATTTAGTTGGGAAGGGACCTTTAAAGCTCATCTAGTCCAAACTTCCCCTGCAGTGAGCAGGGACATCTTCAACTAAATAAGGTTGCTCAGAGTCCCATCCAGTCTGACCTTGAATGTTTCCATGAGTGGGACATCTGCCACCTCTCTGGGCAACATACTCTAGTGTTTCACCACCCTCATTGCAAAAAGTGTCTCGCTTATATCTACTCTAAATGTACCCTCTTTTAGTTTAAAACCATGACACCTTGTTCTGTTGCTACAGGCCCTGCTAAAAAATTTGTTCCCATCTTTCTTACAGGCGTCTGAGTACTGAAAGGTCTTAATAAGGTCTCCTTGGAGCCCTTTCTTCTCCAGGCTGAACAATCCCAACTCTCTCAGCCTTTCCTCATAGGAGAGGTGTTCTACCCCTCTGGTAATTTTTGTGGCCATCCTCTGGACCTACTTAAAGAGGGTCTTTCCTGTACTGAGGATTATGGGGCTGGATGCGGAACTCCCATTGGGGTGTCACACGTGCAGAACAGAGGGGTATAATCATCTCCTTTGAAATACCAACGTGTCAAACTTTGTTATCCTAGGAGTCTGATTCCCATTTTCTGTAAAGTTTCCTATAACTTGGAGGGAAGTGAAATAGGGGTCTAAAAGCATAAAGCAAACAGCACCATGTGATGCATTTAATTCTGTATAAATGAATGAGGGACTAAGAATATGTGGTGCCCTTGTGCCCTTCGCTAATGCCTCCTTCAGTATTCCACCAAATGGAAAACAACACTGGACTGACAGTATGGATGCACCCACCCCTGCAGGGTATAGGGCTCTGTCCTGTGTGTCCTTTGCAGCCTCTAAACTGAGCCCTTCTTATGGAAGCATCATCAGGTATTGCAGGGCTGCACTCTTGGTAAAAAATACACATTAAATGTGTTTGTGTTTTATTTTTGCATGCTGGGTTTTGGCTTAGATTTTTCTCTTCCGTTCCCTAAACAGTCTCACACATTTGATATTTAAAAGGGAGAAATGTTAAGAATTCAGGAATGCAGACAATGAGATGAAATTACAATATCTTTTGGAATGCCAGCAAAAATGCTGGGAGACTGATGAGATTTCCTGTCATATCAGTCTATAAAACCTGTCTCTTGTTTTCTTGTTTTGTTTTCCTTGGAAAGGCTCAGCATTATAACTAACTGATTTTCTAATTCCTAATGTACTCTTCTCTAGGCATTGCAGGGCAGGTGTCCATTGATGCCAATGGAGACAGATACGGGGATTTCTCTGTGATTGGAATGACAGACCCAGAGGCAGGCACTCAGGAGGTAAGGAAACAAACACTACTGCAGTTCCTTACTGATGGATTAGCCAGTGTAATGTAACATGGTACCATCCATGTAGTTGGTGGTCATCTGTTTATTTAAAATACACATTAAAGTGGTAGTGCTTTATCAGACCAATACAGAGACCAAATCCTTTCTGTAGAAGAATTATCTTGAAGTAATTATCTTAATGTTTTTTTTTTCATTTTCTTGACTTACAATACATTGTTCTTCACACGATTTTAGTGTTTTTAAAAGTTAGTGGGTAAAATCTCACAAGCTAGCTAAGCACTGATAAATTCTGAATATGAAAAATCATTGTTTAAAATGAGCAACACCCTTTATGCATTGGTGAGAGGAGAGATTAATCTTGGAGCGACAGGGGTGCCAAAGTTACCCCAATGGATAAAAACAGTGAGGACAGGTATTTTAATCTTATCCTGTGTCCAACCACATGCAGGAGTACAGACCTTGCCTCACCTTGTTTTTTAGCCAGTAAAACCTGAGTGTTTTATTTTTGGTGTTTGAGACATTTTAAACAGGCTCCATATACACCACATGGGTAATTCCACTGGATGCTATGATGTTGTTGGCATCATCAGATTAATGACTGGTGACTTCTGTGACTGGAGCATGGGAATAGGTGGATACAAGCTCTTTAGGTAGGACAGGTAGGGGAGGAGAGGGTGTCACCCTCTACATCAGTGACCAGCCGTGGTGCCTGTAGCTCTGCATGGGGATGGATGAGGATCTCATGGGTCAGGATTAAAGGGAAGACCAGAACAGACAATGTCATAGTAGGGGTTGGCTAGAGGGGTTGGCAGATGAGACTCTTTATAGACAGATCAGAGCAGCTTTGCATTCACAAAGCTGGTCCTCATGAGAGACTTCCGTCACCCTGATGTCTGTTGGACGGACAACACTGCAAGGCACCAGAAATCCAGGAGGTTCCTGGAATGTTTTGGCAACAGTTTCCCTCTCCAAGTAGTAGGGGAAGCAACAAGAGAAGGTGCTATGCTCAAAAGGCTTTGTTCTCACCAACAAGGAGGGGCTGGTGGAGAATGTGAAGCTTAAGCGCAGCCTTGGTTCCAACAACCAGAAATGAAGGATCCTTAGAGAAACAAGGAGGGTGTGCAGCAAGCTCACAACCCTGGACTTCAGGAGAGCATACTTTGATTTATTCAGGGATCTGCTTGGTAGGGTTCTTTAGGATAAAATCCTGGACAAGAGTGAAGCCAAAGTGGGGGGCTGATCAATATTCAGTAGTCATCTCCAAGCCATCATCCAAGGAGCAATGGATTCCAACAAAGAGGAAGGCAGAAAAGGAGGCCTGCATGAATGAACAAACAGCTCCTGGAAACTCTTAGATGTAAGAAGAGTCTACAAAAGGTGGAAGCAAGGACAGGCAGCCTGGGAGGAGTACAAATCATAGAATGCATCATTGGTTAGGATTAGGGTTGGAAGGGACCTACAAGATAATCTAATTCCCACCCCTCTGCTTTATGCTCGAAATTGGTGCTTGGCATTGATGGCTTGGTGCTTAACATAGACAAAGATGTAGTCTGAGCAATCAAAGCATCAGGTTAGGAAAGCTAAAGCCCTGATAGAATTAAATCTGGACAGGAACATCAAGGGTAGCAAGAAAAGCTTCCACAGGTATGTCAGTGAAAAAAGAAAGACTCAGGAAAATGTGGGCATTCTCCAGCAGAAAACAGAAGACCTGGTCAGGTGGGGTGTTCAATGACTTTTTTGCTGCAGTCTTCACTAGAAGGGCTCTGGCCATACCACCCAAACTACGGAAAGCAAAGAAAGAAGATCTGCCCACTGTAGGAGAAGAGCAGGTTTGAGACTGTTGAAAGCACTCAGTGCTGGTGAGGCCACACCTCGAGTACTGTGTCCAGTTCTGGGCCCCTCAGCTCAGGAAGGAGATTGAGGTGCTGGAGCAGGTCCAGAGAAGATCAAGTAGGCTGTGAAGGGATCCAGCACAAGTCCTGTGAGGAAGGGCTGAGGGAGCTGGGGGTGTTCAGTCTGGAGAAGAGGAGGCTCAGAGGAGACCTCATCACTTTCTACAACTCCCTGAAAGGAGGTTGTAGCCAGGTGGGGGTTGGTCTCTTTTCCCAGGCAACTCTCAGCAAGACAAGAGGGCACGGTCTTAAGTTGTGCTGGGGAATGTTTAGGTTGGACATTAGAAAGAATTTCTTTACCGAGAGGGTGATCAGACATTGGAATGGGCTGCCCCGGGAAGTAGTGGATTCTCCATCCCTGGAGATATTTAAAAAGAGACTGGATGTGGCACTCAGTGCCATGGGCTGGTAACTGCAGCAGTAGTGGATCAAGGGTTGGACTTGATGATCTCAGAGGTCCCTTCCAACCCAGCCAATTCTATGATTCTATGAAAGAGCAGAAGCCCATGGGACCTGACAAGACCCTCCTGAGAGAGCTGGCAGATGAAGTTGTAAAGTTGATTTCCATAAAATTTTAAAAGTCATGGCAGTCTGGTGAAGTTCCCACTGACTGGTAAAAGGGGAAACATAACTCCTGTTTTCAGAAGGGGAAAAAAGGAAGACCTAGGGAACCACAGATCAGTCAGTCTCATCTCTGTGCCTGGCAAGATCGTGGAGCAGATTATCCTGGTGTCTCTGCCCAAGGTACATGGAAAATCAGAGGTGATTGCTGACAACCAGCATGGCTTCACCAAGGGCAAATCATATGTGCCAAATTTGGTGGCATTTTATGATGGCGTTATGGCATTGATGGACAAGGGGAGAGCAACTTATGTAATCTACCTAGACTTGAGCAAAGCATTCAACACTGTCCTGCATTATATCATTGTCTCTAAATTGGGAACATATGAATTTGATGTATGTACCACCTAGGTGGTCACGCTTGAAGATGCTGTGGTCAAATAGCTTTATGTCCAAATTGAGACCAGTGATGAGTGGTGTTCCTCAAGGGTCTGTAGACCCTTGTTGGAGACCTGGGATTGAGTGCACCCTCAGCAAGTGTGCTGATGACACCAAGCTGTGTGGTGTGGTTAACACTCTGCAGGAAACGGAGGCCATCCAGGAAGGGGGACCTTGGCAAGCTTGAGAGCTTGGCCCATGCCAACCTAATGAAGTTCAACAAAATAAAGTGCAGGGTCCCATGCCTGGATCAGGGCAATGCAAGTACAATTGCAGCTTAGCTGTAGAACGTATTGAGAAAAGCCTTGAAGAGAAGGAGTTGGGGGTGTTGTTTGATAAGAAGCTTAATATGGGCCAGAAATGTGTGTTTGCAGCCCAGAAAGCCAACTGCATCCTGGACTGCATCAGAAGAAGCGTGGCCAGCAGGGAGAGAAGTAATGTTCCCCTCTGCTCTGCTCTCATGAAACTCCACCTGGAGTACTGTGTCCAATTCTGGAGCCCCCAGCACAGGAGGGCCATGGATCTTTTGGAGTGAGTCCAGAGGAGGGCCACAAAGATGATCAGAGATCTGGAGCACCTCTCCTGCGAGTGCAGGCTGAGGGAGTTGGGGTTGTTCAGCCTGGAGAAGAGAAGGCTCTAGGGAGACCTTATAGCATCCTTTCAGTATAAAAAGGAGGCTTACAACAAAGATGAGGAGGGACTTCCTACAAGGGTGTGTCGTAATATGACAAGGAGTAATGATTTGTAGCTGAAGGAGAGTAAATTTTGTCTAGGTATAAGGAAGAAATTCTTTAGTGACAAAGTGGTGAGACACTGGCACAAGTTGCCCAGAGAAGCTGTGGATGCCACATCCGTGGAAATGTTCAAGGACAGGTTGGATGGGGTTTTGAGCAACCTGGTCTAGTCAGTGTTGTACTAAATGATCTTCAAGGTCCCAAACCATTCTGTAATTCTGTGCAGCAGGAGTGGATACAGCCTGATGCTAAACACAATCCATGAGAAACAGCACCAGTTGCACGTAGAGGGTAGCATGATCAGGTTGGGTTTATTAATACCTGCATTGCTCTAACTCCAGCTGCAGGATAAAGCATCTGTTAGTTGCAAAGTCATCATCAACCTGAGCTGGCCTTCCCTGTTTTATCAAGCTTAAACATAAAGCAGCAGTAGAACTGAACTGAATATTTCTGTGTGTGGATTTGAATCTGGTGAATTATGTATATTGTTCTTGTCAGTGCTGTGGCAGAGACAAACTCAAGAAGCCTCTTAAAAAACATGAGGTTGTCTACTGTGTTTTGGCGTGTAGAACTGACTGAAAAACTACAGCAATAAACTGCAGACACTCCCAGGGGTAGGAGTAATCGTCATTAATTGAAACCAGTATATATTGGTTGGGATAACTGGTTTGAACAATTTGTATCTCTTCTTTTAGTTCAGTTCATTAGATTTTTGTCTGATTTATCATTTTAATATCCCTTCCTTGCTCTTCCTTACTTTGGTCTTTTGTTTGCAGTTTAAATATTTTTTTTTCTTTGATGTTACATTTCTCCTTACCGCATATTTTTCATTTTAATTTCCCTCTGCTTCTCATCATTATGATGCATATAAATATACATGCAGTTAACATATTTTGCATGTGGTTTCACATGATACACTTGTGCCTGCTACATTCATTCTACCCTCATGCCTCAAAAAGCATTGTTTCTCTCATAGCTTGTTTTATTAATTTTGCCACTTCTTCTATGTCTGCATGAGAATGTTTCTCTGCTGAACTGACCCAGATGAATGGTGTTTGGGCAGAGCTGTTTTCTCAGGTGCATTCACAGAATTTAAAGCTAGAAGAAAACACCAGATTACCTAATTTGCCCTCTGGTCTCTTACAGGCAGGAAGGTTTCTTAGCCTTGTGTGGAGCCCTGTAGTTTACATATGACTAAAGCTCATGCTGTAACAGGCAATAGTTTTTCATGTGGAAACACTGAAGAACAGAGACTTCCTTGCTTGCTCCCTTAAAGTTTATTCCACTTTTCAAAAATCCATATCCAACTACTGATTTGAATCTGTTTGGGCACTGCTTATAATTATTTGGTCTTCTGAAGCCTTTCTGCATGCTTTTATATTTAGTAAGTCCTGCTGGCAGAGGACTCTCCTGCTCCTGTTTTTGATCAAGAGAACAATCTGCTAATGAATAGTCTGCTGCCTGTAAATATTCTCTGTGATTTTTTACCTCTCCTTTTTTTTGTCCCTTTTCACTGAATTCTCTGTTACTTTTGAACAAATGTTTCAGAAAGTCTTTTTTCTAGAAAAAAGTCTTTTTTCCCAGAAAAACTGGGAGAGAAATCAGCTCCTTTATTTAGTATAAAATCTACCTGTGTGTATCTAACCATGGCAAATACTACTTTTTAACTCCCTTCAACATGAAATTTAGGTAAAAGGTTTACATATGCCATCAGTGGCTTGAAGTCTAAACCCAATGTATTAATATGTGTTTTTTATGTATGTTAGGGCAAGTATGTCTTTTAGTGGATTTATGCCATTGCTTCTGACTACTTCAGTGTCAAGATATTTGGCCTTTATTTCTTTGCATAGTTTTTTTTTTAATGTTTCAGATTAGTCCTTTGACTTTGCAGTAGATCCAACATATGTTGTCTTGAATAAAGCCTGTATTTATTTATTTATTGTTTAAAGATTGAAATTCTAAAGTATCTTGATGAATTGGTCTGAAATAAGTCTATGCTACCAGGACCTTTCTGTGTACATGTCAACAGCATCAGAAATGCAAGTTGGAGAATGATAGTTGTTGTAGTTCTTCAGATTTAAGACATTCACTGACCATGATCAAGTACCTCCAGATTTTTGCAAATTTTCTTTCAGAAAGTTCCAGCCTGGAGTGTGTAGTTGGGAGCCTCAGTGCACAAGGTTCTGGAGATGATACTTTCACTTGTCTGGGTGCAAATCCTGAGCACTCCACCAATTATGGAGTGATTGAAGAAAGCCCTGGGAGAGCAGTAGGAATATTCGGAGGATTAAAAAAGATTCTGTGAACTGGGTTTATATAAAAGGGAGGCCTAAGAAAAGACCTGGTAAAAGCCTGTGAATATGTAAAGTGATTTTTCAGAAAGGAGGAGTCTCTGTGTCCCTGGGAAATTAGATAGGTAATGATGGATAATGGCAACGAGGGAGATTTAGGTTTCATGTTAGGGACAACTAAGTTCAGAAATAATTGCCTACAGAAACTAGGTAGTGTCTCCACCTTTAGAGGCTCTTAAGACTGTGTTAGATAAGGTCTGTCAAGAATGCTTTTGTTCAGCTGATCCTGCCCAGGGGCAGGGCATGCACTACATAACCTCCCACAGACCTCTCCAGCCCCATTCTCTGTGATTCAACATCCAGTCACAGGAACCCAAATGAGTGCTGCCACTGTCCTGTTTATTTTGCTCTCCTAAGCTGATAGGAAAATCTTCTCCTTCCTTTTTTTATTTTTTTTTCATAGGTGATCGGGGACTACTATGGAAAGCAGGGGCGTTTTGAAGTCCGATCAAATGTGAAATATCCTTGGAATCATGGCAGGCTGCGACTTGATGAAAGCCGAGTTTCAGAGCACTCAAATAATACACCATGTAAATCATGTAAGTTTAGGGACTTAATGCTTCTGCCCAGGCTCTCAGAGTGGAATCTATGTGGTGATGCAACATAACAGATCATAATTAATTGCATAGCACAGTTGCCCAACTGCAGCATCATGACTCTCTGCTGACTCTTTGGGAAGTTAAGATCTGGCAGCCCTGGTGGGTAGTACTTGGTCTGATTCATTTCCCTGAAGATGACAGTAATCATGATGCACAGCCTCAGACCCTGGAAGCTTCAGGGCTTTCCAGAGGCTAAAAGGTAAAAATCTCATTCAGCCAGAAAGAAAGAAATAACTGAAACCCCAAACAGAGAATAATCAGATTGTTAATTAGCAGCTGAGGAGGTCACTGCTGATGGGACCAGTGATCTCCCAAAGCAGAATGATTTCCATTGCTTTGAGAAGGCACTGTGAGGGCCCTGGTAGGCTGAGAAGTGAAGTCAGATGAATGTGGCAACACCTGGGAATCCAGAAGGTTTGAACTACCTTCCAAGGTGTTCTTGTTTTCCCATATACTGACTTTGCAGACCATGTTGTAGTGAGTAGGACTTTGCAAGGAGGTAAGGGTAGGAAGATACAGGTGCCTCACTGGCAAAGGGTGGGCTTATCTGTTTGCAGAAAACAAATTACTAGTCCTGGAGTGAAAAGGTATTTGCAGCCTGATAATTCTGCAATCCCTGAAAAATCTGTGTGTATACACATGCTGTGGAGATTGTTTTCAGGCCATCCCCTCTATGCTCAGCATGGTGTAGCAATGCACTTTCTTCCACACATCCTGATGTGTGAAAGTCCCCTTTCTCAAGGATAAATAAAAAGGAGGGAGCAGTGTAATTTCACTGTAATTCCAGTATGTGCTATGATTCAGACCAAGCTGTGCAGACCAGCTTCTTAACAGCATTCCTGTGGATCATATCTCCGGAATTGTATCTTCATCTGACACTCGTCTTGGGGGCTTGTTTAATCAAACAGAAAGCAAGCACAGAAAATAAGTATTCAGAAACTGGAACTAAGGATGAGGTTCCTGTGGTATCCTGAGCTCCAAAAGGCTTTAGGTATTACCTGATGTTGGTTATTAATTTCCTAGTTGTGTGTATTTTCCAATTTGTGAATTCAAATAGTTCTCAATATGAACTGATTGTTTATTTTTCCCCTTTTCAAGCAGGTGGTCTAGGAGAATCAGCAGTTACAGGAATAGTTGTGGGCGCCTTGCTTGGAGCAGGATTATTAATGGCTTTTTACTTTTTCAGGTTAGTCCAATTAATTGAAAATCTTGTAAAATCATCATCCAAATCTCTCAGTTCCTGGCAGAACATCCTTGATGGGAGACAGAGAGGCACCATAATAACCTATGCTAACATTCTCACCAAAGACAGTGAACACATTTGATTTTGCTTTTGTGTATAACCAAATCATTTTATTGACTCGGGGACTCATCCTGAAACCACTTACATCTCTGAGTAACTTTACTCATGGAAATAATTTCAGTAAGTTCCAGTCATTTGCGATTGCTTCAGTAAAGTGTTTTGGCTTTGAAAGGCTCTTTGTTTGGTACTCTGTGCCCACACAACTGCAGGCTGTGACCATGCAAGAGATTTATATCACTTGCCTGGTACCATGCTTAGTTTTTGAGTGTTGTATGAAATTGAGCTAGAAAGAGATGTCTGTTTCAGTCCAAGTTAGCAGTTGGATTCAAAGCCATGTATTTCACTTACTAGGCTGAGGTCAGTGCAGGGTGATCTGGTTTGTATTCCTGTGAAGTAAAATAATTCTTGCACTGCTAGACAGCAAATCTAAAGTACTGAGTGTTGATCTGACACTGACAGAATAAATTAATTATACATGTTCAGCATCTTACATATATGTAATTTATCAGTTGATGGCACGGAAGATAAAAGGCAGCTAGGAAAATGGAATATAAGAATGAAATAATTTTATCCAATAAAAATATCTGGTTGTAAAGAGAAACTAACAAAATTACAAAATGGAACAAAAAGTGCTTTGGTTCACCAGCACATTTCCAAGTTTTCAAAAGACCCTGGAACCAGAATTATTCATCAAGTACTTAAAACAGAAATTCTGCAGGGTGGTTGTATTCTAGCATGTGTTTAGTGCTTATATAGCATGTCATTTTGGTTTGAGACAAGAGCAGTTAGCTGAGAGTGATGAAAGACTGTCTTCAAAGGACAAATGAGGGAAAATACAATTCTGTCTCTGTAGTAATGTCATCAGAGGTTCTTGAGTCTTTAAAACATTCTGAATCCAAGATGATAATTTTAAGGTGGGTCTTTTAGCATTGCTGACACTGGGAGGGATTTGGTATGTGAAGACAAGAAATGAAGTAAAAGATCTGTCCTGTGCTGGTTTAAAAGTAACATCACTATAGGAACAGGACTTAAACTTTTAGTCATCAGACACAAAGATTTTGATTGGAAGTTCTTGTGAGCAAAGGTGAGTGTCTGTAAAAATAGATGTACACACCTGAGCTCAAAACCTTGTCTTTTTACTGATGGCCAAAGGGGAGAAAGTAGTACTTTTTTGTGTGTAGTTCATGTCATCTTCATGTACAAGATAAACCAGGTCAGAAAAATGCCTCTTAGAAATTACTGTTTCTCTCCATTGAGTGAGAAAGCCATGAGTACTCTTGTCAGGTAGGTCTGCACCTTAGAGACTTCTAAAGACATGTGAATAAATTCACCATCTGGTTGCACCCAATTGAAGAAGGAATAAGGACAAATCTCTAATTCCACTGTTAGAATAAATATAGGAAACAATACAGTAGAATGTATGGGTCAGATTTTCAGACAATGCAGGTCTAGGAATTGTGTACCTGGAAGTAATTTTTAACTGCAGCTTCTCTGTCTTTCAAACTGTATCTGTACCTTCTGATTACATCTCATTATGGATTACCATAAAAGAGCATAAACACAGCTGAGTGTGCATACAAACTGTTTAAAGATTTGGAAAGTAATTCTAAATACCTAGGTTTGAAAGGAGCTAGAGTTCTAAAACGTGAATGTGTCCTGGTGAGTGAGCAACTACCATGCATCCTCTGGCCTGTGGAAGGATCAGTCTTGAAAATGCAAAAATGGAGTAAAGAACATAGATCTTTAAGCTATTTTGGAGCCTGCTGATACAGACACAAATGTCTAGAGAATGTGTTCAGAACTTGTAGGCTTCCTCTTTCAATTGAGCCATGTTACCCAAATTCAAATCTGTGTGTTTTGAAAAATCATCCTTCCACTACTACGTATCTAGCTCTGACTCTTGCTACACATTGCAAGTGGTTCAGAGCTTTCTTTGGCATTCCTGCACAAACAGCACTGTATGCAGTGAGACTGGACTAATGCCCTTCTGAAAAATTGATCCTGAAACTTGGTGGAAGCCTAAATGTATAAAATATAAATCTGAATCTTCTTGCTATTTTGGGGAGAGATTTGGGTACTAAGGGGCAAGCTGAAAGGCAGGCAGAAGGCTTGTTTGATGTATTAAGTAACATAACAATTCTTCAAAAGTCCCTAGAGGAAGGCACACAGGAAAAACTGTGTCTCATGCATGAGCAATTGTATTTACTTCTTATCTATCCTCTACGTACTCCTTAATTCATCATACTACCTCCTCTGACATAACAAACAGTAGCTTTCTCAGAGACAGATAGGAGTATTAGTTAATATACATAGTTTCAGTGAGAAACACAACTGAAAAAAAGACTACGGTCTGATGTTTGAACTCTGGAGAAAGTGCCTGTCCCCTTTCTCCACAACTTCCCCCCCCTCTCTCCCCCAGATACTGGAAGGAAATTCAGCTTTGATCAATATAAAGTGGTGATGTGACACAGTTCACAGGACACTTCACAAAAACTTCCTAATCACTTAGATCAGAAATTTTCAAAGAAGCAAATTTTTTGTTTAGTGCTTTGAGATTGCCATGTAGAAATTGACAGGCGTTCTTGAGCCTGGGTAAAATGTTGTGAGGCAAACTACTTTAATCTTTGACCAGGGTTTCACATTCTGCCACATTCCATTTTTCAACTGGAACCCAGCTGTCCCCTACAGGCATTCTTTATAAGAGAAGTCCTGTTATCCTATGGCTGCAGAAGGATTTCTTACTCTTTTCCTCTCCTTTCATGCAGAAAGAAATACAGAATAACTATTGAGAGACGAACTCAACAGGAAGACTGTAACATGGGAAAACATCGGCAGTTACGTGAAGACTCCATTAGATCTCATTTTTCTGCTGCATAAAACAGAAGAAAAAGAATCCCATTCTTCCAAGGGATAAAAAGAATTAGGGTAAAGGACACAACCAAAGACATAAGTGTAAAAAGAAGAAGCTCTTGAAGAAGTCACTCTTTTAAGCAGTAATTCTGTCTTAATTTCTTTCAGAAGCTCAGGAATGATTTACTAATCATGTTGTGACACATGGCCTTTCATCTCACGAAAAAAGAAAATGATGCAGTTTGATGTTATAAGATGTACTTAATATGTAAAGACAGTATTTCTTAAGGTATATATTAAGGGCAGCAGATCTGGGTTTAGTTGATGGGGAATGCCTCATTCTGTTCCTTTTTTTTTTTTTTTTTTTAATAAGCTCCTACCACCTCCTCCTTCCTTAATTGCATCTCACAAATATCAAATATAGTTTCACAGCACAGATTTGTGTTGCTGTCTAAAGGAAAAAAAAAGGGGGGGTTTGTTTTAGGTATGGTCCTGCATTACTGAATCATTGCCATTGATTACAGGGGATACAAGATTTGGCATATGGAGTTTAGTTCTAGGAGGAATCTGTCACTTGCGTGTAGTTGACTCCTCTGGGGTGTAATTAACTCCACTGAGAAAACCAGGCAGATGGAAACATGAATTTTCTGATTCTTTTCCTTGTGTGTGTAGTATCACAATCAAAAGCATTGATTCTCCCTCTTAAGGTCTGGGAGTTAGGAATAACTCCGTTGAAGGATGAAGAGTGCAATATAGAGAGATAATCTGGCCTCTGGAGAGGACTGGCTAATTCTTCATTCTTAAATGTGGGTTGTTTTTTTTTCCTTTTCTCTCCACTGCCATGGCTTTTCAGAGAGGCAAATACAGTCCATGTAGAGTCTGCTCCTGTTCTCAGTGAAGTCAATGGCAGAACCCCATTAACTTCAGTGAGCACAGGACTGCATCCAAAACTGTAAATATAAAAGCGTTTGTATAGCTGAGGAATTTAAAAGGGGATCACTTTTTTATGTAAAAATTACATTCCATGCCAGAATTTTATTTTTAGGATATTTGTATCTTGTATTTTTCTATTAAAGTATCTATTTTTTGCTTTGGTAGGACTAAAAATCAAGGGAGAGGATGTTTTGAAGACATATTTTTTATGATAGGAGTAACATGCAGGGAAAATCAACAGCTGCAAATACATTTTAGAACCAGTATTTAGGGGAGAAGAAGTGACTTTAGAGATATTAACAGACTTTTTGCCCCACTTTCTTCTCCAGGTGTGTGCATCATTCAAATAGATATTAGACACAATAAATGCAGTTGCCTATATGGTGATGGCCCTGACTCTGAAAATGATGATGATGAACTTGTCACATGCTAAGTAGTCCTGTAGTCAGTGAGATTAGCTGTTCATGTGTGTGCAGTTAAACATGCAGGTAACTACCTTCAGGAATCAGGGTGGTAAAACACCACTCATGGGCTGACATTAATCCTGCTGCCAGCAGTATCTCTGGGTCTTTCACTATTGACTTTACCAGGAGCAAAACTGAATCTCTGATGAATAAGGTACCAACAGGTTATAATTTACTAGACAAAGGAGAACAATGTACTTGCTAGTCAGCAAATGGAAATGGACAGTACATAATCTTAATGTGGTGAAGGGCCATGAAGATATTGTCAGAAAAATAACCACCTATGACTGGTTCTAGTGCATGAAATCTCTTGGTTTATCCTATTCTGATTTCATAAGCAGAACTTTATGCTCTTAGCAGTCATAATCAGACTTGAAATCAAATCTCAAAACTGGCACTGAATCCCGCATCCTACAAAACTCCCAGGCCCCGAGAAGCCAGAGTGAGAGGTCAGAGAAATCATTCTGGAGTAGCTGGCAGTGAATGAAGAGTGAAAACTGTCTCTGTCTTCTTTTTGCTGCTTTTTATTTGTTGATGGGGTATTACCCCATCGAATTTCCTGGGACTTTTGTTTCTTATATTTCACTTGTCGCATCATGGGGTTCCTTATCTGTCCTTGTGAAATACTGTCCAGTGTCCCAGGCACTTGGAGGGCAGGGCTTCCTGACTGTCAGGGCAGCTCCAATATAAATGGTTAGCATAGACCTGGTGTATTCAGTGTCTTTGATAACTCAGAGTAACATCTGTTGTTTGCATGGTAGATTTCCATCATTCCATTTCCCTGTCCAGGCTTTCTGCAGAGATGCCTCAGCCAAAGTAATGATGCGCTTAAGAGACAGTTTTCTGAAGAAGCCTCCTTATTTTATGGGCACCAGAGAAGAACGTAGTCTAGAGCAGCATTCATACTGCTGTGAAGTTGGGAGAAAAAAAAAAAGTAGACTTCCTGATGATTTTTAGAATTTCTTTCAAGCAGCTGAGTGTGTCTAGCTCCTGAGCATGCTTAAGGTTTGTCTTTTTAAAATTATTTCCTAGGGGGTTTGATCTTCTGTTTTTGAAGTATGCTTCAGTATTTTTACTTTCCATTCGACTCATTTGCCACAGAAAATGGGAAGGAAATTTTTTAAATATATAGAGAAAAGAGGGTACGATTTACACATAAACTTTTTAAAAATTGTATTTGTTGTGACTTGCCTTGCAGCATGGACTAGTACTCAAGCAGTCACTAGTGAGGGAGCAAGACAGTATTGTAGATCTGCATTGTTCCTGTGCCACATGCAGTTAGGTCAGACCAGAGTATCTGAACCAGCAGATCTGGCTGGGACAAAAATTGTTGAGACAGCTTTTTTTATTGTGTTATCTCACTGTAACTAAAGATATCAAAATGAAAAAGTGTAGTAAAAGGCATTTTTTTTATTAACAAGATTGTAATTCTGATCCCCAGTTTTATGTAGGGTTTTAGCTAATGACCTGAAGAAGTGTGTTTCTGAGATGTTTGTTGGTGGGATGCTGATGGAGGCCTAGCCACAGCTCCAAGTCCCAGCACCTCCTAAGAAAGGTAAACCCTTCTTGCACGTTAGAGTGTCTTAGAGCAGTGGGTTCTAGTCTTTCTAACTTGTTGCATACCTTCCTGTGCATTTTTCCCATGGAAGTGTGGAGATCATTTAAGACATGCCATATGAGTAGATTGCTGTATAGCATAACTAAACTTGCTCTTCTTAGCTACCTTTCACAGGCCTGTTGCTAAAATTTCCCAGATCTTCTATGGCCCATAGATCGAAAATTGCCTTGAGTTTAGATTAGTAAGCAGAGAGATTCTTTTGCACTTTTCCTTTCTGGCTCGTCTGCATTAACTCAATGCTGCAATGTTTAGGCTTCAAACTCTGTAAGGGAATGTCTAATCAAAATAATAATAATTGATTACCAAAAGAGTTTTCAAAACTTAAATTTTTGGCTTCAAAAAACTGCCAAATTATAAATATATATCTGTATTGCAGAGCAGGACAAGGATGGCCTTGACTGAGCTCAGTACTTCAGAACACACTTCAGATATACTCAACTTCAGCTTCTAAGTGCTTTGCTCAGTTTAGACCAAAGGGTGTGATCATAGCCATGGCTGAACCACATGGAATCAGAGAAAGGTTGCCCCCATATTTCTATTTTTATTGCTAAATCTTACAGGAGTGCCTGTTAAATTGAAACTCAACTAGTGGCTTCATACTTTCTTTTTGTCAAAGACAAATTCTGCAAATTTTTGTTTTTTATTTAAATTGCCCAATACTGGTCACCTTAATAGCAGATTCACCTCCAAATCCTCTTCTTGAAAATGCTATGGACAAATTACTTGACTTTCACCCTCTTCAACACATAGATTTGCACTGTAAGTTGGCAAAGACGAAGCAGTTTTCAATACTACCTGCAATTTGGTATGCTGAGACCCACAACTTTTGAATCTGATGCCTAGGTGCTTTGTCTAGGCGGGAGTTTTGTTTATGGACAGTTTATATGTCCTTTGTTGTCTGTGACTACCATCATCACCTGTTAATTACCAGTTCCTTCTGTGAAGTTCTTCACTGAAGACCAAGCCCGGTTAAGTTCTGAGAAATTCAGTCTTCACTAAAACTTTTGATTGAGAGTGCTGAGCATCTTGTAAGATTGTGTCCAGAATTCAGTTTATTTAAAGAGTTAATTTAATTCATTCTGCAAATAGATTTTATTGAACTGTTTTTTATTTGTTGAGGTTGTTGCTTTCAAATGCTTCATCGCATAACTGAAAGTATTTTGTTATTTTTTAATCGCAAATTATTAAGGCATAGCTAATGCTTTGTCCTAGACAAAATAAGAGTGTACTCCTTGACAGCGTGTTTTACTGGGAGGTTCATCTCTGAATCATTCTTCAGCATGGAGATGCAATCACACTCTTATAAGCTGCTGGAAAAAGACTCATTGATTCAGTGGAAGTAAACTTAGGCTCTCAGTCAAGTGTCTTCTAGCTTTAAACTCAGCATCTTGAAACAGTTCACAGTGAATTTCTCAGCTTTGCAGTAGAACAGGCAGCATCAGCCTTAGCTGACCTTGGCTCCAGTGCAGTTTTCACCTCATGAATGCAATAATACTCCTGGAAAGCCAAGAATAGACATCAAAGACAGGAAGCTAATAGTCCTGGTCATAAATTTCTTTGGCAATTCAGTCCACCTTTTCCAGAGCTCAAGACAGTTCCACATCCTTCACTACACTCCTCTATGCTTCAGAGTAGCCATGTAGCTGTTGTGTTTCTTTAAATAAAGCAGCTGAGGTTATTATTTCCTCATTTCTCCCAGGGTAGAGTGAACAATCTCGAATTCCCTATTTTTTTCATGCTCTTTTCCCTAGCTTCAGAAGTAGTTTGAAAAGAGACAGCCATTTTCCATCATTTAGTCAGAAGTGCTCCCTCTTCACAGAGAGGTTTTTACCTCACTTCAGCTGTTGTTGGTTGCTGTGGTGGAGCTCATACCTCACATTGGCCCATGGGCACACCAGCCATTGTCTTGTATTTAGACACAGAATTGTCTAAAGTTGCCTCACCAAGGAAAAATGAAAAATTGTATTGTCTAAAAACTTTCCTGAAGTATAATCTGAATTTTGCAGTTGGCCTCCTTTCCTTCTGGAAACACGCAGGGCTGGCACTGCAAATTGTGGTTGTAGAACCAGTCCCCTTAAAGATAGTATGATTACTGGGCACCACTGGGCTCACAGAAAATGCAGTAGTCCAAGCATGGTGAGGTAATGTCAGATGTCAGTCTGTTTCTTTTTTTGTTTTTTTTTTTACCCTAAATATTGGTGCTTTGAAATTACATCAAATCTAGTGACTGCTCTCCCCAAAGCACGGCACGGCATACGGGAACAGAAATACATTTTCTGTTGATCAGTAGCATGCCCTAGTAAATTATCTCACAACTGTGAGTGATGAACAAATTTCAGCAAAGTGCACATTTGTAGGTGGCAGTGTTAGCCCTTTTTAGAAACAGAAATACAGAAGTTAATTTTTGGAATACGTGTTTAAGCACATGCTGGAAAAGGGTTTTGCCTTCAGATGTATTGTGTGTGTCCCCTCACCTCGCCCTCTTTCTTGCTGTTGAAAGTGCAAAAAGATTTGTATGTGTGTCAAACCTTTAATGCTGAAGAATAGAAGTGTTTGCACTGTGTATATCCCTGCTTAGAGGCAGAAATGGGTTCAGATGGCTTGAGGCTTCTATGTTTTGTCCAGTCTCAGATATCTGTTAGCATCTGAGCTCTGAGACTGATGGAAAGTGATTGTTGAAATAGCTGCGAGAGACCTCAGACCTGGCTCTCTACAGGGGTCAGCAAGCTGTGCTGCAGACTTTGATAGTGTCTTTTCTCTTCTAGAGAATGACAGGAAGGCTCAGCACTAGTGAAGCCCTAGGTCTGGCATAGATGCAGCTCTCCATTTATCTCACCCATATAGGAAGAAAGGAACAGGTTAAATTTGGTGGTTTTATGAGGTTTCTACTGGTTATGATCAAGAAGGTCATGCTGCCATGATTTCAAGGCTTTCTTGGGCTAGTGTTTAATTCTGTCCAGTGTATCATTACATAGTCTGTTTTATTATGCTATTACTTCTAGAATTTATTTTTCAGAATGCCTCCTAACTGATATACACTGAATTTACAACATATGAAACTAGTTTTTGAAAAGAGAGCCTTAGAATTCATTCACAATCTCTCACTAACCACTAAGTTAATATTCTGCATCAAGGGCAAAATATTCTAAATATTAGAACACTGTTAAAAGTTTTTATGTTAAGCTATAGTACTTCAGAAGTCCTAGGTGGATTCAGTAGTTGTTAAATATTTGAAAGGTTAAAATCCGCTCTGTGTGAACTGTTGCTTGGTGTTTCTGTCATGTCAATGTTTCTAGAAGACATTTGAGCAAGCAAAGAAAATGTACCAAAAAAGACTATTTAAAAAAATAACCTTGTTTTGTAATTTCTTTTGTAATTTCAACTGGTATGCACAAGGAACACACAATTCTCCACCCAAGCCTCCATCCCTCCCAAGGTTATGCTGATGTTAGACTAAGTTATCAGCAGACATAGTGAACACAGTGATGTTGGTTCCTATTTGGTAGTCATCTGGACTTCGCTTTGTCTGTGAACTGAATGCAGTGTGAGAGAGGAATGATCCACCACTGAAAAGCTAGTACCACTGTTAGTAACCAAAGGTCTTTTGTCTTGTTGCAGTGTGAGATGATGAATGTTTCCTCTCATATTCAGTATCTTCCTGATGTAGCTTTGTGGCAGATGTTGTGATGACTTCTGCGGTATAGGGTGCAAGGGATTAAAATGTCTGTTGATAGTAAAGGGAAAATAACCTGGCAGCTGAGGAAGGGTGAAGTGGAAGAATGCTCAGGGATTGACTGTACTCCCATGATGATCCTATTGACTGTGTGGAAAATGGGATCGAGCTCTTTCTGCAGAGTACACTGTCTTTATTGTTCAATATCTACTTAGAGACTCAGCAGAAAGCTTACTCCCCTTTAAAATCCCATATAGCCCTCTTACATAAAATTTCAATGGGTTTTAAGTGGTACATTAGATGTGCTCAGGGTGTACCACATTCTTAGCTTAGGTATTTATTTACCTAGTAACAATGTTTTGACTGTTCAATGGCTGTTCAAGTCTAAAATTGCTGAGAAGACTTGGGTAGAGCAACAGGATGAAGGCATTGGGTAGAATTTGCTGTGTTTCTTATGCGTAGGGTATAATTATCAAAAAACTAAGAGGACTCAGGATAGACACTGTGGACAATGACATTATCCCCTTTTTATGGTGATACTGCTCATTACTAATGTAAAAATACTGGACAACAGAGAAACCTAGTACCAGTCTAGTAGAAAACAAATGGAAGGCTGCACAGTATATTGTACTGATGTAAGTAGAACTATCTGCATATAATGTGATTTTATTTATTGTTGTTTTTGTGTAGAAGAGAGTGCCTATTCATGACTGTGGATATAACCTTTGTTTATTTGTGTAATGTATTTTATTTCTTTTACAACTTGGTCATTTAATGTATCTACATTAATTGTTGTCCTCTGACTTTTTATTCTGTGCATTTTCTTTCACACATTTTAAAAATGCAAGAATATTACATAACATAAATTGTAACAAAATATTTCCATTAAATACATAGGAATATGTTATCTGTTTCAGTGGCGTCTCTTGTCACCTGGGTACTGCGTTCGTGGTCTGTTTCCTACAGTTGGTAGTATCAGATGGTACAGATTAATAACAGGAGGATTATTCTGAGTCTAAAACACCATATAAATCCTTGATTTCAATGAAGATTAGCAACTGATTAAATCAGGAGTCAATCTAACCTCTTTCCTTGGAAAGAGACTTACCCCTGTTAAAAGTTTTACCCTGGAAAAAGTTTTATCCAATACAAACAAACTGGCTATTTTTCTTTTTTTTTTTTTTCTTAGTCCTCCAGAAATGAAACTAAATAGGAACCTTAATTAGTAAGCATTAATTTATAGACTGCAGAGGGGGAAAACTTACACATTTTGTTGAGCTACAAGTTCATTTATTTGCAGCAATCTTATCAAATAGGTGAAATATAATTATGTTTCTTTCCTGTGCTTTTAGATACAGTCTTCAAATTATCCTGTTTTGTCTAGCATTCTGCTTTCTGAATGCATGTGTCTGTTGTAGCAGTGTAGCCAGATGTAAGATTCCTACTTGAGAGTATGCCAAGCCTTTACAGTCTAAAGTAACTTGGAAATGTGTATGAAGAAGAAATATCTGATCACAATCATATCAAAACTACAAGTACCAAGAATTCACTGGAGAGTTTATAGAGAGGTGGAAACATCCTCAGGGTTAACCTAAAATCTTTTTGCAGCTCTGGAAAAAAAACATGGATTAAAAAGTACAGGCTTGGAGAGGCCCATTCAGTTAGAAGATGGTAAAACTACTTTGATCGCTGCAGTATAAATTTGAATTGGTAAATCTCTGTATTTGTAACTTAGTTAACTGAAGGAGTTAATTAACAAGGAAATTAATATTTACAGTTTGTTCAGCTGACTGGGTGTACAAAGAGATTAACTTTCTGAAATTGTGGAAGATATTCCCAATATATGCTACAACTGAGGTGATTTTAAATCTGCCTCCTCAGACATATACTTCTAATTGTATAAATCTTGTACAGATAGAAATTACTATTTCTCCTGCTGTTGCTTGATGATTAGATGCTTACGTCTGCATCCCATTGCAGACAGGAATTCTCTGGAAATACCAAGTGATTTTCCAGTATTTCTCTATAAAACATTGTAGAAAAAATCGTACAAGTAGCATTTTGTTTTCCTGATTACTGTAGTAATTGTTAAAGGTGTTTTGTGACCTATTTCAAAAGTGCACATTTTACATGATGCACCTCCAGTCTCCATGAGCAATTTAAGGTTCTAGTCAGGATAAAGATTTGTTTACTGATGTTTACTAACATTCAAAGTTTTCTAGAACTGAGAGCAGTAATGACCTGTGCTTTACTGCTGCTATATTGTAGGAATAATGTGGCAGGGAAATCAGCAGGAGAAAAATCTGACATCTTGCCTTCATTGATACAATGGAATTTAAAAAAAAATCAGCTTCAATAAAATAAAATTTTCACTTAGACTTGGGAATATTGTATGAAAGATTATTGCTGAATTTACGTTCATTATATCCTAAAGTTATTAGTGCAAGTAAAACAGGTCATCATCTTGACAGTGGTAGGACTTCCTTTTGCTGTTGCTAGATTTTTTTTTCTTTAATAGCTTATCCATCAAAATGAATGCTTGATATATATTTGATGAATTGTATACAGTCTTACATGCCTGTATTTATGATGTATTGGGTATCTTTTTGTCAGAGTATCAGCCCGTCTGACAGGTAAAAATTCCATTTTGTGGAATTACTTATGGTTATTGGTCTTCAGTGGTAGCAATTTTTGGATACCATTCTAGATATCCTGTGACCTAGCTGGGCACATTTTTATGGCTTTCTTAGGAAATTATTTCTTGAGGAGCATTCATCACATTTCTGAAAAATTGTGGTGGCATTTGAGCCAAATCTTTGTCTTGAACCTCAGCCAATGTTTTCTTGAGTTGAAGGAGTCCTGCCAATAAAAAGGAATTGTACAACTCGACAGAACCCCTTTTGATACCTCCTAGGAATAGCCATAATTTGCAGTCTGTAATACCAAAAAGTGTCTCCCTGTGTGTATATGCTACTCTTGGTAAATTTTCCTGAGTCACCTTAGGGTTGGTTTAATGGTCTTCTGTCCTCTGCCTCAGAAAAATACTGTGTTTCTCTTTGTGTAAATAATTGCTCTGTCCAACTATTTGTAAATAAGACAGTGCATTGGTTTATTAGCAGTGTCTGTTGCTTATTGACACTGCCATTCAATTTACACAATAAACCCTAGCTTTCAAATTTTAGATGCATGAATATATAGTTCAGAAACTAGCTGAAAGCAAAAACTGTGACCTTGGATTTATGTTTGTCCAGGACGTAATGGGATATAGGAATATCATGTCTATAGAAGCCCTGTCCTTCTCCCACCTATGTTTCTATAGGATCAATGTATTCTATTCTATTCCTAGTACCCACCATGTAAACAACCAACAAAGACCAACTACTCTTGTGCTAGGAGCCAGCAAGATTCAAAACTGGTTATTTCTATTTCCAGTTCCCTTTTCAAATTTAGAAGGCTATCAGCACTCTTATACCACACAAAATACATAGGAGAACTGGTGTATGCGCCCCTTCTGTAGTGTTTGAATAGTAGTGGCATGACTGGGGAAAAAACAGCGTCCTGGCTTGGGATCAGGAATAGGACTGCATGTTTCTGCCTCCGAAGTGAATAATCTAGGCATGAATACTGTTTGTGACTCAACATCTTGCTGAACTCAATTTACTCATATTAAAAAATTACCTCAAGAAAAGACATTTGGTAATAAATTTCTGATAATCTAAATGCCTAGACTATCAGACTACAGCAGGCATTTGTCACTTTTTAGTTTTGTTGCAGCAGAACACTTCTTAATTTTTGTTTAGACTTCGAAGAGAAAGTGACAAGACAGTATAGCACAGGGGGCATACTGACAGCAACATGCATTTGTGGATTTAAATCCCTGTTCAAACTGAACCAGATATTGTCTGTGGCTTGATGCAGACCTGGAAACTAGTATTTATTAAAAGGACAGTAGCAGAAACAGTCCCTCTGACTGTGCCTTATATGTCCTGGCCAAAGTAAGAGCCTGAATCAAGGACTGCATTAAAGACTCTGACACCTGAAGAAAAAAGCTTCTCTTACCATAAGCGTATCAGATAGTAAGAAAGTTGTGACAGCATTGCCTGCTGCTGAACTATCACACATGTATAATACATCCCTGCTGAAAAGTATTGCTGGTAACTATTATCTTGGTATTGCTCATGCAGCCTTAAATGGTGGAGTATGCTAAGACTCCTCTGCAGTACTTGTCTGCATGTGCAGGATGAAAGGCTAAAGAAAGAATTTACAGACCCTGACTGAATATTTTAACATAGGATTCCTTCAGAACAAGGGGTTGGATCCCACTAGCTCCTATATGATTAATACAACATATTATGGGACATAAGCTAGACTACATTTTCTTTCTTAAGAAAAAAATACTTAAGAAGTACCTTTCTTGCTCAGGCAACAAAGGAACAGGTCCAATGAAAAGGTAGTGATAACCCCCCTCCATTAGACTGGGGAGAACAAGAGCCATTGCAACAGCTTGATGAGTAAAGACAATTAAACGGGAGGAACCAGGCTGCTGGGTAATGGCTAGGAAAAGTACAGACAGAGAACATCAGGGTACTCAAGTCTCAATTCTCAGAAGAAATTTACCAGAGCAGAGCACTGGCCACTACCCAACCTCCTACCCTCCTAGTACAGAGAGAAATGAGGCTCTATGCTGGCTCCTGGGCAGTTTTAGAGAAGAAATAATGGAGCCTGTCAGGAAGGCACCAAAATGTTTAAAGAATGTGGACTAGACTCTGCTTTTTTGCATGCCTCCTAAACAGTAATAAACCTCAGAACCACCTGGGATTCACCCAGCACCACTTATAAATAGGAATAATGGAGTAAAAACTTCAAAGGAAAATGTAGGCTGTGTATCAGGAAAAATTGCATATTAGCCCTCAGGCACCCCTCCCAGAGGGGGTGGGGGTAGAATGTCTGTTGCTCAAAACATTGAAACCCCAAGCCCTTAGGAGTGTGCTGCAGGAACAATCCCACATTGACTAGAAGGTGGATGAGGTGATTTAACTGGTGGTCATTTCCACCTCCAAAATCCCTTTTATGTACATGCCAGGATGGCTTTAGTGACAATCTGTAGTTCCATGCCAGAGCAGAAAGCAGCCTGGACATGGCTCGAGAGAACGACTCAGATGAAGTACACAGGAAAAGGAGGTATAGAAAGAGGGGCGGGGGGGTTAATTTAACTGAGGCAAGCCAAAGTCTATAAAAAAAATTTTCCAGTTCAGTTTGGGAGAGGAATCAAGGCTGAAACAAAGAGTAGTTAGTTAAGTGATGCCATTATTCCTTGAATAGAGGCATGTCACATGTCAGTGGCAAGTATATTAAAGCCTCATTAGTACTGCTTTCTTAAGTCAGGGCCTGACTAACACAGATGTTGAGGGCTTCTGCCTCCAACACCTATACCACTGCCCTGCAAACCCTCAGCTTTTTTCACCAGAGGAAAGTCTTCCCATGTCTCAGTGCATCTGAAACAAAAGTTTCCACTGGTACCACCACCCAGCACATAATTTCCCCCTCCTCATAGCTCCCCCTTATCTACCAAGGAAATAAATATGAAGGAGGAATTACCTTTCCTTATTATGAACATCTGCATAGAAGATCATACTTAATAACACCCTCCCTTTACATTTCAGTCCTTCCTGTAGACCCTCCTTCCCTCATTTGTTTTAATTTGTCATGTTTTTCCCTTTATTTCCTTCATCACCCTCTCTAGTGTCCCTACTTCTTCCCCTCTGCCTGATCATTTCCCTAATTTCTTTCTTTCTCTTTCTTTAAAGCTATTTTTGAAATTGCTGTCTTGTTTTAAAGAGTCCACTGGCACTGTCCATGCTTGGAGAAAATGCTCGGCTAATCTGGCAGTGTGAGGCAACAGATTTCTATCTTCCGGGGGGACCAGGATTTGCTGGGGAGTGCTGCGTTCTGTTCCTTTGTGACTGACCTGCTCTTAGTGTCAGTTTACTCCTTAGTGATGCAGGGACTGCATTCCTTCAGAGGACATTGCTTGTGTCACCTGCCCATTAGCAAATACCAGAGTGTCATTTTTTTCATAGAAGATAATACAACTTTCCTTAGGATATTTTGGAGATGTAAAAAACCAAAAACAAAACAAAAAAACCAAAAACAAAACCACGAAATAATAGACTTCTCTCTGTTTTCTGAGGGTCTTAACTTCTCAGGTGGGAAGGGTTATCAAAATCCAATTGTAATATTGCAGCCTTCAATCCCAGACAGACCACCTCTTGAAAATTAAGTTTATTGTCTGTCAACATTACATTGTCAAACAAACATTATTAGAAGGCTGCGTTCTTCTAGAACATAATGTATCTTACTTGGCACACTAATGTTAACAGGATAGGACCACTGTACAGGGAAGAGGCAAAGGCACACCCATATGTGTCCCATGGTGCCAGAACTCGTCCCACTGGCCTGTAAAATTTGAAGCTCACTGTGTTATCTCCAGTCCTGTGTTTAGATAGTGAAGAGAGCAATATTGTGGGAGAAGGACTTTGAAAACTGGTAGTAACTACATCTTACATCAGGCTTTACAAATGGAACAAAGTCCTACACAACCACCACAGAGCACACGGCATTGATGGTGAGAAGCTCTGCCCCTCAAGGAATGGTTTCATGTTCTGGCTGACTGCCTGCATGCTTTTCCTTGCAGAGTAAGTTCTTTGACTGAAACTCTACTTAAACTGATATATCCCAAGATGGATCAGGCATCTGATGTAGTGCTTGTGTTTCTGCTGTTGATTTGGCTAAATATTAAACTTGTCTGGGGGGCAAACATGTTAACTGACTTGCACCTGAATATAATAGGCTGGTTGGGTCCAAGTGCTTCCAGATGCAGCAGTCAAGGCTTCGATAAAGGACTGGTTGCTTTAAATCTCTCAGTCCATGGAGTGCCTAATTTGAGATACTTTGGTGTAGTTAGACTTTTCCAGTGGCACCGTCCTATGCTGAGAATATCAGATCTACTTTGGGTTGACTGAAGCAGGCCCACTTATATGGGCATCCAATGCATCCAAAAAGCACTAATCATTTGGAAAACAGAAGTATGAGTAAAAAACCCAAAACAAACAACAAACAAAAAAACCCAATGAAAAGCTTCAGTTCCCAATTTTTCTTCAATGCTCAAATCCTTAGTTACTACAAAACCTGATTATTGGGTCTTTTTTTTTGGTAATTGGTTTATTTTCACTAGTTTCACAGACGGGAAAAGCACTGAAAACAGCAAGGGAACTGTATTGGAAAGTTTCAGATACTGAAAAAAAAAACCCAAGGAGAAATTATTTTTAAGAAGGTTAAGTACTAGTATAGAAAACATGAAGAACGATCCAATTTAATTTCCCTTTTTCTGTCAGGAATTGACACAAGTATCTCCTGGAATTCCAGAAGCACAGCCAGCTCTGTGGATGTAACCAAACTGAAGTAACTGCTTCACTAACATCTGTGTGAAAATGCAGTTTGAAACAGAGCTTTCAATCAACTCTAGGGTCTGCAACTTTGGGAATTTTAAATGCCCATGTAGTTACACCACACTTACAGTGCTGCAATGCTCTGAGTATGTTGCTTAGGTTCCCTTGTGGTTGCAGGGCTAACTGGATTAATTCACAATTCCCAAGGTTAGTGTCCCAGGTGGGGGACAGGAATCTAGGGGGTTTTCCATCTGTTTTGTTCTGGTAATGGACTGGATTGTTCCCTATTGTAGTTACAGTTTTAAAATCAAGGAGGTAATGTTACACTACCTAAGTAGTGCATTAATTACATCCTAAATGGTACCAATACATTCTCACACACAATTCATTGTCCTGTTACACCATGCCATATATTTTTATTGGAAATACTAAGTTAATTATATAGCGTTAACTATATGGTGAGAAACACAGATAAGTTGTGTATCTGTGTGAATTTTTAAGAGTCGGAGCTAGATGCATTGCTTGCCATAAAAATCGTGCCTCCTCTTCCAGTGTCTGAAGAGAATATTAAGAGTTGAGAAGAAACAATTTTTAATGGAAGCGAGGGCTCTTTTCTCTTCTCTGATCATCCTTCTTTGCACAACCCTCTTTAGTGTTTGTTGTATTCAGAAAAAAAATACAGCTCTCAGAATAAAGAACAGGCTTTTGAAATTGTTCAAGACATGATCTACTGAAATAAAGTTTGTATTCTTTCCACTGTCCCACCACTAGCAATTTACACCCTAAGACACATACATACAAGATTTCTCACTATCAATTCTATGTAGTACTATGAAAACAAAATACATCAAAGGGTGAAAGACTTTTCAGTGCCTAGTCCAAATTCTGAAACTTCTTGATGTATTTTCTATTTGTTGCCATTCTTCCTAATTTTTTGATCCCATCTGAAGGTCTTTATATATGAGTTTGATTGAAAAATGTTCATCTACACTGTGAAAAAGACTGTTGAACCCTGGCCACAATACTCTTTCCTTCAACACTTTTAAATGGAAGTTACATTTTCTTAAACTATTTTTTTCTGCCAGCCTCTATTAAAAAAAGTAAATCAGTGTTTTCTTCAAGAAAAATAGTACTTTTCCTTTCCCTTTTTTTGTTACAGTTTTGTCTTCAAGCATTTACCGCCAAGAAGGCACTTAAAAGTAAAGTAAATATATCAAACAATGTTACCTTCACCATTTTCTTGCTGAAAAGCACTCAAAAAATAACCAATCAAACAAAAAAAAAACCTAAACCAAGAGTTTTGTAGCAAGGTAAAACTAAAACAAGGGGGTTCTGTAATTACGGGGATGGTTTTATGCACTCCAATGGTTTGTCCATTGGAGGAAAGTTTTGAAACAGCTGGCTAATTTCAGCTACAGTTGGCAGAGGGGGTCTGAAAGATATTTGGAGGTCAGAGATTTCATGAGAATGGTTGACTAAATGCAGAGAGGCTGTAAGAATGAGAGGGAGAGAGGAAGAGCTGAACATCTCAGTTGATGGAAGGAATCAAAGCTGGGTTCAGAATTTATTATTTCTGTTGTCCTGAAGCTAGCCAATATAAATGTGTGCACTGAGCTGTCTATCAAGCATGCTGTCCCAGGTCCATTTCACAACAGCAGTTTTGAATAGTAGTATAATCTGGAGTAATTATGTTTCATTTGGCATTGAAATAAACAGAGGAAAAGGACAAGGAAAGGGAAAGATAAATATTTTTGCCAAACACATCTAAAACACTAATGAACATTGAACCGTTTCCACAGGAATTTGCAAATCAAAGGAAAGGAGGAAGCAACCCTCCTAAGTTTGTTACATTGAGAACAACTACACTTATTTTTGTTTTCTACTATTATCTGGAATTTTCCTTCTTCCTAACATTATCATTATTACCTTACATTGAAGCCAAGAGTAAGTGGGATTTAGCACAGGATACAGAAAGCCAGAGAGGTCTTATTTTCAGTATCAGAGGTGTCTTTGTTGTGGAAAATTGTCAGCTCCCAAATGTCTACACTGCACAGATCTGTGTGCTTTGGCAGGTTTATAGCTCAGAATCCAACTCACCAGAGGCTTGCTTGTAAACCCATAAGGAATTTTTCAGGTTGGTTCTATATCCTAATTAATTCATTTATGAGAGCAGATCCATTATAAGATTTTTTAAAAGGCATTTTTCAAATACTTTTCTTTGTCACTCTTGCAGTACCAGTGATTTGAAACATTGAACAAGATGGCAGGTTTTCTCCTTGTACCAGCTATCTTTATCTCTGGATTTCAAGGTAGAATTCCTGAAGCTCTGGTTTTGTTATGGAGATGGAGAAAAAATAGAAGGGGCAGAAAGTATTTCACCATTTGCTCCTAGCTGTTTCCTTGGATTTGTTTCTGAATGTACTGCTTGCCCTCTAGGTCAAATGTCTGTAGCAGCCCTGCAGCTGGTCAAAATACTTAGAGAAAAGGGCAAGAAAAGTGAACCAAATAATCACCTAATGAAACATTTAGTTTTGTGTTAACCAGGAAAGTACAGATAACCTGAAACATTTTGGAGTTTCTTATTTGATCATTTGCTGGGAAAACAGTTGTTTCCATTCCGTTTTGGTCTGAATCTGTGTCTCATTCTGCAGAAGTTTTGAGATTATTTATTAAACACTAATAAAGAAACAGCATTAATTGGGCTATACATACAAGATATTGTATATATCACTATATATTGTAATCTCATTCTGTGATTAAACATCTAAAATATTTCTACGTTTTTCAGGGGAAAAAGAATCAGTTTGTTTTTTTTTTACTAGAGATTGCTCAGAAACTTGCAATATAATGAAAACAGAGCTCAGGCCTTTACTTTACACTTTGTCCTAGGATTACTTTTCCTGGATTACTTAATCCAGATTACAGGATCTTTTATATTTATATCACACCAGCAGCTTCCAGCCTTCCCCTCTTTCATGCTTGCTTTCTTGTCTTTCCATCTTTTATAACATTTTCTTTGTACTATTAAAGCCACATTTATGAACTGTTTTTTTGAAAGACACACCAAAACTTGGCTCATTCATGATTGCCAAGAGAATATTGCAAATTATTTCAGACAGCATTCCAGCAGATCCACTCAGCACAGAACTGGGGTAAGATGTAAATTAGAGAGGAGATGGCCAAGGCTTTGCTATACCCTACCATCTTCTGCCTAAGAAACAGCCCAGAGGCAGGCTGTTGCAAGTAGAATCTCTTTGAAACCCTGCAAGATCCTCCTGGGTGCCTGTGTTTCTGCCAAAGGTGAGAGAAAATAGAGTTAATTTACTGATGCAGCTGATCCAATCACTTCCTTGTAGAGCTCCAGCACAACTGCAGTGCTCTCTCACTGGTACTGTGGGGGACCAGAAGCAATTATGAAATTAGCCTCTGGAGGACTGGCTGGCAAATCAGTGTTGCATAAAAGCACATTTCTGATAAAGTATTTACACACCAGTTTATAGTATTTTAATGTAACCCTTGTTTCCTCCTATTTTGTTCTGGTTCATTTATCCTGTCCACAACTAAAACACGTAAGAATGTCCACAGATGATGTCATTACATCTGGTTTCTCAATACACAACATTCTGTGGAAATGGGACCAGCAATTAAAATTAAATTACTGTGGTTTTCCCCTTTGAAATCACCGATGAAAAAAATAATATAAAAACATTATCTTAACCTTTTGCTAAAATCACTGTGAAACCTTGGATTAAGGTCTTTTTTGTTTAACTGTTTAAAAGAGGAAGTGATAACAAACATTTCAAGTAACATTGTTCCCGAAGACGTAGGAACTCTGTCTCCAAGGAAAATACTTAACCACTTCTTGTTTACAAGAGGTATTTTCTGATGGTTGTTTTTTTCTGGTATAAAAAGGTCCAAAACTCACACCAAAAGAAAGGAGAAGAACCTTTACTTACCAAGGTGCATCTGGGTACCTCCACATTCACTGGATTTTGATCACCGCTCTTTAGTTACAGTAATAATAATGCTACAAACAGTGGAAAAGCAAGTGTATCATGGGCTTTCCTGTCCTGTGAAGTACAGGCTGAAAGGACTTAGCACTTCTGGATGCATAGAGCTCATGAAACTGCTAAGCATTACCAGTTGAAACAGTTTTTAGGGTTTATGTTGCTGATGTTTAGGCCATAAGATGGCCTGCAAAATTCAGTTGCTTCTTCAGATTTCTGCAGCTGTCCTGGATAGCTGCTGGGTCTGGTCTCTGGTGGTAGCTTTCTGTTGAATTGTCTCTGACAAGTGGACAGAAAGACCCTTGTTTAGTTGTTTTCTTCTTTGCATTGAAGAAAAGATTCACTTTAACAGCTAGTTTGAGATTGGAGGTGGAGGAACTTTTAAAAGAAGGAGGTATTTAGCCTTTTCAGAAGTGAGGAAAACATGCCAGTCAAACTGTCTGACCACTGGCATCCAGTGTCAAAGAAAAAACTAAGAAACTTTAATTTGTCTGGGGTTTCAGTTCCTACCTTGTATAAGGCAGTAACTACAGTGAAGCCAGTAAGGTCTCTCAATTCACTTGAAAGAAGGTTTAATTTTTAAACCTAGATGTGGATGTTGGGTAAGTAGCAAAGTTCTGTAATTGTAAAAAAGCAACCAGGAAGGGTAATTCTTCATGCTGAGGGACATTATGACTGCTATCATTGCTAGTGAGGAATGTATGCATTATGCAGGAGAATAAAAATGGTAATAATAATGAGAAATAAATCAGATTTTCCTAGGGATCTTCTTAGTTCATGGCATTTGTTTTTTGGGTTTTTTTTGTGTTCTGCAGTGATCAGATAAAAAAAATATTGTCATGTAAAAGCCTTCTCAGAGGAAGAATTTTTCCTGATTGGTATTAATCAGTGTTTGTTCTGTATCCTGAAGGAAAGGATTCATACATAAACATAAACCACAATGCCTATATTAGTGTTCAGATTCTGATTTGTGTTCATGCAGTTATTCGTCTGTGAAAAAATACCGTTTTCTATTGTGGGTATCCAGAATATTTCTGTCAGATATTCCTGTGCCTTAGGTACTTTTATAAAGCTAATTAGAACCCATTACATAGCCAACATGTGAAAATGGGCTGTGACAATTTAAAAATTGGCTCTCTGGACTTTTTTCCTATGATAAAACACCACAGTGGGTCTGCACAGCCATGGAAAGTTGTATTTAGAGACTGGAATGCTGTTGACCAGATTTGCCTTGCTGTAGTATCTATGAGATGTGTAAAGTTTCCTGCAGTTTCTTTTCCCTCATACTGCTGTATTTCAGCATGGTGAGAACCCCTTCTGCAATTTCAAGAATGGAGCCAGAGGGGAGTACAAAGGTGCAAAATCTTACTGGTAAAGGATGCTTTCCTCGGTCAGATAAAAATTCTTGGGTTTAAGCCAGAATTAGAGCTTTCTCAAGAGCACATGGGCATGAAGTGATGCATCCTGATTTTTCCCAGCACCTCATGTCATAAATAATCTGTTACACCATACCAGGAGTAATTTTAGAGGTCACTGTTTCTCACATAATTTTACAGTTTTAAATTCTTCTCACTTCCATGTAAGTAGAAGTCAATGATAGTCAAGACAGCAAGCATGGAACAGCTTGATTATTCAGTTGACCTGAATATGGTATACTTAATCAAGTGGAAGTGCTAACCATTTCTCATAGAAATTATTTCCTGTCTGCTGGATATATTCCCACAGCACTAATAGAGAAAAGGTATATTGCTCTAATTGAAAAAGCTTAACTTATCCAGAAGTCTTGCTGTGTATAAAATGCAAACAGAACATTTATTATCAGCTAAAAATACCCCAGTTAATCCAAACATATTTATGTTCCTTTCAGTTTTTAAAAAGAAAAAAAAGGTTTTGTGAATGGACGAGCTAATAAATGCTGGTTGCAGCATGCAGTATACTATACTACCCTTTTGATAACCCTGACTCCATGACCCTTGCACAAAATCACTCTTTACTGTCTCATATTTACCTTAAAACATCTCATTCATTTTCCCCAGTACTTCCTATGCCTGCTGTAATGCGTTCAAATCCAAACAGATACTGCTCTGCAACATTTCTCTTGGTGGCAGCAGCACTAGTTCATTGGTTTTCAGGAAATGAGAAGGAATGTAATGTCTATCCTTTTATGTAACATGTTTGAAATTAACCAATGGATTCAAAAGAAATTAGTGGATTGTCAGATGGGCTGTCAGACAGACATTACAGATGGTTAAGAAATGAGACTGAAAAAACTGAGGCTGGACAAATATGCACACTGTACACTCCTGATATTAGAAGTGTGACACTTGCCTTGTCTGTACAACTTGAATACATACATCTGCTGAGGAAGGAAATGCCTTCTAGTTTTCCACATGTAAATTCCTGCATATAAGCGCATGCATTAAGTTCACATTTAGTGGGAATACATGAAAATCATATTTCAGTCATGAATATTAGAAATGCATTCCATAACAATTATGCATGCCTGTCTGTTTGTAGAGGTATTGGTCTATATCAATACTACAGCCAAACTTCATTAAAAAAAAATCTACATCCTTTTCAGGCAGAGATTTACTGAATACGTATCAGAGGTTATTACCCTGTTGTGCAACCAGAAACTCCCCAAGGTAATGCAAATCTGACAACACATTTCTGTATTTGCAATCATACTTTTAATTTTGTAAAAAATCAAACAAAAACCCGGAAGACAAAAGAAATTGAGGTTCCCCTATTCATGAAGGACAAGGGACTACTAGAGAGAGGCTAGCACAGACTCACTGAGATGTTTAGGGCATTGGATAATCTACTGTCCAAGGAAAGGGTGAGAGAGCTTGGCCTCTAGCATGGGGAGGACTGAGGATGGATCTCATCGGTGCTTACAAATATCTAAAGGGTTGGTGCCAGGAGGATAGGACCAGATTCTTTTCAGTGGTGTCCAGTGACAGGACAAGTGGCAGTGGTTACAAACTGGAACACAGGAGGCTCAACCTAAATAAAGAAAAACTTTTTTACTGTGAGGGTAACAGACCACTGGAACAGGGTTTCCCAAGAGCTGGTGGAGTCTGTTGCTGGAGACATTCAAACCTGCCTGGATGTCATCCTGTGCAACCTTCTCTGGGTGAGCTTGCTTTCAAGGGGGTTGGACGAGATGATCTCTGGATGTCTCTCCCAACCCCTAACATTCTGCGATTCCGTGATCCTAAGTTAAAATGTTACTTACGCAAAGTGTGTGTCCTTAGGAAACTGACCAAGTCACCCCTTTTGGATATTCTTGAGGTTGCTGAGAATAGTAAAATGGTCATTCTATTCCTCCCTCTGATTTTGGTGCCTAATCATTGAGATCTGAAAGCCTGTGGTCCCTGAGTTTAGACACTGTGATTATTATAGCAGCCACAGACTCCCCAGTGTCTTAGTATAACCCTTCACAGAGTTCCCTTTTGTGGCCAGTCTGACTTACAGTTCATGTCTTCAGGGACATATGATGGTGGATGCAGGCAGACACAGGCCTTGTAAAAGATCCAAATCTATTAATCTTAACTTCTGGTAGCATAAGCGATATCCAAATCCAGACAAACAGTAAGCCATCTGTGTACATTTGCCTTCTGTTTCCTCATACTTAAGCATTCTTTGGAGTTAAGTCACATTTCTAAGGAGTAAGGAGTTCAGTATTTTCTCCTTCCTAGTCTACTTTGACATTTCCTTCAAAGCACAGACTTGATATAAGCTTATAAGTTCTTCTCTAAACTACTCTAAAATGGTCATTAGGAAAAAAAAAAAAAAAAAAAAGGTGTTTTTCTATAATTTCTTTTATCTTGACAAGCTGACTAACTTTGTTTAATTTCTGTGTCTTGAGGAACTCAGACATCAAGAACTCGTTTGTCCTGAGTAACCTTTCTCTGTAATGTCATTTGAATACACAAGCATCTAAATGTTTAAGATATTATCATTATGTTCAATTATTATCTTTGTAACCAGTGAAATATATTTTTCTTGACATTGCTACTAAGGCTTAACTTAGTAGTAAGGCAAAAGACAACAGTGAAAGCAATCAAGCTCTGCCTCCCAAACAGATGTTGCAAGCTGACAAAGTCATGTGTATGTGGAGAGTTCATTTCACATGAACATTTTCAGTGACCTTTTTTGCTGCCCTGTTGCAGAAGTGATATTCTGCAATAACTGTGTCCACATTGCCAGCTGTTTTCTACTTAATTTCTACAACAATGGCATTAAGACAGCAGGAGCCTATTATGAAGTACGCACATAGCATTCTGGGCAGGAATCCTGTGGCACTTTATCCAGATGGTGAGCTAGCTGTGTTCTGGATACCCTCTTATAGTGTGTTGTGAATACACAGCAGAGCCAGCTGGAATTAACCAAAACTGCAGACTTGTGGTCAAACTACAGATTTCCACTGGTTCATCTCCTTTCAGTCTACCAAAGCATTTTCCTGTTGCTGTCAGATACCATGAACGCAACTTTTTTGTTCACCAAACCAGTCCCCTGGGACTCTTTCATACAAAGAGACTGAGGTGAATTAAATGAGGTGATGGTACCAGGAAGATGAGAATGCTAACCAGGAATGAAATGGTTTTGAAATAATTTAATTTTCTGAGCACAGGAAAAAGGCAGAATGTGCTGGATAAGCACTGTGATGCAAATCTGTCATGCTTAGTGGACAAAATAAGAATGTTAAGTACTTTGATGGTTTCAGTTCTTGGGATCTCTGCTATTCCTAATCTGTGCTGTTATATCAACAGCACAGAAGCCTGGGCCAGAATACATAAGTGGCATGGAAGATTCTTGGTGGTTTTACCTCATTTCCAAGTGATACTAATATATTAATGGCATCCATGTTTTTGACTGTTTTACCAGGATGAGTTTCTCTCTAGTTTTTGATGGCCTGCTTACATGGTTCAGCAGCTTCTCCAACAGCAGAGTCACAATCTCAGGTATACATAGGAAAAAAAAATGGGACATTGTTCTAAAAACCACAGGGGATGCTCACAGTGTTTGAATCATTGCTATTGTTTTGGAGAAAACCAGCTTATTTATCATTCTCCTTGTCCTTGAAGCCTTTAAGCAAAAGTCCTGTACAGTAACATTTATTAGTTTTTCCTGAGGATATTCAGTTTGACAATGTATCATACATTTAGGGTACTGAGCATATAATACTTAAATGGATGACTTTGAACACTACCTCCCTCGTCAGTGTTTGCTCGCTTGCTCACTTTAATTTAAGTTAATTCTACTTGATGAGAACAAAGTAAAGCATTTCTCATGGACAAAAACAAGAGATGTTCCTAGATGGCGATTGGCAAGGACAACAAATTCAGAGAGGATTTGCATTCCTCCATGGAATGTGAAAATAGAGACTGTATTAATTGTATCTTTTAAGTATAACTATTATATTTCTATAGAAAATATAATTATTTTTCACAGAATATCATGTTTTAAGTTCACTGCTTTGACAGGAGAGATCACCATACATACTGTATTTTTCTGATGTGTGTGAAGGCCAGTGCTTCTATGAGCCCTTCATTCTGCTATCAGCCTGGGGTACTTGGCCTTACAAGAACTAAATCAGTTGTTACCAAAAATGTTCTTATCAGTGAAATAAAATCCACTTTCAAGCATCTGATGTGTATGTATATGTATGTCATCTTTACAATGACTGAAGAATATAAAATCTCTGGGGAGGGTAAGCTCTCTTGATGAATTAACAAATGTGCTCAAAACCTCACTTTCAAGCAGATGATGATAGGACATTATCACCAGCAGCTGTCTGCCCTGAAGGGTGCTGGAGATACATAGAGAAAGATGCTGCACAGGAAATTTCTCCTCTGAATACTCAGTATTCTTAATGATTCAGATGTATGACTGGGTCACTGTGCTGCCTGAGACTACTGTGGTCTGTGAGAAATCAACAGTAGTAACAACCCCTTGTGGAAAATCGTTTTCTCTTCATCTACTCCAAGGGTAGATGCCTCTGCCCTTTGGGTTTTATTCTGGGGCAAATAAGTATCTCATATCAGAACAGTGATGCTTAATGTGAAAGCAAGTTATCAAACAGATGAACTTTCTTCCTTCCCTCCTGAACAAGGTATCATATGTTTTAATTTTCTTCCTTGAATTTTGTAGATTTCTGGCCCATCTTCTTTTTTCTTATCCTTTCTCATTAGGCCATTAGTTAGCAGATAATAACAAGCATCACCTTAAATATCCTGGAAGTTTTTTATGTTGGCTGTAGAAAATGGAAAGAAAAAAAAAAAAAGCCCTAAATCTGGATGTTAACTCATCTCTAACTCCAGGTGTTAACTTTTCCTTACTCAGGCTCTATCAGTTTGCACAATGTGGTAATTTCTGCTGTCTCAGTGCCAAATTATGAATCTTGCTGCAATGAGCCATATACTGCTATTGGTTGTGTGAAGTTGTGTCCTGGGTCACTGGACAATCTACAATGTGTACTGTGACATATTTAGCTCTAAAACAAGGAAGCAGTCACAGACCTTGAATTTGAGGCAAGAGGAGAGTATATTGGATGGGAGCAGATCAGCAATTGCACCTCCATGTCTACAGGCAGCTCTTAAAAGCTTAGATACTAAATTTTGAGTTTAATGTTATTAGAAGAGATTATTAACAAGAGAAAGAGATAGAAAAAAATTAAAAGGTGAACTCTGAACTCCTTTCTGGGTGAGAAATGCCTTCCTGTGTGTCTCATTGCTGTGTGGTTCTGCAATGCTCTCCCTCTTCTGCACTGCAACAGAACATTTCTGTGGTTGTTCAGAAGGCTCAAGATTTACTCATCGTCCACAGATTTCTGCACAAATGTCCTCAATATTTGGAAGAGTGACTGTGTCAACAAGAAGTCCTGGCATTCTAGGAGGAGCTCCTCGTTAGTAACTGTAGCATATCTCACCAGTCTCTTCATTGTTGTTCTTCACAATCTTGGATGCTGAAACAGCACCTCAGGCATAGAAAAGCAGAAGAATCATTGGGATACACACAGTTAAGCAACCAAGAAGGTAGCAGAGAATGGGAAAGTGCTGGAGGACTGCCACAAGCACAGATACATGCATGCAAACAGTCTAGTTCCTAGAAACACTAGTCTGCAAAACACAAGAAACAGGCACATTTTTCATTGCAGACAGGAAAAGTGACATCAACAAGCAAGTAAATTCACAGAGCAAAAATGCATCAAGTGCTGCAGATAGAGTAGCCTGATGGAGGTGTATTCACAGATATTGAAAGAAAGTCCTGTCAAAGATCCGTGAACCGTGCAATAAATTTCTCTTAGGATTAAGTATTTGTCTAATGTCTATGTGTAAGTACTGTACAAACTGGAGCTCAGGTCATTAAACTTTCAAAAATGAATGCAATTAACCTTACTAAGGTGTGAGATACTAGATTTTTATATTTACTAGATATTTGCATACAACTCTGTGTGATTGATTTTCCAGTTGACTAAGACAGAATTTCTGTTTAATTTCACTTAAGTGCACAGAAGACATACAGGCTTCTCATCAGCATGGAAAGAAGAAACATTTCTTAGACTTTTTATACCTCAAAGAGTCCTATGAAAAACACTGAGATCTACACACTGATTCAGTAAAAGTAGGTGGTAAGGTTTAGTTAATCATGTTAAGATTCTGTTTCTCTCTATTTTAAAATTACAACCATGTTTTTACTTTTAGAAAAACATTGTTATTGATGTTTGATGTAAATTATCTCAGGGGAGACGTGACAAACAACGAATGCATATAGTCCTTGTTCTAGTATGTCCAAATGAGATCCATTTTCTAACTGTCAAAATTTTTCAAAAAGCAGTTCATTCATGTTTATTCAGGTTGATATGTCCATGACATTTTATTTAAGGGCAAGAACAATTAGAAATTAGACAAGTTACACCAACAGATACACATATTCCACATCCGTAATATCTCTAGCAGTAGAACAATCCTTGTTGTGGACATCAGTTACCATGAAATGAAAGCGTGCCCATACTCAAAAAACAG
This sequence comes from Heliangelus exortis, assembly GCF_036169615.1. Taxonomy (NCBI): domain Eukaryota; kingdom Metazoa; phylum Chordata; class Aves; order Apodiformes; family Trochilidae; genus Heliangelus; species Heliangelus exortis. The sequence continues at coordinate 11,823,245 of NC_092454.1, read as the reverse complement.
TTATCCTTTGATCAAAGTGAAACTCCCATGCTGGCAAACCTAAGTTTTGCCATTTCCAAACATGCATCAGGAAATGAAGTGAAAATTGAACATGGTCCATCATTAGCTATGAGGAAAATATTTTTATGCATAAAGTGAAATTCATTCTCAGATATGATCTGAATATCAAAGTCAATACACAGATTTTTTTATAAATGGGTCATGCTTGGCTTTAAATTAAGTAAATCTTGGTGTTTTGGTACAAATTTTCATATAAACATTTCTTTCTGTTTGTATCTATAAAAACAGATCATTTCACAAAAGGGTATTGAAATTAAACATGTAGGTAGTTAGCATGGGTGGAGACCTGCAGCCTGAAATTTGCTTAGAGCTGACACATTGAGCTGACCTTTGTCATATGGAGTGAGGAATCCAGGACTCATGCTGACTGCAAGGCAAGAGCAATTAAAGTATTTGCCAGGCTGTGCACTGTGCCTGTGACTTCAGCTGAATGGCAATGATACTAAGTTGGGTGGGAGTGTTCCTCTGTCTGAGGGCTGGAAAGCTTTACAGTGGGACCTGGATAGGCTGGATTGATGGGCTGAGGCTAATTGTATGAGGTTCAACAAAGCCACCGGCTGCCATGACAACCCCAGGCAATGCTACAGGCTTGGGGAAGAGTGGCTGGAAAGCTGCCTGGAGGAGAAGGACTCAATGGTGCTGGTTGACAGCAGCTGAATGTGAGCCAGCATATGCCCAGGTGGCCAAGAAGGCCAACAGCATCCTGGCTCGTATCAGAAATAGTGGAGGTGATTGTTGTCCTGTACTTGGCACTGGTAAGACCCCACCTCAAATCCCGTGCTCAGTTTTGGGCCCCTCACTTCAAGAACGACATTGAGGAGCTGGAGCATATTCAGAGAAGTGAAATAAGCTGTTGGAAGGTATGGAGCATAAGTCTTACAAGGTGTGCATGAGGTAATTGGGATTGTTTGGTCTGGAGAAGAGGAGGTTAAGAGGAGACATTATTACTCTCTACAACTGCCTGAAAGGAGGTTGTAGTGAGGTAGAGATCGGTCTCTTTTCTCACATAACCAGTGACAGGACAAGGGGAAATAGACCCAAGTCACTCCAGAGTAGATTCAGATTGGATACTAGGAAAAATTTCTTTACTGAAAGACTGATCAGGCATTGGAACAGATTGCCCAGGGAAGTGGTGAAGTACCCACCTCTGGAGGTGTTAAAAGGACATGGTTTAGTTGGCACAGTAGCGTTGGGTTGACAGTTGAACTTGATGATCTCAGAGGTCGTTTTCAACCATTATGACTCCATGATTCTGTGTGTAGGCATCAAGCTCATGTATACATCAAACCTCCGTACTAGCCAGAAATGTTCTCTGAGATTAAGCTAAATCCACACGCACATGACACATAACAAATATTGTGTAGAACTGTAGATTCATAGATGTTATAGCCAGAAAGAATGGCTATGAGCCTCAACCCTGACATTCTGGATGACACAAGATAGTCATGTTTCAATTACCTGACTAAGATTCACCTGAGCATTAAAACTAAATGACTATTGAGTTCAGTGAGTCGATATATTTTTAGTAAATATAGTTCATAACTTTTTATTGTTTATTTCTTTTTGGGAAATACCCTCATGAGAGGCACTTGACTTTCAAGGATGGTTTGTTGAAGTGGAGCCAGGGACGGCCCTGGCACAATCAGCAGTTGGTCCTGGCAGTGGATTGCTGGTGTGAAAAAATGGCCATGACCTCGTGGTTCACTTTTTCCATGCTGCAGGATCTGTTCAGCATCTTGGCTGTCATAGGCAAGTGCCAGAGCTCATGAGAAAGAAGCTGCTTCTGGGGGAACCACTACCATCTCTCAATGATGACAACCACTCGAGCTTCTCCATTTCATGGCACGAACCTTAAATGTAAGGTAATATAAGAGACTTGATCCAAATCAGAAACATGTCCCTCAACCAAAGAAGCCTTTGGTCAGTTGAGTCAGGAATTTTATACTTTGATTACTGGAATTCATAATATGTGTCTTTAGGTTTCTGAAGAGTGCCTAGATCTTGTATTAATCATTTATTAATCACAGAATCACAGAATGTAAGATCATTGAGCCCAGCTCCCCTGCCAGAGCAGGAACAAAACCAGGAAAGTCAGTCAGAAATACATCCAGATGGGTCTTGAAAGTCTCTCAGAGACTCCTCAGCCTCTCTGGGGAGCCTGTTCCAGGGCTTTGTAAACTTTACAGTAATGAAATTCTTCCTCAAGCTGAGGTGCAACTTCCTGTACTCCATCTTGAACCCACTGCCCCTCATTCAATCACAGGGCACAAGTGAGAAGAGGTTGTTCCTTCCTTCTTGACACCCAGTCTTCATGTGTTTATACACATTAATTAGATCCCCTCTCAGTCTTCTCTCCAGACTAAAAAGCCCAGGTCTCTCAGCCTTTCTTCATAAAGCCATTCCTTTATCATCCTCATAGCTCTCCGTTGAACTCTCCCAAGTAAATCCCTGTCCCTATTGTACTGGGGGGGCCAGAACTTGATGTAGTACTCCAGGTGAGATCTCACTGGGGCATAGTAGAGTGGGAGAAGAACCTCCCTCAGTCCTGGACACATTCTTCTTAACGCACCCCAGGATACCACTGGCCTTCTTGGCCACAAGGGCAAATTTAATGACATCAAACTAAAACCTATAGGAACAAAAATTACTTTTTAATCCCCAGGAAGAAAAGTCAGTCAGTATACTCGGTATTTCTCTTCCTATTGCTTCTAACAATTACTCGTGTCACAAACCAAAGGACCCAGAGGAGTGCTTTAGCTCATTTCTACTGCATACAGTAAAGCAGAGATTTATAACACTGTAGACATAAGGCTTTGAATTTACAGTCTGTAAAGAAAATTCAGACATTGATTTAAATACATGAAGACCTTACTGTGTGATTTTGTGAGACATTGCCCCCATGGACAGCTATCTCTCTGTGTTGAACAGAAGATGAAACCCTGGATTCACGGCGATTTTTTTGTTGGCTCCACTTCTTGTTGGGGTTTTCTCCAAAGTGGCCTGTCAGTCTCAGTGCGTGCTGTTTCTCTATACAGCTCTTTTAAATGAATGTGTGTTCTGCTGCACATAGTGTAGAAGTCAACTTTTCACCCGAGGCATGTGTTTCTAGGCACAATCTGGGGTTTGGAAATACTTTGGGCTACAAGCTGGAAGGGAGGCCCAGTTTCTGTGGCATGCTGCCACATCTCTTTTGATTAGGAAGCTAACGGCTGGATAACTTATGAAAACAGGAAGGTATGACAGCAAAACTTTAATTCGATTAAATATCTCCCATATAAACACAGGAATTCCACTGTCATCCCCGGTCCTTACCCTCAGCAGGTTTTGCAAGGACAGACTGGCTGGGTGACAGGTCCAGCAGCTGTGTGCTGGCCACAGGTCACTGCAAGCAGGTCTCTTACCTAGCTCAGCTGGCAGCCAAAATAATTTCTCTGGGAAGTCACAGCAGAACCATGGTTGTCAGGATTTACTATTCTTGCATGGGGCTAGCAATTTTTTAAAATTTTCATGGAGATGTAAGGGAAAACTCCCAACATGTGGATCGCCTCATGCACAAAATGGCTGCCACCTCCCCTTACTGCCAACAGTTTGGAAGCCAACAAAATGGTGACCTTTCCTCACAGTGTGTGAGAGGAACAAGCAGAAGTGAAGCACAGCCAAAAAGCTGAGGCCTTCAAGCAGATAAGGGTGAGGGTGGGACAGACAGCCTGGGCTGGCAGCCTAGGAGCAATGTGGAGGAAGTCAGTCAGTCCCTTCTGGTGCTGTGTGGCTGTTGAAGGTTAGATTTTAACCTGAGAAACTTCGGAGTTATCATCCACCATAAGCTCAGCTACCAGCAGGGAAATGAACACACATACGACCACCACCACCCACAGTTATTGATTTGGATTATCAGTGGTGATTTTTAATCTGTTCTTCTGTTTATTGGAGGTCTATCTGAAATCCTTGGACTGCTGAAGTCAGTTGTCATGATCAGTGCCATTCCAAATGCTGGTGGCTGCTGACTGATAAAGAGTGCTTCTTTTTTTTCTGGGTTATTTTTGTGTGATGACTTTGGAAAAAAAAAAAAAAAGAAAAGAAAAAAAAAGAAAAGAAAAGAAAAAGGAATATTACGTTCTCTTCTGCTTTCTGATGAAAGGGATCAGCTGTCTCACACATTTTGCCTCTCTTCTCATAGGACAGCAGCAAGTATTTTTGGGGAGCGATTCAGCTGAGTGAGCTGCTGCAGGGAACCCAGGTAAAGAGAGATGGAAAGTAACTTGAAGACCTCTGAACAGTGGAAGCTGCAAATGATAGTAATGCTCCCACCAATGGGCTTTGTTCAAAGGCTGGAGGCCTTAAGGAGAGTTGATTTCAGCCCGTTTTGCAGTCACAGAAGAGAAAATGGATCACCTTGAGGCAGTTTAAGTTTAGGCCCAGGCTCAAGCTCAGGGGGCAGCAATGGGGCGTGGAAGTGGGAAAAGTTTATAGGGTGCAGAAGGTGAAAAGCAGATATAGTTTTCAGCTATTATGTAGCAAACCAGCATTACAGAAGCATAGCACTGTGCCTGCAAAACAGATACCATGCAAGGTACCAGAGAACTATCAGACATCCTTTCCACACCATGGCCCAGAAGTTTCACCATCCTATTTAGAGTCTCAGCTTCAGTAGAAAAAGGAACATGAACACAATGAACACAAAAAGGAACATGAACAGTAGCATCATGAACACAATTACCAGTGAAACACGAACTGCACTATCTACTACCTGTACGGTGCATGTGTAAAACTCAAGGATTCATATATATTGACAGAAAGCAAGCTAAAGATGCAGTGATTGTTTGATGAAATATCGGTGGTGAAAAATGTTGGAGTAGTAAAAGGATGAGGACTAATTTTCCTTGTTTACAGCTCATTTTCTCCTAAAGTTCTCAGTGAAGTTTAATGTAGAGTATGAAGGATTAGTAAAAATATTTGTTAAGTAAAAAAATTGAAGCTTAGAAATACTGTTTCTTAGAAGACTGGCTAAATTAATTTTAACTTCAATGATCTGCTCCCAGATTCCTATAATTCAATCTTCTCTTACAAAAAAAAGGTGGATTTTGGACAGACATTTAGCATTCTTCAGGTGAAACAATGTAATTTTATTTATTTATAACATTTTATTCCCCTTTTAGCCATAGAGTTATGTTTTCCGTGTTTGTATACTTAACATGTATCGTGGATTCACAAAATGTATTAAAATGTATTAAAATGCATTGTGGTCTCAAACTACTGACTAGAAATTGCAAATATTCTAATGAAAATCAGGTAAAAGAAAAACAGGGTATACCAAGATTATTATTTAGATTTTCTCCCTTGCACAAAGTTTCAGAATATTGGTGGAAATCTGGCATCTTAATCTTAATGCCTGCTAGTAACTCTTCCTTGTGCCACTCATAAGATTTTGGGTGTTAGACTAGGTTTTTCATTTTTTCCACAAACTCAGCTTGACTTGAAGTACAGACAAGCCTGAAAACTTTCTTAATCTCCACCATTGTGGCCTCACACTTTTGATAAACTCTGAAAAGTGCCTTGCATTGATGAATTAAAAATCCATCCTCAAAGTTGCCCTTAATAGTCATACACTGTTTAAACATACTGTGCAAACTGTGACTCCTCAGAACAATTACACAGATCAGTTTCCTATATTTCTTTATAAACAATACTGAGATTAATTAGTTGGAATGGCTTCCTTTGCTTCGCCTCTGATGTCATGAAAATGCTATTACTAGCTCTTCCTTGGACAGAATAAACAAGCGTATCTGATATGCAAGCTAATATAATGTCCTTTATTTACATGATTGTAAATCCTGTTAGCTCTAAAACAATTTTGAATTTAGAAGAGGGCCAAAAAGGAGAATAACAAAGGAGAGAAGTGACCTCAGTGATTCCACGCTGACGTACCTTCAGCCACAGAACTGGCATGGGAAGGTTGTGTTATCAGTTGGCTTGAGAAACCTGAGTGATGGCTCTGCCATTCTGCCCACAGCAGGACATAAACAACTATTAATTGTTTCAGGAGTTCATAGCTTTTACCTGTGCCTCAGTTAAGTTTTCTGGGTTTCATAGGGTTTCAAACGTTGAATAGAGCTAATCCTTCAAATAGAGCTCCAATGGAATTTTAGGGTTTCATCTGCCAGAAAAAACTTTGTATTCAATATTCAGGTTTTTTAGGCTTCTGCTGTAACATCTGTGAGTAGTCTTTTGGTGTCTGCACATCCTATTGAACAATGCTTATTTATAAGCATCTAAGTGGGAAATCTAAACTTTTAAAAAATGCTGTCCACATCCCCTCTAAAAATAATGCTGTACAGTACATAAATGCTATGACACACAAACCCAGTTGGTGGTGTATTTATGAGGGAACATTTCCCAAGCTTAAGGTTAATCTGGTTGTTTAAGCACTCTTCCTGGTATGTTTTGAAAAATGAAGTTGTTCTCCACATTCCCTTGTGGCACCTACTCAAGAATAAACATATCTTGTAAAAATTATGATCATTTAGCACACTTTGTCTGTTGAAACTTACCTCTTCAGTTTCATTCCCCACTTCCTTGTGACCTTTTTCTCAAGACCAGCTGTTAAAAGGTTACAAACAAAGAATCAGGTTAGAAGCCAAATCCATAGAATGAATAGCAATACTTCTGCTTCAGTGGAACTGAGGCCACAGTAAGCCTCTGTCAAGAAAGAACTCAGAGAAAAATTCCTAGGACCTAAGATTCTGGATTTGCCTCACCAGTAATTGGTGGAGACCAGGACTTCACATATATCCAAACAGAAGGGTTTTTTAATCACACTGTGGTTATTAGTTTAAATTTTTCTGTAAAATTAAATGGCATGAGGCTGGGAACTGAAAATTGTATTCTAAGGTATCCAAACAGGTTAATATTTGGACAGCAATTTACAGTTATTTATTCTAACTTATTTCACAGTAACACTGCATCATTAGATGACCAAAAGCAGAATATTCATCTAGCCCCAGGGCTATCCAAGCTAACTATCATCACAAGCAGATGCCTATAGAAGCATGGCAACTGTGTACACTCATTATTCTCCATTCAGGAACTTTATAAGTTGTCTTGTCCCCAAAGATAATGATTACCTAAAACTATGAATAATCTATGAATGGATGCTGAGGAGTAAAACACACACTGAATACAGCCCACTAGGGCAATTCTTCTGGACTATGTCTCATGCCCCATTTGCAACAGCCTCACTCCTTTGCATGTACACAAGTTTACCTGTGTACATCCATTTTGTAGCACACACACAGTAAGCTATATTGGGTCTTCTGCTTGCCTTTTGGATATGTTCTTGTTCAGTCGGTATAGTCGTATGTTAGGGAAAGGATATTGATATTCAGGTGCTGTCTGCCTGCCTGATTTGCAAGCTCTGGAAATTACTATTTTTGGAAATGCATTTCCATTCTTTAGTGAATACATGATTTACAGGATCAGACTTACTATGGCAGAAACAGGATTACCTTTGCTGAAATCAGTGGCATTCATCCCATGACTTGGCAAGTTTTCTTTCTTAAAAAAAAAAAAAAAAAAGCACAATAAAATAATAATAGAAAAAACAACTGGTTATTTGATCTTGAAAAGAGATCAAATTGTTGTTTTCTTTCTTCCTTGTCTCTTCCTCATCATTTTTCTATGACAGAAATAGACAAAATAATTATGAGTCTTACATTACCAGGAAATCTCAAAATGTTCAGGAGATCATCTTAAGCTCTTACCAAAAGCCTGAAGCAATGTTTACATATCTGAGAGCTTGTAGTACTTAATTGTGTGTGAGAAATACTCTTGCATTTTAAAAAACCCTAGGAACTTCCAAGTACAAAACTGAGCCTGACCTGTGTACATGTTTGACTTGTGAGCAACGAGAAGCCTCAGATCTAGCAGGGTGAACAGATTAGCATTGCATTAACTCTGACTTTGTTGTGAATTTGCATTTTGCTTCAGCACTCCATATATCTTCATTGTACTCTCAAATAATATAATTTTTGATATATAATATAATTTTGATAAAATTATAAAAGCCGATTCTGTCTACAGGAATTAATGCAAGCATATGTGATTGTATATAATAGAAATATTGTGCTTATTGTAAATTAAAATATGGAGAATTCTGCTAAAGTTAGCTATACTGTGTAAACAGGCTTTTAAAAAATGCATATCTAAATGCACCTACTCCCATTTTGCTATGACTTTTTTAGAGGACTGAGTGCTCAAGGTTTTTACTATTTTACCTAGTTTAGGCTGTTTGGACAAGTCTGTGTCACATCACTTTTATCAGCTAAAAGCTTTGGAAGATGAGCTGCTGCTCAGCTAGAACTACTAGTGAAAAAATGCCTGCTCTGCATTTGCTCATTACAGTTAAGATCAAATCCTTGGGCACACCTTCCTGCCTTGATGCCTTCAGCCCAGTTGCCACAGAGCAATTTCATCTTTCTGCTTTGTTTTCTGCTTTCTTTTACGAGCCGATCAGCTGTCCCAAGCCAATATTCAAGGTCCTGTAAGCTGTTTCATCTACAAAGAAAACTGGATGATAGATTCATGTGGTTTTATTTACAAGGAGTGGTTTCCAGAATGAGACCGAAGACAACAATTTAATTGCTGTAGTGAGCCCCATTCCAGACAGATGTAAGTTTACACACTTTCTTGTACAGCTTCTTTCATTTGGTAGCTTCTTGAGAGAAATTTTTTGTCAGTTTGAAGTCGGTTCTCTTGAGTTAAATTTGCTTTTGATCTGTTTTGTTTTCTGTAGCTGCCTTTTATTATATTCATACTCAACAGAAACTAATAGTTTATCTTTTTTAGTTTATCTTTATCTTAGTGATAAACTATCACTAATAGTTTATCTTACCTGTGCATTGCAGTCGTTGACTCTAGAAGGTTTTTCTGAACACACTGTCTGTTACTCTGGGATGTGAAGAAGACAATAACAAGTAAGTATACAAGCAGAAAGCAGTGAGTGTGTTGGTGTCCTGTCTCATGGGCAAAGCTGAAATCTTTAACTATAATAAATTCTCTAAAATTTGCAGGAAACATTTATAGTATGAAACTGAGAGTTTTACCTTGTATTTTGTATACATAAAATTTGAAAATTTTCACACTAGGCTCATTTTTTAAGCCATGTTTACCTTAATATTAATATACCTTAATATTACATTAATATTGTATATTCTTTTATTTTAGTATGATCTGTATGTTATAACCATCTGAATTATGTGGACTTTTCACTAGTCTCACCCTGTAGCAGCCCTGTACATGATGTGGCAGCTAAGCACACTGTCCTAAGGGCTTGCAATTAGAATCGGAAATGAGGACTTGGGATGCCCCAGTTCCACTGCTACTGCTACTGCACTGTTCCACTTGAGTTCCACTGAAGTTCACACTGCAATGTGACCTAGGACAGGCTTTTTCATTTCTATTCTTCAGTCTTTGAGTTCAAAATATGCAAGATCGCAGACCTATTGATTTCTCTGTGCTAAAAAATATCTATTTCTCAGCTTCTTGGTACTCATGACAATTTTGTATCTTCTCCTAGAACATTAGCAGAGAAAAGAGAAGAGCACATCAGTGCTGTTCATTCAAAACTACCGAGTGGTTAAAACAGAGGCCTGAATATAGGGTTTAGTTCCTTGGGCAAGGTCCTTAATCTCTCTAATCCTCCATTTGTGGAGTAAAGATAATGTAGTTGTCCTTCTCCCATCTTCTTGCTGTTGTTTATTTATACCATAAGGTTTTTCCATCTGTTTTACTACATGCATTTCAGAACTCCCACACCGAATGAAGCTTTGACTTTCTAAACACTGCCTGTGTTCTTGATGTGGGTTTTTTCCTGTAAAATCCATTGTAAAATCTGTGTTCTCTTGGTTATTAGCTTCTTTAGGGCCACCAGCTCTTCCATCCAATGAGTCACTTTAACATCTGATAACTGGTGAAAATAGGTGTTCTGGTACTCCAGCTGTTTGAAAGTGTGAATAAGTGACTATTTACACACAACATATGACTGTACTGCTTTGCCAATATCAACCCAATAGCTGTGCTTATTTTAAACGACTGGTAGTACAAGGATGGTCTAATTGCAAAGGATTTGGTCTCAATGAATGAATGGCACAAAGAGATACAAAATATTATTTCATTGCTGTTCATGTTTATGTTTTTATGAAAAATACAATGGTGAGATCAAAAGAGATCTATGTCTGACAGCTATTCTTGGAAAGTCAGTTTGTGTTCTGGTGGAGCATAAAAGCCTTTTTCTCTGTTTTGTCTTCCATTGAGGCTGCAGAAACAGCAAGCAGGACAGGGCAGATTCTAGGGCATGGTAATTTATGACTTTTTCAATGACACCCATTGTCACAGAGACAAATGGTAGGATTTGGGTTGTGAAGCAGGAATCTGTAGGATTGGGATGAATAAAAAATGCCAAGGGATTTACATATCATTTCACATCTTTGAACTGTATGTTTCAAAGCTATTTTTTAAGCATATTTCTCTACTCCATGAACTATTTTAAATGATACTTGGATTGTACTTTGTCACATTCCTGTAAAGATGCCGGTATCTGTGTTAGTAATTCATTACTATTTAAGGAATATTCTGTGTCTTCACCCATCTTCACCTCTTCTTTCTTCTCAAATCCCTTTAGGTCTGTTTTTTTTCATTGCATGATTTAATGCAATAAGGCAAGGTACTATAATTTCAGGCAATGTCTGCTGCTCAAGACCTGACCTTTGATGATGCAAATAATTTCAAGATTTTGAGGTGAACAGCATTAATACATTTCAAGAAGACTGAGGGCCAGATTGTGTACTGTCACAAATCTCAGCAATGTGGTCATGGGTGGGTTAGTCTGCATTGATCTGCTCTGGTCTGAGGGCTGCTTTGCAAATGAATGATTCTGACATACACTGTGAGAGCAGAGAGAAAGCCTTGTAATTGCCATAACATTCACATTCGGATCAGATTGAGGTTAGCAGCAAGAAAGGTTGACTAAGATACCACTAATTAGGAGCTTCCAGAGACAGTGTTGCAATCTTACATAAGGGAGAGCCACGTATGCATACAAATCATTAATGCTTGTAAAGCCTTCTGAAATTACCTTGTACTGTTTTTTTTTGAAACCTTGGTATGTACCTGAGATATTAATTAACCCTATGTGGTAATCATATGTATCACCATTCTGCCTCATTTCAGGATATACATTTATATACACATAAGTGTTCCAGTGTAAGCATTATATGTATTTTCTGTGCTGAAGTAAATTTTTTATTCTCATTTACTATCAAATTATTTAGTCACACCAATGAAATACCAGAGCCAGAACCTGGTCTGGAGGATTTATTTAGGATTTTACAACACCGAAGTGCACCAAAGGGGACTCTGTTAGCAGATGGAAGAATCTCTTCTAATTCCCTCGTTATGAATAACCTTTCCCTTGGCTTCTAGAAATGCTGAATCAGATGCCAGATAACTCCATGATAGCCCCTGAACAAAGATGACTCAGTTAGCATTTGTTGTTCTTGTATTCAATCTCATCCTTGTGCCAATTACCTTAGGAAAGAATAATTTCATTTTTCTAGATTCATTCTAAGAGGTCACTTGAGGCTTTAGGATACTCCTAGACACTGAATTCTCAATTACTTTCATTGTCTCAGGAAAAGAGAAAGAGGAAATTATTTAGAAAATACCATTCTTCCTCACAGGATTTGTGCCTGTAGTTCAGCTAGGAGCTGAAACTCTTCCAGCATTTCCATTATTTTTTTAGCAGCTTGGATAGCTCAAAGAAACTCAGAAACTAATCTTTTTATGCCTATCAGTCTGAAATTCTAGCTATTGATCTCTAGATGCCTGTTTGGTTTTTCAAACATATTTTGCACATCTCCATGGATTGCAAGCTTGGCTTCTAGGAGTCCAGTTGTTAGAAAATTAGTAAAACACTACAATATTTTTTAAGAGATAAGGACAATATGTGTTTGCTCTACGACTTGCTCAGTATCTTTGTGAACTACCTTTAATCCTTTACTGCTGAGGATCTCCTAACATGTTTGATAACTGACATGCTGCCAGATCTCTCACATAGACCACCCACCCTTCACAGTGACGTCAAGGAAGTCCCCAAGTTTGCGTTATTCAATGGCAAGGAAGCCGTTGCTATCTTTGACTGCACAGATGGTGAGCAAAAGGATGGGAACCTTTGGATTGGACTGCATCCCTTGACTCTGATTTGTTTTCTCAACAGAGCCTCCCTGTTACAAAGAGATCTTCTGTTTGGTATACTTGAAATTAGAAAATAATTTACCTATTGATTGGTGCTTTAGCTTCCAGCTGATTTCAAAGTGCGTCATACTGCTAGAAGGAAAACCCAGCTGAAGAATGCATGGAGCTGTAAAAAGCTTTACACAAGTCCTGCTGCACAATCACCAGGAATGTGCTTTACCCAGCTGAACTCAGTGCACAGAGCTGCATGCTTCTACTCTTCACTTTTTATTCTGATCCTCCTTTCTAGTGCCCCTGTACTGCCCATGCAAACAGGTTCACAAGAGCATCAGTGAGATCTCCTGGCATTCTGGTTTCCTTCTTTGTACTCCGCATCCTCTGCCATCTGCTCCTGAGCTCTTCCTGATGTTATGTTGCAAAGCTCTTTGAGACAGGATGTTTTCCTTTTATTTGTTAAGGGCCTGGTGAAGAATAATGATAAACAGGAATCTGAGGTTATGATGAATATCGAGTTTCTTTACTTTCCTGACATTGTGGAATGTGTCAGTTACTCAGGTGTGTGGGACTAATGCAGACAAGGACTAGAAAAGCTCCTGATAGCCAGATATCAGCTCATACTTAGAGGAGTAGAATAGCGCTAGAAGTACTAAATTTTTATGATTTTGTGTCCAACTGTCTCCTGTTTTCAGTTAAGAATAGCCAAGACCTGTAAATTCAAATTAAAGGACTCTTAAAAAGTTAATTTTTTGAATATTAATGTTGGAGAAGAAGGAAGAATAGAAAGAGTTTATTTTCCATCTGTTAAATCCAGGTGGAAGACTGTGGTTCAGTCAAAATTTGCTTTTATTCTAACTGGTAAGCACTTAAACGTAAGTTTACCTTTGTCTTCCTCTGCAACTCACATACAGAAGATGGGGGAGGCATGATGATCAGGGATGGATCAGTCTGCCCTGTAAAACTCTTCTGTGCAAGCCAAAAGGCAGGTAAGGAGCTTCACCTGAGTACGTGCACCTGTTAGCTATTGCTACATTTCATCTGATACCAGAGACTTTTTGTATTCCACCCACTGACACATACTTTATCTTCCTGGACCAAACAATTATTAGAGCCTGCTGTATCAAGCATACACTAGGAAGAATTGCTTCTCAGGCTATAAGTGAACACAATCCACCTTGAAATTTTTTTCAGCTTTTCTGTAAAAAGAATTTGTAGATGTAGGTTAATATGGCTTCAAAGCACAGGTCAAATTTGTGTATGTACTTTGAACAGATTTAAGTTTCAATATTAAGTTTCAATATTTCATGAGGAAATATGATTTACATATATAGATTTTGTACATTAATAGGTGTGAATTTTAAGTGCCATGTTGAAAATGTGAACTTTTAGTTTAAATTTCTTTGCCTGAATTAACAACAAAAAATATAAAAAACTATACTTACAGAAATACATAGTGAATTTAAGTCTGAAAGAAATATCTTCAGTAATTTTAGTTTCCAACAGGAACTGAATGCAGAAGAGAAGTATGGGGGGAATAGAATCAGTGCTATAACAAAACCATGTAGGCCTGGATTCACTCCCCCAAACTTTGAGTGCTTATTTGAATTGCCCACTAACCCACCTTTTTCCTCAGTTTTGTGGTCAATGAAAAGAAAGGCACCATGACTCTGTTAGCCACCTTTAAACCATAATCTTTGAAAGTAATCTCACTATCCATTAAATATAGACAGAATAGAGCATGTGAGCTGGTAACTTAGGTACCTTACAGATAACCCAAAAGACAGATAAATGAACCCCAAACTAACAGGATGTCACAAAAACCTGGAGCAGAAAATTTCCTTTACTTTTCCCAGATTCAAAAGCAATTAGATAACACCAAATCACTGGATTGCCATCTTCCAAAAATCTTCCACCTTCTTTTTCTAACTCATAATCAATATCCATTTTTTTGTTACAGTCTGTAGTGACACAAATGGATGTGGTGTCATGTTCTGCCTTTCTGATTTTACCTCTGGTCAAATATCCACAAATCAGATTAATGGCTGAAAAAAAATCAAGATGAAGAAAAATTCTGAAATGTCCCACGAGCATTTTTCTGTACTCTTCATAAAATATATTTCAAGTTCTGTTGACACTTGAATCTTTCCATTAATTAATTAATTGATTCAATTTCCATTAATTACTTTTCCCAAATAAAATAATAATAATTTTCAAGAAGTCTCTATTTTTGAATTATTCTATCTTATAAACAAAAAATTTGGAAGAAAATTCAACACTGACATTTTGACATTGATTTATTTCAAGTGGGTTGAATTAAAAATCAAATGCAGCACATTTCATATGTTTCCCCCAAAGAATTAGCAATGCCTTCCAAACTGGGAAGTGAGGCAATTATTTTGCCTCCCTTGGAAAATGAAATTAAATATTTCTGAACGCCAGCTGAGAAGCACTTTTCCTCACTTGAAACAGATGTTCAACTTTTTCAGTTACTGTCAGGCAACTATTTCTGTACTTAAAGTTCACCAAGATATATTTCAAATTTTGCCTAGCTTCCATCCTTTGCTCTTCAGGGCTGTGTTAGCAGTGCTCCCACTTTTTTGATAAGCAATGACAAACTTTCTTCCCTGTAGCTATGTGTCAACCAAGTAAATGAAGCATGTAGCAGATGGAGTATTTTTTAGCAGTTCTTGTTACATCCATAGGAACCATTTTGGTCTAAAGACAGTATTGATCCAGAGTATAAAATATCTATTGTCCTTTTGTAAGGATGTGAAAGCGTACTTGTTGGTAAGAAGGCAAAGTGTGGGAGCTGGGAGACCTAGCCAGAAAGAATTGCTTGTCCCTTGTCCTAGGCCTATTAGACTTCTTTCTCATTCTGTTTCATGTTCAGAGGACAACAAAGAACAGTGACCCAGGGTATACAAGAAATTATAAACTCGAGTATTGTAGAAAGCAGAACCTGTTTTCCAGACAAAGGAGTTCCATGACCGTTGAACAGGTGTCAAGGTTGGTCTTTGGCTTCAGCAGAAGAGTAAAATAATCTCAAGAAACTGGAAACCAAATTTCCAGTTTAAGAGCCTCATCAGTGATTGCCACAGCAAGGAAATGAAATGCATAGCATAGCAGGATGGCCCTTTAATGTAGAACTGCCCTCAGCTGCTGCAAAATGGAGAGCAATTTACTATCCTTTTTGTTTAGGCATTCAATCAGAAAAATATGTCCCTTTTTATCTAAAATATGTCACTGGTTCATTTCTCCTTGAGTCATCTATTGCATACATGCCTGCTAAGATCAGATTGCTACTGTTCAGATTTTGTTGAAGTTACATTTAGACTGCCAGAGACTGTAGTAAATCAAATGGATCAGGTTTGTCTTTCACTTAACCCTGGGCAAGCCTTACGGGTTCGGTAGGTCCACAGGGAGCTGATTAAGAATCAGATTCAATCTTTGTCTTTTTTACAGGCTTATAAGCTTACAGGCTTATGTCACACATGCATATCTTTTTTTTTTTTTTTTTTTTTGTTAGTCTTTGTATTACACTTCTACATCACATTCATTTCATTTTAGCCACAAACACAAAGGAGAATATTCAGAGTTTGTTGCTCACTCTCTCCTGATACGTTCTACTCCATGATCAGTTTGAATGTTTGTTTAGTTTTGCCTTTCGTGTCTCCAAGAAGCATAAACAAGTTACTTATGAAATTCATACTCATGAAACCTGATTAAGAGGAAAGCCTGTAAACCAGGTATCCAGAGTTGCATTTAATAATTCTTCAAAATGTATGTTGTACTTTCTTTCCCAGCAATTGGCTTGTTGGTCTAAAAGATGAAGTTTATCGGCTTTGTTTTCAAAGGACATGAATCTTTGCTGTGCAACTCAGAGAGATATTTTCTTAACCTTCAGTGGGATGAAAGCAGAAGTCAGAAGAGTCAGATCTTCAGACGACAAAAACTGACAATTCTGATAAGAGTGATTTATAACAGCAAAGGATCTGGCACAGTATCAGAGCAGACAGTGTTACATGATTTTCTGCAAAGGATTGTTAGGTGACATACGAAGCAAGGAAACGTCAGTTCTTAATCTCCAAGGAGCTGGCATGCAGAGTTTCTTCTAAATAAAAAAATTGCTATCACTGGGCTGAAAAACTAAGGCTCAAGCTTAGGGCAAGGCTGACAGCTTCAGTTTGCTGAAATGTATCCTAATTTGCAAAATATTCTTCCTCCCCCAGTATGTTGAATTTCATTTCAAAAAATTTCATTTTTTGCTTTCTGCCAGAAAGATGTCTTCAGATTCCATGGGAGTTTATCTGAAAACCCATCCAAAACAGATCTCAGAGTCTGTATACACATAGAGTATATTGAGCTGTGCCACCTAGGGTGAACTTCGAGGGGAAAAGTAGCAGGCAGCTTCCATCCTAGAAGTGTCTATACCAAAATATCTATGTTCCTTCTATTGTGTGTGAAGACAGGGGCTTCAGACAGCTTAGGGAAACATACTGCTTGTAGAAATGAGACATAGCAAAGCAGAACAAGGAGTTTTAAGGCAAAATGTCCTTCTAAAAGCTATTTGTGCTTGTCAGAATTCCCATTTATGATTTAACAGAGACAGGAGGGCAGAAAGTTTCTGCAAGTTCTAAATCCAAATCTTCTCATCTTCCAGGGAGGACATGGTGTTTCTACAAATAAATTTCTAGGAAATGTGGGAATAAATTGCCCTTTAACCTTCATGAATTAATCTTGGGAAAGCAAGCATAAATAGCATTAGGATGTTTCCATCTGTTTATTTTTTATCACTCTATATCTCTGTCTAAGAGAAAAAATATCTTGTATACCATAATATCAGGTGCTACATACATAGTTTAGCACCTGTGAATGCTCAAAATACACAGAGAACATCCTGAAACTGGACAGTTTATTTAGATATTTTAAATATTTGGCTCAAAACATGCTTGAATAAAGCAATACTGTGGAAATGCTGAGTGGAATTTAAAAAATACCAAGTGAAGGGCTGCAAATTATTTGCTTTCAAAGCTTCCTCTGCAGATCTCCTCTCTATGCAAGACACATGTCTACTGCTCCCCCTTATTCTCTGCTTTATACTGATGATTCTTGAATTCCATAATTAAGTCCTGATACAAATGAATATTTACAGTGATGGCAACTCAGTATCTGAACATCAGTGGAGTTTCTTCTTCATTACAACAGCATGGAGTGCCTTGCAAATTTTCCAAAATTGTGTATTATGATACAGTAGTAGTAACTCCAGAAGCACATGCTCATCTTTTTCTGTTGTTCCCTACATATGTTATTTTTATCTCCTGTTTTAGGAGATTTATCTTAGAAGTACTTATTCTTTCATTGATAAAGAGTGACCAAGGTGCTATTTGATCCATTCCTCCTTCTTTAGAGCTGTTGTTGATTTTTTAATATTTCTTTTCATGAGCTGTTGTTGATTTTTTAATACTTCTTTTCATTTAGGGAGTATTTAGTTATGTATTGTGCTAAATCTATAGGAAGACCAGACTCTTCTCAGTGGTGTCCAGTGACAGGACAACAGGCAATGGTCACAAACTGGAGCACAATAGGTTCAACCTAAGCACAAAGAAAAACTTTTTTACTGTGAAGGTCAGAGCACTGGAAGAGGCTGCCTAGAGAGCTTGTGGAGTCTTTGTCTCTGGAGACATTCAAACCCCATGCTACCTACTCTATGTGATCCTGCTCTAGCAGGGGGATTGGAGTAGATCTTCAGTGATCCCTTCTAAGCCCTACCATTCTGTGGTTCTGTGAAGATAGTTAAGGTAGTTAAAACAGGACTTTAGGTGACAGGACCTGGACTTAGATGCCTAAATTGCAAACTTAGATGCAAACTACACTTGTAGAGGAGCATAGGTACACAGTTCAGATTTTTATAATAGTTTTCTAGAGGTGTCTATGCCTTGGGTATGGCACTTGTGAATGGCTGCTTCTTAATTTACAAGCACTACCTTCAGGGATCTGCCACCTTGGTATTTCTCAGCCTCTTTCAGCCCTCCATGCAGAACGTGGTCTTAGGATGTTCTGGGGATGAGCCTATAGAGACAGGTCCCATTCAAAATCCAGTAGCAGAAGCTACTTTTTATCCAAAACATTGGTAAAGGTAGTTTTTCCCCAGTCCATTTATAACCAGGCTCAGTGCATGGAGAGCTGGGTATGAGAGAGACCTACCTTCATGTGATAGCCTAGCCTCAAACCCTCCTCTCCTGGCTTCACAGGAAAAGAGCCTATGACAAACCTGTAGATCACACAGAAGTGTTTTTTAGGAGAGGTGAGAAGCTGTGTGTCAAACCAACATGCTTCATTACACTGCACATATACTTCATGCCTACTGAATTTCCTTTTGCAGGCTCTTTCCTAGGCCATACCCAAACTTTTTCCAGACTGTATTTGCCATTTCTTTTTTTTAGCGTAGATTCTTCCATAGTTCCCTACTCAAGGTTCTCCCAGATACAAGTAGCTACATTCAAGCTAAATGCTAAATATTGTCTGAAATACTAATGCTGCAAGGATATATAATGAGAATGGTTAGATATACACAGATTTAAGATTAAAATTTATCATAAAAATGCAGGCATTAAAAACTTTAATAAATACTGAGATAGTTTGTAAAGGCTTTGATAAACAGCAGAAAAATATTATCTGGTTCTGTGTTCTGTAAGAACTGTTGTATAATCAGGTGGAATTATTTCAATCCCAGAGTCAAAAATATGACCAAGAGAAGTATCCTTCACCAAGAATTATATCAGTATAGTAAAAATGTACAGAATGTAGAGAAGACTGACCAATTAACCCACAGACAAATACATCAGATTAGAAAACTAAATATTTTACAACAACAGTACACTAGGGGGACTAGTTTTACTCTTTCTTCAATACTAGACATATGTCATAGTCACAGTAGAGAGTGCAGCTTCGGGGAATTTGTACTTTTCACGCTGCTAATAGATTTTCTCACACATAGCAGGCCAAGCATCATTACTCTAAAATTAGAAAAGTAACTTACTAAAAGTTATTTGACCTACAAAATATTATTTTCCTTCAGATGAGATGTATGTTTGTTTGGCAGAGAACACTAAGTAAAATAGACTTGCTTCAGAATAAGTGCTAACCAGCTCCTGGCTTATTTGATGTGGTATAACTAGAAAAGTTGAGTTTCATGCCACAGAGAATGTTTAAATTATGGTTTACGTAGGAAACTTTATTAGTTTGTTAAATAAACACCCCTCATTTCTTTGAATAAGTTAATAGAATTCAGTACCAAAATAGAATTCAGTGAATTGAATATTTCCTTACCTGGGTACTTTGTGTTTAGTAGAGAATTGGGAAGAATAAAGCAAGAAACTCCCAACTTCTCTAGTACTGCCTCTTGTCTCTTTCAAGAAATCACAGATTGTCAGATTGTCTCCCCTTCGTATCCCCCATCCTTTTGTTTAATTTGTGGCATTCTGGCAATACAAAAACCAGCACATTCTTAGGACAACCTCAAGGAGCAGTACTGTACATACTGTACAAACTGTATGTACTGAAAGCCAGACTTTCAAAAATTAAGCACCTCAATGCTCCTGTTTAACTATAAGCATAGATAATACGAAACTAGTCCTGGACTTTTCCACTGAATTGCCAGTCTCAATAGGATCTGTATTGTGTTGGAAATCCGTAGTATATGTAGAGTTCTTAAATTTTCTTCAGTTTTAGATACACCTGTGTCAATAATAAAGTGCAAGAGAAAGAAAGATTATAGAAAAAAGGTAATGCCCCTATTCAGCTTTTACCAGATTGTGTTCTTTATAGAGCAGTTCTCCAGAGTGTCTCTGCTGCAGTTAAAGGAAAATCTTGCTGTACGAAACAACTTCTTCCAGAGTCCAAGGCTATTTCAGTTAAAGACTTCTTGCTACAGACTAACCTAAACTTTCCCTTCCTTAGTTCCAGGCCATTGTTA